>NW_006159844.1:6436724-6471657 GCF_000334495.1 Tupaia belangeri chinensis | reverse complement strand
TTGTGTTTTTTAGTTTTGCTATAGGGTACGTGCTTGCCAGAGTGAGAGAGGAAAAGTAAGAGATAATTCCTCAGGGGGTATGGCTGTGCCACAATCCCCTCTTCTCTGTTCTCCTCTCAGGATTCAGGGCACACATGCACATGTGCCTGGAGTGATTTTCGAGCCACTCAGTCCAAGACTTGAACCATGCAGTAAGTCATGAGGGATCCAGCACCTTAACCTCCACATCACCTGCTGCCTCCAAAAAAAGTATTTAAAAGTATTTAAAAGTCTAAATACTTTTAAAGGGCCAGCATTTATACATAACTGAGCAGTGCCCTTATTTTAAGTTTTATTTTATTATGTACACATTTATGTAAATTGCCTTTTCTCTTTTCTGAATCGAAGTCCAACTAAGCCAATAATGGCAGATGTGGGGAAAAGAGCTCTGTTGCCTGTGAGAATATTTTCCCCATCAGGTCTTCCACTAGACTCTGATGACAGAGAAGACATGCATATGTGTAGGGCTGTTATCCCAGGATCACAGAGCTGTAGCATTCTTTATGAACTAAAGAAAGGGAACAGAAACTCTTCTCACCTTCAGCCTATGAATTCCCTTCCAGCTTTTCCTGCTTGTCCATAGCCAGAGGCCTTCCCAGGCCATCTAATATCAGCTCTCCTATCCACCTGAAACTTGCTGCAGTCTTTTCCTGTGTGTGAGAGAGATTCATTATCTATCAGCTCATCTCGATGGAAGTGCAGTGACTTCAAGACCACTGATAACTATCAGCAAGAAGCTGACAGCTCCTAACCTAAACATCCTAAAACATATTTCCTTTTCTCAGACGCTTTGCAAGGTATGGAAACAAATATTGTCGACTAAGGAGAAATAAATCTCTCCCTGCTACAAAGACCACAGGAAATGCAGAAGTCCGGGTGCGCCTGTGTCCTCAGCCTAGTGTCATCCCAGGGACAGCCTGCCCTAGAGCCCAGCTCAGCCACAGCTCTGCAGGGTCCACCCTTGCGATCTCCACCCTTCTCTAGCAGAGCCCTTCCCAAGGCAAGGGCAAATGTTTGTCTCTATGCCTGTCTCCCCATTTCTCCATTCAACTGTCTTGTGCAGCTTTTATCAGGACCCCGTGTAGCAATCGGAATTTATAATTTGCACTGCTGGAAGAAAACTCCCTTAAAGATGAGCAGCACCCTATTCTATTTACTCAGAGAAAAACGTACATCCAGATTGGCAAAGAGTTCAAAGCCACATAGGGGGTGGCTGAGGCAGAATCATTAGTCTTCTAAATCTTTATCCTATTTCCTGCCAAGGTATAAACGT
Source organism: Tupaia belangeri chinensis (assembly GCF_000334495.1). Classification (NCBI taxonomy): domain Eukaryota; kingdom Metazoa; phylum Chordata; class Mammalia; order Scandentia; family Tupaiidae; genus Tupaia; species Tupaia belangeri. The sequence continues at coordinate 6,470,345 of NW_006159844.1, read as the reverse complement.
TTCAGCCACAGCTGTATTGTATACCATTCTTGGGCTCCTCAAGTCTGCCTCTCTGCCCTGGCAAAAACAAAATGAGCTAATTAAATGCTTGCCCCTGACTTATTTTGGATACTTCATGGAGTGTGTGAGAGTCCAAATGAATTTCAGGCCACTATTGATTACTTCAAATGTGGAGGAAATCATCCAAGCATGGGAAGAAGGTGAGGAAGCTAAACCTGTGGCTGAGGGTTATTAATATTGTAATGCTTTTGCTTATTGGTGCAGAAAAGCAACTTGGCTATAGAAGGAACTAAAGCTTTAAGCTATAACGGAGGAGAGTAAATAGAATCCTTTAAGGTTGAAGAAGAGTCCAACCAAATATTCTACCTAATTGCTTTGGAATAACCAAGATCACCCTGTTTACTTTGGGAGAAAGAAAATCAATAGATTGTATTTAGAGGAAACTAAAAGCACAGTTGGGTCATTCTCTGTGTGCCTAGTAGACAGTGGGACCTTGGCACAGATCCCCAGAGGGGTGATAATTAAGTGAAAAACAGTCCATGCTTCCTAAAATAACCCAAAAGACTTAAAATACAAAATATTGGGTTGTCTGAAAACTCATGATGCATTTTTTCTATGTTTTTTTTTTTTTTGCATGCAAAAAATACATCATGACTTTTCCAACAACCCAATAGTTCACTGGAAAACCTCAAAGCTTCCAGTGGAACCACAGAACTACCCATTGTCAAGAGGCTTCCAAAGGTAAGTAAAGTTTTTCTCACCCTTCCTTCCAGCTCCTACACTACTAAGATGGAATTTAATCTACTAGTAAAAAGTGATATGCAGTAATACCCTTACTCACAGAGATTTCTAGAGTCCAAATTAAATTTACGCAGTAATACCCCTAGTCACAGAGATTTCTAGAGTCCAAATTAAATTTCTCCTATTTCTCACAAAGACCATTTAGACTTTCAATCCTGAGTTTTGCATGCCCAACTTTTGAACTTTCCGATGCAAAATAACCAATATTGTCCATCACGTGGTAAGATCACTTCAGAGGACATAGGATATTTTAAAGACAAGTGCCATCATTCAATAGCTAGTACAGGCCTGACCCAAACACCTGCCAAGGTAGATAAACCTAGCCTCAAGCTATGACTATTTCGAGCCATCATCTCTTTGTGATTCACCTTTTCATGGTGATATTGAGGATATAACTGACATCTAAAAGAGTGTCAGGCTGGAATTCAAGTGGACATTTAGACGACGTATGTATTTGTATCAAAGTTAGTTATGTATCAAGCTACTTTTAGTATAGTATCTAACTAAATAATTCTCTCTTTTTAAGAGAGAGAGATTTTTGCTATAGGGCATGTGAACTTGCTGGAGACACAGCAAGAGACAGAGAGACAGAAAACAAGAAATAATCCCCCCAGGGGATGGCCATGTCACAATTTCTTCTCCTCTAGTCTCCTCTCGGGATTTTGGGTATGCACGCACATGAGCTTGGTATGAATTTGAAACCACCAGGTCCAGGACTCAAACATCTGTAGACCATGTGGGAGTTCAGCGATGTAACCATTACACCACCTGCTGGTCTCCTAACTAAATAATTCTAAAAACACTTTCTAATAAACTAAAATGACATTTTTGCAGTGTGGATTTTCAGAGCCAGGATTAACTCATTCTGTGTAAGAAAAACAGTTTTTATATCTTTTATACATTGTCATATTCAGAGAGAAAGTATAGTGTAATTATAAGTTATTCTAAAGTCTGCGAAAACATGTTCATCCTTCCGCCCTTGACCCTTCCTTCCTGTCAGTAGGTCATCACACCCTCGAACCCCTGCTCTGTAATCTACTGGGTCCTTGCTTTTCTCATGTTCCTCGGCTGGCTACAGCCTCCTCTGATCTCTTTCTCTGGTGTGCTTGCTCTACCTCAGGCCTCCATACACCTCCACACTGTGCTCCCTCCTGAGTTATTGTAAGATTTTTATAGCTCTCTGTTATGTAGAGAAACCATCCAAACTCTTCAGCAGCATTGCTGTGGCCCTTCACGAGACCCCTAGGCTACCTACCCTCTGGCCTCACCTCCCCATACCCTCCAGCTTTCTATGCTCTGGTCCAGCGAGAGGCCCCTTTTCTTCTGTAAGTGTGGTACATCATGCCTCTCCCATTTTTATATACTATTCTGACTGAAATAACCTTTCCTTGCTCCTTTGCCAGGAAAAAAAATTCTTATACCTGGCTCCTCATTACTTCTAGAAGCTTCTTCCTCTCCCCTTAGACAGAAATATTTTCCCTCTTCTGCACTTCCATTGCTTTCCAGAACACTGCTGGCTACGTGTTTATTATCCTGGGTACATTACCAGCTCCTTGTGGTCAGACCCCTGGCTGGGCTTACCTGTGTATCCTCCATGCTTCCTTCAGTGTCCAGCACACAGAAGCCACACTACATCTTCACTGAAAGAATCAATTTCATTGGATTTTTTAAAAAAAGGGAACCAGCAGTTAGTGTAATGGCTATGTCACTGGACTCCCACGTAGTCAACCGTGGTTCACTTCCCAGACCCGGTGGCTTAAAACTCATGCCGGGCGCGTGTGCATGCATGCCCAGGATCCCGAGAGGAGAATAGAGGAGAAGGGACTGCGGCGTGACCATCCCCCCTGGGGGGTGATTTCTCGCTTTCTGTCTCTCTGTCTCTCTCTCTCTGTCTGGCGAGCGCACGCACCCTATAGCGAAAACTTCTCAAAAAAAAAAAAAAAGTATTGTCCCCAAGAGCAGAAGTTAAAAGCCTGGGCTCTACTTTCCCAGGGAAGACAGCTCAGTGAGGTACATTGTAACACCCACCTCTACTTGTTTTACAAAAGTATTTCTTTTATTACCAAGTTTAATGTGGGGTGTGGATACTGCTGTGTTGACAACATTTTATCTTTCTGTTGTCACACATTGTTTTACCAGGGAGATGCTTCTTTGTATCTCTATCAGAGAAAGGCACTCTTAAAAATGTCTTCTCCAAACTTGAAGATTGAAACTAGTTTCATCTCAAGAACTACATTGTGAGTCCGCTGGGAAGTGAGCAGAAGAGCTGTGAGAGGGCTACTTCTCCCCGAGGGAGGAACCAGAGAGGATTAATCATGTCATCCCTCAATAAAAATGTGATCAGCACGGCCAAAGCCCCAGGGGCCATTGGTCCCTACAGTCAAGCTGTGTTAGTGGACAGGACTGGGCATAAACCCTTCAAGTGGACAGTTTGTGCCAGGAGGGGTGGCAGAAGAGGCTAATCAAGCTCTTATAAACATGGACAAGGTTCTGAAACCTGCCAGCTGTGACTAAAGTACTGTGGTGAAAACAACTGTTTTACTGGCTTACATAAATGACTTCCGTACTGTTAACAAAATCTACAAAGAGTAAGAGTAGCTTTCCTGCTAGAGCCACTTTCCAGGTTACTGCTTTGCCCAAAGGAGGTCCAGTTGAGAATGATGCAGTAGCCATTCAAGGACCTATCACAATTTCAAAACTGTAAGTGGCCCAGTGTTGTTTAGTCTGGAACTTTCATTACGTTTTTAAACTAAAATCTTAATTTTTACAATTGATGAAAGTATAAGTTTGAGTAAAATATCCGAAGCTATTACAGAATGCATGTAATAAGGAGAGTTGAATATGATTAAAGATTAGTTACTAATGTTCTAAATTACACTTAATTACTAAATGTAGAAGAGACACTCATTATACATTCACTCGAATTTTAAAAAAGTAAAAAGAAATAACATTTAGGGAAGAAGAGTTTATTGTTCCTGAGAAATAATCAAGAGCACACCTAATTCGGTTAAATTGTATTTACTTACTGATGTGAACTACTTAATTCTCATGTTAGATATGTGGTTCTGCTTTTGCCAGAGTAAAACTAAAGTATTTAAATTTGGATGGTTGAAATATAGGAGAAATACATGGACCAAAATTTTGTATAAATAATATTTTTCTAATAGAAATCAAATATATATACGAGTTCAAAAAAAACTACATTGCTATACATCTCCTTTGGTTTTAGCTTTGTCATTAAAAAAAAAAAATGGCACAACTTGTCGTGGGTATGCATTTATTCAGTAGAGTTCCCTGAGGGGGACGCTGCAAGGGACATGTTGGCTTGCCCACTTACTTGCACAAACCAGGCATTTAGGATCTGATTGCTGGGTTACTGTTCTTGGTCCAATTTAGAAAAGAATATTTGGGGATGTGTTTCCTAAGTCTTATTTCCTCTTTCAATCTTGAATCTAGGTAATCATTTAGTTACATATTTTCAACTCCAAGACATGATCTATTCACCTCACAAGACCACATCTTTTGTTACGGTTTTCATTTGTTTCAAATTTTAGTATTTTAAAAATTTTCAGCACTATTAATTTTTACATATTAGGTCATTTAAAAAGTCCTGCTATTTTTTTTCTATGTTTTTCCATGCAAAACTGTGCCATGACTTTTCCAACAACCCAATACATTCACATAGTACAAAATTTAAAAGGAATTATTTATTAAATAATATACATTGCATGGCACCAAATTCTAAAGACAAAGATTACAAGGTAAAATTCAACTTATCTCTCAGCCCCTCCTCCCTTCCTAAAGGCAAGCAACATTGGCTCTTTCTTGTAGGTCTTTCCAGAGATGATCTGTGCACAACCAGCAAATACTTCTTTTTCTTTTCCATACAATTGCCAACATACTATACACATCATTCTGTATTTACTCTTCTCTTCTAATTTACTGTGGAGATTGTTTTCTATCTATTGAGAGAGTTCTCCTTCATTTTCACAAAGGCACAGTTTTCTGTTGTTTCTCTAGAGTAATCCTATAAGTATGGTGGGTGGTATGCCCAGGTCCTCATTCATTCAGGTCACCTGCTGGTGGCTTCTGTAAGGTAAATGCCATGTGTCCAATAGGCAACATAGATCCCTTGAAAAGTAGCATTGCCCATATGTAGCTGGCACATATATGGATTGAAGCCATATTTGGCCTTTGCCATAACAGATCAAGTTATACCAATTGGCCTAAGGGACTTTATGAAAGCAGAGTACACCTCTGGATTCCAATGCATCGAAAGGACTATATATTCCCAGCCTTTGCTTAATGACTCAAGATGAATGTATTATTATTTTTTTTTGAGAGGTTTTTGCTATAGGGCGTGTGCGCTCGCCAGACAGACAGAGACAGACAGAGAGATAGAAAGCGAGAAATCACCCCCCAGGGGGATGGCCACGCCGCAATCCCTTCTCCTCCATTCTCCTCTTGGGATCTTGGGCACACACGCACACGCACCTGGCGTGAGTTTAAGCCACCAGGTCCGGGACTCGAACTGCGGTCGACTACATGGGAGTCCAACGATATAGCCATTATGCTAACTGCTGGTCCTGAATGTATTATTTCTTTAGGATCTGCTCAGCAAATCTCTTTTTAACTTACTTATACTGGACCTAATGAATTTATTATTGGTGAGATAAAATTATTTAGCTTTATTATCACTGCACCAATTAGACTTTATTTATATTATAAATACTATGACTATAGCTACAAGTTCATTTCCATCATGACCCTTACATATTTTACTATTGAAATAAGAATCAGTACAGCTCTGTAAGATATATTTAAGATGTCTAAATTTCTGGTCTCTCTTCCCCTCTTGTTCCCTCTCTATATTGTACAATACTGTAGCCATACACAGCATGAGTCCTTGAAATGTGACTAGTTTCATTTGAGATGGGCTGTAACTATAAAATATACAACAGGTCTAATGTAAATTTATCTCTGGGTGTGTATAATATTTAATTAACAATTCTATCCTTATTATATATTAAAATGATATTTTGGATTTATTGGGTTAAACTAAAAAATAATTAAAGTTAGGTTTAACTGTTTCATTTTCTTTTTCAATGTGGTATTATAAATGTAAAATACCCCAGCATCTGTGGTGCAGCTGGTAGCATTAGGGATTGTGGAGGTGTAAGCCACATGCTGACCACAGTTTAACCACATGCTGGCCCAGTCAGCTTGAAAACATGCTAGGCATGGGTGTGCACCTCAGGATCCTGGCGAGCTAAAGAAAGGGGATCGCAGCATGATCTAGCCCTGTGAAGATTGCTTCTCTCTGTCTCTCATGCATGTGTACATGCTCTATCATGAATTTTTTAAATAAAGAAAACTAAAAGTTACCTATGTGACTCCCAATACATTTATATTGGACAGTGTTGGTGGAGAGCATGTATTTATTTCCTACTTAACAGGAAGGCAGACTAAAATGATACAAGTACATTCTGCTTTAGCTCCTGGAATCTAGGTATGCCTTTCCTTTTGTTAATACATCTGAAAAAAATTGAAATTCAGACTTCAAATATGATTTATCAAAAGATAACAAAGAAAGGAAACAAAAAAATGTGTTATCAAAACTATGGATTAAGAATTTCAGAAACATCAAGGAAGACATCACATTCACCAGCAAGTTACATGTAGAAGAAGTACTTGGTAGGATGCCTAACTTATCAGAAATGGATTAATGGAGCATGGCCTAAAGGAATGGTGACTAAAAAGTCAATAATTGATGTTAGTTACCAGGTCTAAAGCCTTAGAACAATGATGAGCCTCAAGATACCCTTGGATGTGTTCTTCATCCAGTTTCTTTTTGCCTCTTTTAAGTTCTCAAGTTAAAAGCAGCATGTTAATCAGACTCAGGTAAAAATATCTAGGATCTTGGGACCAGCAAGTGGTGTAACAGTTACATCGCTGGACTCCCACGTAGTCTACCACTGTTCGAGTCCCAAACCTGGCGACTTAAAACTCACGCTGGGCATGTGTGCATGTGTGCCCAAGATCCCAAGAGAAGAATGGAGGAGAAGGGACTGTGGCAAGGCCATCCACCCTGGGGATGATGTGTCACTTTATGTCTCTCTCTGGTGAGCGCATGCCTCTCTAAAAAAACAAAAATATAAGAACTTGTGCTACAAAAATAAAAAGTCCTCTTTTCAGGATTTTTTTTATGAAGACTATGAATTACCAGATTTTTGTATTTCATATAAAAATAAACCCTTTTCAAGTTTCTATCATATGAAGAACACTGTCAGGCACTAAGAAAACTATACAGGACACAATCCCTATCCTCAAGAAATGTATTATCTACTCGGTCCATACAGAGCAATCCTCTTTCTTATTTTTTTCTCCCTTTGCTCTTTTAATCCCCATTCTTTCCTCCATCGGAAAGGGAATGTTTTTCTTGTGAACTGTCTGGCCTCCCTACAGTGACTCAGGAGACTCATTAACCACCAGTAAATAGGTAAATCCCCACCAATACTGATGCTGGGAACCTGTTCCGTATGAGTTGGCCCTGTGAAAGATGGCTGGATTCCCAAAGGTCTACCGTCTGGAATGTCAGCCATTGTGACCCTTGGCTAGAGCCTCACAGGTGATCACCACTGGTGTTTCCAGCATCTGATTACATATGGGAGGGCTCCCCTGTTCAGAAGTGACACAGGACTCTCTCTGGATAGTTCAACTGCTTACTAGGGACACTTCCTATGGAAGTACATTTAATGTACACAGTATGACCTATAGTTTGACTCAGACAATTCCACCCAAACCCTGCAAGTTTCTGGAAAATTTATTCAGCCAGTTCTGAATGGTATGGAAACAACAGAGAAACTCTTAATTGCATTTGTATAAATTATTGAGGGATTTTTTTTCACCCCTAGGGGATTGATGATTAAGGGGAGATGGAAGGAAGATTGTTGCTTGGTAATATTTTTCTCTTTTCAAAGCCACACTCCAACATTTGGCATATTTTCCTATTTCTCTTCCTTGGCTAGATCTAGTTTGCTAGTTCCTTGGCTCACCTCCCTCCTTGACTTACATTTACTCCATGTTCTTGTCTCTGTGCTAATGGTTAACAGAGCATGTACTGTAAATTAGCATTTATAAAAATTAATTACACTGCTTCGTAAGATAGAGCAGAAACTTAGATTGTCTTCAGCAGATCATTTGTATTTATCTGTTAATTATAAACCTTAATTGTCTCTTTTTATCATATTAATTTGCACAAATTGTATGACTTCAGAGTTTGGCAGTTTTCAAGCTCTTGAAATACAATTATTCTCTTAACGTTCTTTTCAGAAACATGGTATTCATTAATGATTAGGTTCGTAAAAATTAGCAGTTCTGATAATTGGCCTTGGCTTCTCCTTGGTTTTTTTTTTTTTTTCTTTTCCTACTGAAGTCCTAGTTCTCACAACTATACATGTCTATTGGCCTTTTCCTGTGCCTGAGCTCTGTTTTAATTGGACTTCATAGCCCATGAGATTTCACAGGATTTGGGCTCAAAGTAGAATGTAGTTCTATGCCAAGTAAGTTGATTCCAAGTAGGTTTGACTCTTGGCCCCCTCTACCCAGCAGAACTTGAACTTTTGTTCCATTGGGTTCATTACTTGCCCCAAATCCTTGACATAAAAGACTTAAATGTGAAGGGAGAAAAAAGGCTTTCCAAATTCTAGTACCATTTCTGAACAGTTCAGACTCACACTTTACACATTAGAAAGCAAACCTGATGAAGAAGGGGCTCTTGAGGCTCTCCCCAGCCCCGTCTCAACTACGGCTCCATTTCCACTGGAGTATGGCAGCCACTGAGAAGTCAAGCATCATACAGAATGCACCCAAAGACCAAAAGAAACTTTCTTCTTTCAAGAGGGAGTACAAGTCTGAGTTATTTTAAGCAGGAGAATGATGCACCCTGACCACCCTAGAACTAGCTAGATCCCTGCCTTGGGCTCCACAGGCATTTTTCAGAGACCTTGCACCCAACTTCAATGATGCACAGATAATTCAGACTTTGTCCCCAAAGGCTTAAGATCTCAGTAGCAATGAGTAGGGAGACATTCCTTCCTATAGTATCCCATGTAAGACAGAAAAGATGAGGATTTCATTCTGTCCCACTTGAAAGTCCCAGATGCTTTCCTCAAAACAGTGGAGATCATGGAGTGTGGGATGGTCATGCAACATTATAAAAATAATGCCAGATACAACTAGAATTCTTTGCACTCTATTAATACATAGCTTGCTATGGTTCTGCCCCTTCAGAAGCAACGCTCTAGAAATACTTAGCTTGCTATGGTTCTGCCCCTTCAGAAGCAACAGTTCAGAAAAGTTAGGTCAAGTTTTCTCCTATACTACCTGAGATGGGACCCTAGCCAGGTATCAATTCGAAAGTCAAGACCTGAAGTTTTTGAGATGTGGTTTTCCGGGGATTTTGTTCATTTCATTGACTAGGTAGGGAGTGCTGTGAGAAGGCTGACTGACAAGAAGGTACACAGGAAAACAGCTCTCTCATGTACTGGAGTAGGGAGTCATTTGCTCTACAAAGAGAAAGGCTTCCCTGTGTGTTCCAGCTACAACACTCTATGATATACTCTTCAGATCAAGTTACTTTCAAGAAAAGGTGTACATTTCCACACACAAAGCACTTGCCAGTCAGATCTGGTTTCCTCTGGTGCTGACTTACACGAGCTCCTGCCACAAAAAACATAGTCAGATTACCTCCCAACTCTCTCCCCCTTCCCTCTCCCCTGGTTCCTATCCAAGGGAGCATTTCAGCCTCTCATGACATTTCCTGGACTGAGTCTCATGAAAATATAAGAAGCCATCTATTCAGTCACGTGGCTGTAACTTGTCTCTTTTATAAACTGGAAGACAGGACTGCTACCAAACAATGGCCAGAAGGAAAAGAAGGCACCTCCCTGGTTAGCATTTAAACATAAGGGTGGGAAGTTGAGGCAGAGCTCTCCACAACAAATATCCAGCTCTTTATGTGGCAATATCCCCGTGGGAAAGGCATCTGGATATTCTTGGCCATCTCAGGTTAACTATGACAATATCTTGGCCTATTACTGCTCGACCTCCAGGCCCAGTGTGAATCAATGCAGTACGCCAGGCAAGCAGACTTGCTCTTGCCAGCTGCTAACCTCTGCTGTCCTCTATCCATCCTCCTTTATAGGTACCTCCTACTGTAGCTTAAGTGGCACACTCCTTAGATCTGGCACTACACAGCTCCTTAGATCACCCAGCTGACTGGGCATTGGATAACATTGGTTTAAGTAAGAGTGGCTATGAGTTAGCTACGCAGTTAATGAAGATCTGGCCATTGGTTATCACTAAGCAGAACGGATGAAAACAGAAAGGCTGTATCAGGCTGTCCTAAATGTAACCACCTAGTCATGATTAAGCTGAGAGCCACAGTTTCAGACTAATGGAGGAGGACAAAAGATGAAACCCGAACTCTGCTTCAGGCCGGCCTGCTGCTAACTCACAGCAACACCTTTACGAGAATTAGGAAAAGGCACCTATTCCCTAAGACATTTACTCTAATCTGTTAAAATATCATAATACATCCATAAATTCACCCTTTATTGTGGACCCTGGTGCAACACACAACCTTCACAAGGTACTGCAGGCAGTAGCTCTATTGAAGAGATAATCAGAAGGATAATTGTGGCTAATGAGCTCTTTACTTCATGTAGGCATTGAGCTGAGAGTTTCACATATATTGTCTCATCTAATTGTTATATCAACTTTAAATACAGGTTGAGCATCCCTAATCTAAGAGCCTGAAATTCAAATGCTCCAAAATCCAAAACCTTCTGAGTGCAAACATGACACCACAAGTGGAAAATTTTACACCTGATCTCATGTGATAGGTCACAGTTAAAACACAAATGCACAACATACAGTTTATTCAGTGTCCCCAAGAGAAAAAAGGCCCTCCTTCTTCAGCTGTAATTTATCTTTTAATAAAAACACAGTATCACAGGTGGAGACTGAAAAACTGTCATCACTGTTGCTGTCATGTAACAGCTGATGCATGTATTCTGGTGATGCTACTATGCCACTATGTTACCCTGAATGCATTATTTTTTTTCATGATATTAGTGATAAGTCACATACTTATTGTCTTTATTTACGTATGAACAAATGCAAGAAAATTATTACTGGGCTAGCAGGTGGCACAGAATTGAAGGTGAGTGGTTCCCATATGACTGACTGTGACTCAAGTCCCAGACCTAGCAGTTTGAAAAACACACCAGGTGCATGTGCATGCGTGCCCAAATTACCTGGAGGAGAATGGAGGAAAAGGGATCGCAGAGTGGCTATCTCCATCAAGGGGGGATGTCTTACTTTCCCTCTCTCTCTAGGTCTCTCTCTGGTGAGTGCACACTCCCTATAACAAACTTAAAAGAAAAAAAAAAGGATTACTTATTGGTAGCATAAAAATTCATCAGAGTTATAAATGATGGTGATGCCAAACAACCACAGTATGTTCACAAGAATGGTTGAAATAGTGACACTTTTGCTACCTAATGGTTCACTGTATACAAACATTGCTTCATACAGAAAATTATTTAAAATATTGTGTAAAATTATCTTCAGACTATGTGTATAAAGTATATATGAAACATAAATGAAATTCATATATAGACTTGGGCCCCATCCCATAATATCTCATGATATACAAGCAAGTATTCTAAATTCTGAAAAAATCTTAAATTTAAAATACTTCTAGTCTCAAGCATTTCAGAAGGCATACTCAGCCTGTACTACTATTATCCTATATAGATTTTGCAGATTAGGTTGCTGGGGCTAAGCAGCCTGCCCAGGCTAGAAGCTACTAGGTGGCAGGGCCAAGATTTGAATACAGCTCTTTCCTGAATATGAGCTCTTGTCCACTGTGCTCTATGGAAATAAAAACACAGCAGTTTTGCATGTCTATGAAAAAAAACGCACTGAGGGCAGATCACCTTGAAGCAGGGGTTTGAGAAAGGGATTTGGATGCCTGTGGTCTGTTGAGGGCAGGCTCTTCAGAAGAAACTTGTAAGCTAGCAAGGAGAGCAGGAGAGGGAAGGAAAAGATTCTGAACAAGGATATGGTCTTAGGGAACATCTAGCATGGCCTGACGAAGGCTCTGGAGAATAAGTCAGCAGCAGCATTGTTCCACCTTGAAGCAAAAGGGTCAGCCAGCCTCTTGTACCACATAAATCGTTCAGTCATGGCCATAGGAGTTGAGCACTAAGACTCATCCATGTATCTCCCAGTGAAGTGAATCCAGAGGTGACAGATGTAAACTGTTGGCTTCAGTGGCTTCAGCACTTGCAGCAGCAAGAGAATGGTTCCACCAGTGGGTAAAGAACATCCAGGTGGGGCACCAGTAGCATTTACTACAGGCACCCGGTACAACTGGTAAAGGGTCTGCAAAAGGAAGACTCTATGGTGATTTTAGTGTGTAATTTCGCTTGACTTAAAAATGAAATTTGGGGGGACCAGCAGTTGGTGTAATGGCTATGTCACTCGACTCCCATGTAGTCAACTGCTATTCGAGTCCCAGACCTGGTGGCTTAAACTCACGCCGGGGGTATGTGTGTGCGCAAGATCCCAGGAGGAGAATGGAGGAGAAGGGATTGCAGCGTGGCCATCCCCCTTGGGGGGAGGGTGATTTCTCACTTTCTGTCTCTCTGTCTCTCTCTTTCTGACGAGCGCACGCACCCTATAGCAAAAACCTCTCAATGAATAAATAAATGGAAGTTTTTAAAAGTTTATTTCGTTACTTTCATAAGAGAAATCATAAGAGAGAGAGAGAGACGCGCACACACACAGGCACCCACCATACCATAATTCCCTTACACCAGTCATATAGCAAGTCAGGACCTTGGGCATACACTCCACCTGTACCACATCCACTCAGGATCCAAATCATGTGGGCCATGTGGCTTACAGCATTGCAGGTCAGTCCACAATCACCTGTTTCACTAAGGTTGTGCCTAAAAGGGAAATTTATCTATCATATAACACTGAAGTTACAGTCCAACCATCTCCAGATTTATGGCACAGACAAGGTGCTTGTCACTCTCTAAGACAGAATCACAACATGCTGTCAGATATTACCACTCTGCTGTTCAAAACCTGTCAGGCACTCACTGCCTTCACCAAACTACCGAAAGAAGAATTTCCAAGGTCAATGTGAACATCCTTCAAACCACCTTTCCTCACTTACCATCCCTTCTGACACCCTATGCTGCAATCCCTACTTGGAAAACTCTTCCCATTCAACCACAAAACTTCTTACTTATTCTCATGCTTTTATTCATGCTGGTGACTGAATTTGAAATGTCCTCTTTCATCCATTTGGTGACTGTTGAAACCTGAGTGAAGGCTCTTTTGTTGCAAAAAATAGACTCTCACTCAAACTAACTTAAGTAAAGTGGGAGTCATATAAGGAATCGGTATCACTCAGGGATGGAAAGACCATCACAAAAAAAATGCAAACAGAAACTTGAAAGTCAGCTCTCTCCCTTAACCTGTAGTACTCTTGTTATAGCACAGAACTTTGAAGGTGGCATCTTAATTAATACTGGCCTCTGTATTGCCCTTTCCACATAGGACTGAGGCCTGATATCTATGTACAAGGGGTCTTCAAAAAGTTCATAAAAATTCTACATTATGAAAAAAAAACCTATGCATAGATTTCTAGTTTTTTTGCCACCAAAATAAATTCATACTTTAATTTTATCTTTCCACTAATTTTCTGAAGTCCTCTAACTCTACTCCATGAGGCAACAATTATTAGGCCAGAAAGAAATACCTGATATACCTGGGACAATTTGAATTTAGAAGTAAGACTGTAAGTTAGATCCTGGATCAATCTGGCAATGGCACCTTGATCAAGGGAGATATAAACCTGGAAATTATAGGGTGTCTACAAGTTCAACCAACTAATGAAGTGGACCAGTCTACAAACAGAAAAGGATGATGCCTGATGTGGTGAGAAACAACCAGGTACTGACCGCTTTTTCAGTTTCTAGTTCCAACCCATTTCGGATGCAAGCAGCTGCATTTCTATGCTTAGGTTCTATAATATCCCTATAGCCTGGATCTCAATAAAGACTTTCCAGTTTAACATGTTCAAATTGAAGCCAAGACTTGCACCCCAAAGATTCCTTAACAATATAGTCATCTCTTTGAGTCTGTTTCAATCTTCTCTTCCTTTCCTTACCCTTTCCATCACTTCTTTCTCTATCGTTCTCTTCCTCCTCCTCTACCTCCCTCAGTAATCCTCCTTCCCAAATTTGCTTTACTTGTCTACTCTCAAAGCCAAACATGGCTATGCAAGATTCCTTCGTGTCTTCTAAGCAACAAACTCATCGCTCAGCTTCTAGCATTCTTGGGTTTTGATTCTAGATTCCCAGGTGAATTGAATGGTTTAGCCATCGTGATCTCCCCTGAGACCTCTAATGTGTGAGTAAGGAGATCCAGAATTGAAAACAATCATAGGTGCAGAACCCATAGCCACTATGGGGAGCCATGAATCCTAAGTACCTGTATGCTGTGATAAGGACTTCCACATCTTCCAGTCAGGTTTTATTACTATTTCCTCTGTATCTTGTCATTTGTTGCTTATATCTCCAAGGGCCCTGTCATTTTCGATTGTACTAATGCTCACTTGCTTGTTTGACCCTATATTAAGATCTTCTCAGTGGTAAGATGGGCATATGGTAGGCAGTAGAAACACTGACCCAAACTGAATCTGATTTACATACATTCATGAGGATAGGTACATGAGCAGTTTAATTTTCCATGGGAGGTTCAAGAGATGATATTCACTTTAGAATGGGAAACCTTCCCTAAATAATTTTTCTTCTATATTTCCAGTTGTTTTATTATTACTATTTGCCAGAGAGTGTATGAACTTGCCAGAGAAAGACAGAGGGGGAGAAAGGGAGAAAGCATCTCCCTCGATGGGGTGTGCTTAAGTTGCAATCTCTCCTGTTTCTCTAGCTTTGTAGGGACTTTGGGCATGAGCGCATGCCCAGAGTGTTTTTCAAGATTCTTTGGCATGGATCAAACCACAGTCAGCCAGGTGGTCCCTTAACCACAAGGCTATAGGACCAGCTCAACATTTCTAATTATTCTGTCTTCTCTGAGCCTTAGTAGTGTGTGTGTGTGTGTGTGTGTGTGTGTGTGTGTGTGTGTTCTTTATCTTTCTATCCCTATCCTAGTCTTAGCCTGGCAGAAAGTGTGTCCTACATGTCATTTGTTTAATCGATTTGAATCCAAGCCCATATTAAATTTGGCTGAGGACATCTCACCTCCTGACCATAAATTGTCTGGTCTTCTGAGTCCTCTTTGAGGGAAAGTACAGTAAATCACAATTCTGGCAAGACTACAATCTTCCTTCTCTGGAAGAGTTTGCTTTGTTTGATTACAATTGAAGAACATGATAAATAATTTTTCCCATAAGAAGCATGCTTCCTCTTTTTGACAATTTTGACAACCTATTGTTTAAGCCTGAAAAAGGAGTCCAGAAATAATTTACAGAGGAAACCTGGCTCAGGTATCTTCCCTAGATACTATTGGTATCTTGATACTATCTAGAGAGGTAATTTATGCACACACACACACACACACACACAAAGAATCTTCTTGAGCACCGTGTTGCCACAGGGTGTCCAAACACTAACATTTGTCATCTGGTCTTCTCAAATGGCTGTACTTGGTATCTCCCCCAATGTCTGGGTTTGCTTCCTTTATTCTTCACTTATAGAAGCTGAGCATCATGCTAGGCACAAAGGAGGCAGAGATGAAAAGCTGCATTTTCTGTTCTCAGAAAGTAAGTCACAGGGGGCCAGACAGTACCACAACAGTAAAATGCAACACTATGAAGGGAATCCCCTGTGGAAGGTTCTCAGTTTTAGTCTAGAACCCTGCTGAATATCCCGAGCACATGCTCACCCATGATCCAGGGCTGGCTGAAGGCTGGGGATAGATCACAGCACCAGGACCCTGCTGCTGGGAGTTCTCTCTCTCTCTCTCTCTCTCTCTCTCTCATGGAGGAAATAAACTTTTTTTCTTTTAAAGTAAGAAACCAAAATATAATCACACAATAATGCAATAGAATAAAACTAGTATGTACTAAAGTAAGTCTTAAAATAAGATGCAATAGGAGTGTGGGAGAAGGATTCATTAAGTCTACCTGGGCAAGGTAAGATAAGAAAGAGTTCATATTGGAAACAACTCCTGAGATCACCAACAGAGAGCAAAATGATCAGAAGGCAAAGATGGGAACCCAAGAAAATACCAACATGAAAGGACAAATCAAGAGGAATTTATGGAGGAGATGAGAAGGAATAGTCAGAAAAGCAGGAGGGTAATTAAGAGAGGAGAGACATAAAAAGCAAAGAGAAAGAACACAGGTTGAATAGCATGAGATGGTCATTTAAGATGAGCACACCCTGTGACCATGGGATCTGGCCCTTTAAAATACATGCTGATCTTTAAATAAATGTTCTCTTAAGTATCTCCATGGAAACCTACCAACAGCATCTAAAATATTGCTTCAAAGTATGACCCAACAGCATCTGCACCAGTTGGATACTTAGAAATTCAGAGTCTCAGGCCCACCCAGGAGGTTCATGTGCTCATTCAAGTTCGTGAAGCAGCCACACCCTTCCCTTGAACAGTAGCAGCTTGGGATAGATGATCAGATTGGTGACTTGCAAATAACTTGTTTCACAAGGTTTCAAATTTTAAAAATCAACTTAATGGTTCTACATGATAAAAGGTAATAGGTACAGAGCATTCTTATCTGTAATCTTGATATAAACATCACGAATCATCTATATATTACTACTCCCATTTAACTAACCACAAAACAGGAGCTTGAAGAGATTAAATATCTCACAATGACTTTAGGAATAATAAATGGTAGAGTCCAGCTTTGAACCCAGATCTTCAGATTTACTGGCAGGGAGGAGGGCTCTGTTCACTGTAAAAAGCAAGAATGGTTCTTACAGGGTACAAATGAAATATCAGTTAAAACAATTTGATAGCATTTGCTCTAATTCTAAACTTGTTGGGTAGCCTTCTGTTGATTCCCTTTGTATTCTAGTTCTGAGATGGAGTGTCCCTAGAACAAGGACAAATGACAAGGGGAAAAAAAAGAAGATGAAACTTTATGAGTTAGTCAACTAACATTCTTTTTCATAATTTTTTCTGAGATGGTAGAATGGACAGTTCTTCCAAGAAAGACGTGCACCAATTGAACTGATAAAATGAGTTTCTAAATCTTCAATGTACAGTCTCCCAAAACCCATGTGACAACAACATTGTAAAGGATTAGGAAGAAAGTACATTAGGAATGGATAGGGTTGGGAATCAATCAACTACAGTGTTTATTTCCTCACAAAATTTTTGAATCACAATGTCTAAAGAAGTTGGGTCTGATCTGAGCCAGCAATGTTACCTAAGAGGCTTAATCTGGGAGGTGAAGTGTGGCATCAGATTAGGCAGCTTCTGAACTGATACAATCATGTCTTCGAATCAGTCATATGGATAAATTATGGTTCTGCAGAGGTCTATTTAGTTTGAAAGAGTACTTGGCCAATAGAAGCATCCTCTTCTTGCACAAGATTTAGCAAGAGTTAGATAGGGCTCTAACAAAATGATCCTTGGTTCAGGAAAGGAGTACAGCCTCTAACAGAAGGTAAAGTTAAGAAATCAAGAAAATCACCCAGCAATATATTATGGAATTCAAAGCCATGGATTTGGGGACTACGTAGTCCTGATTTAAGGTCCAAGCACTTATCCCTTCGTGGCCTTGGACATGTCACTTAACTTCTCTAAGCCTCATATGTAAAATGAAATTAATAGCAATAACTACCTTGAAAGGTTGCTGGAAAGGTTAAGTGACAAAAAAATTAAACAAAACACTTAACATAGTATTTTAACTAAAAAGAAGCATTATAACATAGAAGGTGGTGTTTTCGTCATAATTATCTTGGACATTCCCAATGGTGGTAAGGATAAAGGCTTTGGTGGGTGGACCCCCGAATGTCAGGTATATGCACCAGGCAGAACAGAAATGAGCAGATAAGCTGAAGACTTTACCTGCTAATGGAAATGGGGCTTTGAATATATTATGAGGCTTGGTCTGGGCTGAACCAGTTAGTGAAAGGCCTTAAGTGCTTCGCCTGCCAGGGACCTGAAGAGCTATACACAAACTGGCTTCAAGACAGAAATTTATTCCTGAGGCCCAGCTCTGGCTGTTGGCCAGTCAGGTCTTTCCTCCTCATACAATGATAAAACCTTTGATAAAGGAATGCTTTAAAACTAGGGACTGAAATTATTTATATCATTCTAATCAGCTTTGTCTTTCTCAATCCTTGTCCCATCCTACTTCTCCCCCAATCTGAAAAAATACTAACGAGTGTACTGGAAATGTCTTGCAATTTATTCTGTGATAGAATGATTTCCCTAGAATATAAACAAAGGGAAAGGCCTTTAGGTGATGTTAAATCAAGCTGGTAGGAGAGCAGCTATAAATATTCCCCTTAGCCCTTGGGCAAACTGGAGAAGTAGACAATCTCCCAGGATTTCCTCTGATGAGATTAATAACCAAGATTTCCTGGTAGGCTTTGTTATACTTGTGGAGGTAAGGGAAACTATTTTCAGGGCTCCCAAGAGAGATTCACTGTGACCTAAGACTGCTAGTTATACACCTGCTAAGGCCAGGCAAATAAAACCTCCATATTACATTACTGCATCCAGTCAGCCAGAGCCGAATTCCCACAAACCTGTCATCTGTCCTGCAGGTCCCAGATCCGTGCTCTCATTGCTGACCACAAAACTGAAAATAATTCTTAGTCAGTAGGGAAATGATGAACTCTTCTCCTTATTTTTAATCTTCACTCTGTAGTGTACAGACTATCCTGTCTCAGCAGAATTACTCTGCCCTTCCTCTTTTTCTGGGGTCCAAGTTCAGCCTTAGGCACCAGCTTTCCAGTCCCTTCCTTCTTACTTTAGGGACTTTCTGGTGAAATGCTAGAACTCAGAGGTCAAAACTATTAACATTGTCAAGGATGCCTTTTCCAGCTGGAGAACTGAGGCCATAGCTGCTTAACAGGGTTCAGCAAAGACTGGCAAGGGAGTCTAATGTTACTTGCCCTCTGTTCCTCTAACTCGTAACATGAATACGTTTTATTTAATTAAGCACAAAGGATACAAAAATGTTGGCTAACATTGAAGACAAAAATAAATAAATAAATATGACTTGAGAGGTGGGTAAAGGCAGCAACCAGGCAAATCAGAGTTCTTCCAGCTTGGTGAAAAATCACAATATACTCCCTCGTCCATTCTCCTAAAATCTAACATGCCTTTTCCTTTTTCCTTTTTTTAAAGTTTATTACTTTCCTCATGATAGAGAATATGTGCAAAAGAGAGAGAGGGAGGGCGAAAGAGAGAAGCACCCAAGACAGTGTCCCTCACACCATGATCCCCTTTTCAGCTCCTCAAGACCTTGGGCACATATGCACACACTTGTTGCAATTTCAAGTTGACCCAGAAATCCAAACTCTCAATCAGCTATGTAGCTTCCAGTACTACAGTTCAGTTCCTACCTAATGAACCATCAGGCTAGGCCAACCTGCCTTTTTCTTAAAAGAGCTGCTGTAAAAGTTAAGCCTATTCTTAACATGTCAACTGAGAATGCTGTCTCCTTCACATATGCACTTCAATTTAGGCCATTTCATTCTGCATTCTTCTCTAAGTCCCAACTCTCTTTTGGGGCTGAATATATACTTCCTTTGGAGAGATGTCTTACTGCTGAGGAAAGGATATATCAAGCCAATTTTAGACCTGGAAACCTCCCAAACTATTAGAAAATCATAGAAACCTAAGTAGTCTCTTTGAAACTTTATTCCTCTAAAATGAAAAAAGGCAAAAGCGTCTCTGAATCTCAGCTCTCCAAGACCAATAATTTACAGACATTAACAGGGTTAAGCCTTTTCCTGATGAAGCCCTTTGTCCTCTCAAATGTCAAATGGGCTGAGGGCAGGAAACCCAAGGTCAGTTTCCACTTGGAGTGAACCTAGGAACTGACGCACTCAGCAGAGACGCCAGAGTGTATATTTCATTTATACTTGACCTGGTCTTCCTACACTCCCATGGATTTTCTTTATTTTTCTTTCCCCTCTACAATTCTAGAGAGGGAGAGTTCAAGGTTCCAATAACCCAGCACCTTAAAAAATAAAAGACAGAGCGAGCACAGATGACCACAGACCCTCGGCATCCTTCCAGTTGCTTCAGCTTTAAGTAATCAAGGTCAGTATTAAGGCGCAAGGGTTACTTGCAAAATATCAGTCAACAGGCTCTAAGTACCGTCTATTAAATGTCAAAGGGATGCATACAGGGACCATCTTAAGGAGAAATTCCAAGTTCTAAAAGCAAATCCTTACTATGCAAGGTAATGATCTTTCAAATTAAAATAATAATGAAAATGTTGGCAATATCTACCACCAAGATCTTGAAAACAATAGTATCATCAAGGTTCTTTCATTTAAATTTCACATAAAAACTTTTTTACTGAATGCCTACTACATACAAAGACTGTGATGGACAATGACAGTTCTTCTGTGTCAATCAGTCTCAAAACCTGGAGTTGATCAGTTCAGGAGACATTTGACTCAATAGAGGTGGATGTTTAAGATGGCTACTTAGAACTATAGAATTTCAGAACTTACAGTAAACTTCAGAAAAGACCAAAGTTCAGGGAGATAAAATGACTTGTTCAAGATTAGTCACATGGCTCTAGAGCCAGGACTAGAACCCAAGTCTCTTAAGGTTGAATCTAGGGCTCTTTCAAACCTGGAGTTGATCAGTTCAGGAGACATTTGACTCAATAGAGGTGGATGTTTAAGATGGCTACTTAGAACTATAGAATTTCAGAACTTACAGTAAACTTCAGAAAAGACCAAAGTTCAGGGAGATAAAATGACTTGTTCAAGATTAGTCACATGGCTCTAGAGCCAGGACTAGAACCCAAGTCTCTTAAGGTTGAATCTAGGGATCTTTCCCTTGTACTCCATTTCTTTAGATTAGCAGAGACTTGTCAAGCAAAGAGTCACAAGGAGGGACATACACACTTTAGCAGCAGGAACAGGTGGTACAGGTAGCACTGAGAATGTCATCAATGAGGCTTGCTAGTAGGGATAACTGCTCATAGCTACTGCACAAGCCATGAGAAAATATTGGAGAAAAATCAGTACCAAAAGGGTTGACTCTAAAATAAGGAATAATACAAAGAATGAAGTAACTATTTGCTCTTGTGGAACTAGTCTCCCCCAATAAAGCATGCTTCTTGGTTGTCCACTCTCATGTGTAACCCCCTCAAACCAGTCAGTGTAATGGAAATAATGCTAAATTATTTTCAAGGTTAAGGAAGGCAAAGGAAGCCTTTTCAATTTTCACCTTCTAATGCTCACTCTTTATTCATTCATTTACTATTTGCCAAAGGGCCTATGAGCTCTCCAAAGAAAGAGAGTGAGAGAGACAGTTAAAATACCCCCCAATGGGGTGTGGTCACACTGCAATCCTTAAATACTTCCATCCTACTACCCTGTTGGGATTTAGGGCCCACATGCACACGTACCCAAATATGTTTTTCAAGCCACCAGGGCTGGGATCCAGCTCCCTTAAGCTCCAGGCCCTAGGACCGGCTCTGAATGAACACTCTCACAATACATCTTCTGAGAACCTGGCAATCGTACTTTGAGAAGCCCAGACTGCCACATGGAAAGGCCATGTACGTACTTCAATGGAAAAACCTCAGCTGAGCCCCCAGGCAAATACCCAGCATCAACTGCCAGTCATGTGATGCCTTTCAGATGACCAGCCCTTCAAGCCCAAAGGGCTGCAGTCCCAACATGTGACTCCAATTGCAAGCCCAAGAGAGAACTATCCAACTATCACCAGCTAGCCCAAAGGATCATGACAGATAACTGTGTTTTAAGTCATTTAGGTGGTTTGTTACAGAGCAATAGTTAATTAGAATAATTACTCCACACAGACAAGGCAATCCTAAGGTCACCAGTAAAGCACCATTTTTTAAAACTTACTTAATTTTATTTATCATTATCATTTTAAGATTTGACCAGAGAGAGAGAAAGAATGTGAGAAAGCAAGCTCCTAGGTCCAGGACTCAAACCATGGTTGGCCAGCATCTTAACTATCATGGCACTTGCCAACTCCAAGGCACCATTTTTAACTAAGAACTTCCATGTGGTTTTATTTGTTTGATTTTTTTAATAGCACACCTTGAAAGGAAGAGGTATGAATTTTTCTGTGAAATAAATGCTGGCAAATTGTGAGGCTTACATGAACAAATGACCAAACACATCAGACATCAAGGACACTGAGGGGAAATAGAAACTGTTCAAAGCTAAACTTAATGAATGCCCAAGGGTATTCATTATACACGTCACCCCAGTGATAACTACTCCAGAAGTAAATCAAATGGAGGAAGATGCAGAAGAGCAAAGAAATGCAAAGAGTAATCAAGGGGAAGAAAGAGGCATATGCTCTGCTTGGTACAAAACCATCTGGAACATACAAGGAGGATGAGGCAGTGTGAGGCCAACACAGTATTGGGCTTTGGAGACTGCAAAAGATTGCCCAAGTCATTCAGAGGAATAACAAGCAAAGTGAAGAGAAATAATGAGAACTATATCAAATGTACATGGAGAGAGAGGTCAGGGCAGAAGACCACAGGATTGGGAGGGACAAGGAAAGGCTTTTATGAACAACAGCAGTAACATGAACTAATGGAGTGATTATCACACAATAATCAGGCTTCATTGCTAAATGTTAATAGTCACTGTCCAGGTTGATTCTTGGAGTAATTCAGCTAGTTACAAGATCTTAGCAGAAAATTGTCAAGATCTCTCACTGGGTTCCAAAGTTAACTAAAGGCACAGCTGGGGACCTGGTTAAAAAGGAGCCTTGGATTTTATTTTTTCCTTCAGTGATCACAAAGATTAAGAAGCAAGTGCATGAGACAGACTCACTTGTTCCAGGAGGAGCCATTTGATGGAAATCAAACCTGGCTGAGACTGGGAGCTCTAATGACCTCGGGGTGTGAGGACCTCGTAGAGCCGCAATGCCACTTTGAAGACGATTTCAATTCCGTCTGTCCAGCACTATGATAATGGTGTCGGGTCCACCACAGTCTAATAGTATTTCTTTATTTAAGTCTCCTGCTAGGCCTGAACATGGGAAGGCAAATCAGGTGAAGGTTATTAATCATGTATAATTATCCTCAGGAACTTTAATATACTAGCATCTACTGTATACTAGAAATTGGGCTCAAAGTTTTACATACATTAATTCCAAGAACTATATGAGATTATTACTCTCTTGGTTTTGTAGGTGATGAAATTCAGGCTTAGAGAAGTCTACTTACTACCAGCCCAAGATAGCAAAGCCAGTAATTAATAATAGTAGCAACACAACAACAAGAGAAGCAAATCTTGGGTTGAGTCTGGCATCATTCCAAGTGCTTTAACATATAATAATTCATTTCATTCCCATATAAAACTGTGGAATAGGCACTGTTACTAACCCATTTTAGATACCGTATAAATGGTGGAACTAGGATTGCTCCCCATCCTGAACCACCTCAGTATACTGTGTTTTAAGCTGGAAATCTTGGAGGGTGTCCATGTCTGGCTGACTCTAAAATCCTGTTTTGTTTGTTTTGGGTTTTGTTGGTTTTTTTGTTTGTTTATTTGTTTGTTTTGTTTTGTTTTGGGTTGTTGGGGTTTTTTGTGTGTTTGTTTTTGACACAACCCACTGAACTCTTTGGTCTTCAATAAACAAATATCTAAAATTAAATCTCCATAACATGATAAATTCTAAAAATTCATTCTGAACACTACCACCCACTTAGCTGATTAGACTATGGTATGAGGGAAATGAAGAAGGCTGCCTGTTTAGACCCTAAACTGCTCCAAGTGTCACTATTACTGACTCTTACTAACAGGGAAAACAATGGTGACAAAGCTAATTGTTAGATTTTGGAGTTGCCTTGGGATTTTTATCTGTCAAAGTACGAAGTGAGAACAGCTTGCTGAGTTAGTTGATGGGAACTGGGAACCAAAAAAGTCCATATCCTGATGAAAGATATACTTTGAATATTAGAAAGGCAAGTAGGATTTCTTATTGCAAAACAAGAAAGTGCAGGCCTGCGGAGAAAGGCACAGATGATCAGCTACTAAAAAGAACAGAGAGGCTCAAGTTTCAAACCAAACTCACCTAGTTGGTTCTCTCTGAGAAAAAATTAGAAGGGACAAGGAGACAGGTGTCATGGGAGCCTCTCCTGCCCATGGACTCTTTATCCCCTCTAAAGGTACACATGGAAGTTTTATTAAGAACTTCTTTCTTAAGCTAATTTTCAGGCAATAAATGCCACACAATCTAGAGGTGTTAGTAGGGTTTTTGTTTTTATAACAGAAATGACTTAGTTCTTCAGTTGCTGGAAGCAAATGCTCTACTACCTAAGTAAACATCAAAGGCTATAGAGCCCAGTGATCCTAGGTCTCATGGAACTTTCTCCACTGTGTGGTCCTTACACCAAGGGCCAGGCATGGGAGTTAAGAGCATTTCTCAACTGAGAATCCTGAGCACCTATCATTGAGCTCCTCTTTGTGTGTTTCTTCACAAATGTGGAGCACATTTTCCACGCAATTCTTACTTGCTACCTGCCAAGGAATATGTTTTTAATACACGCAACCCAGATGGGTCAGTAAAAAGACAATTTTGGAGTCCTCCAAACACTTACTTAAGAGTCAGAACAAGTCTTTGTAGAATCTGTAAATAGAGGAGGAACTCTGAGAATTAACCAGAAGCAATGAAAAATTTAAGAGGTATCACAACTAATGTAGGGTTCGTAGTCACGTTGGAGGCAGAGGGTGCAGCATTTCGGTCCTTTTGTTCCTTTAGAGAGTACAAGGAACAACACTAATTCACACACTCATATGTACACACACACACATCAGACTCAAACTGCCCATGTCTTCTCCCCATATGATCTGAGGACTTTCAGGCTAATGACTGACCATACCCTAAATAGACCCCAAGTGAGCACTTTAGCAGGAGTCCTATTCACACTGAAATTGGTGGGGTAGCTGACTCTCAAGCCCCTGTGATACACAGCATGAGGCCCAGGGCACCTAGGCCTTTGTATTACTTATGGATTGCAGTACAACAAATCACCCTAATGACTAAGGCCTAGCTATGGTGGCATAAGCAGTAGGGCACCATTATGCAATGCTGGAGCCATATGGGAGGCCCCAGGTTCAGATCCTGTGTCAATATGTATATACTATACATATGTGATCCTGGCTTGATGAAAAGCTGGGGAAAGGACCAGCAGATGGCATAATGGTTATGTCACTGGACTCCCATGTAGTCTATTGCAGTTCAAGTCCTGGACCCAGCAGCTTAAACTCATGCTGGGTGCATGTGTATGTGTGCTCAAGATTCCAAGAGGAGACTAAAGGAGAAGGGATTGTAGCATGGCCACCCCTCTCCACCTCCTGCCAGAGGATGATTTCTTGTTTTCTGTCTCTCTGTCTTTCCAGTGAGTGCATGTGCCCTGTAACAAAAATGGCTCTATAAAAAATAATAAATAAATAAATGAATAAAAGCTGAGGGAAGGATCATGGTGTGACAAGGCTCTGTCAAGGAGACCTCTCTCTTTCACTCTCTTGAATGAAAGAAAGAAAGAAAAGAAAACTTTAAAAAATGTATCCACCTAAAACAACAAGAATTTATTATTTCATAAAGGTTTTGAGGGTCAGAAATCTAGGGACAACAAGATGTTTCTGGCCCAGGGCCTCTCATGAGGCTCCGGTCACCTGAAGGCATGACTGGGGTCAAAATATCAACTTTCAGGATGGCTTACAAAATGGTTTTAGACTGAAAACTTTCATTCTTTACCACTAGACCTCAAAATTGGACAACTTGCATGTCCTTACAACATGGCAATTAGTGTCCCTGAGAGTAAGTGATCCAAAAGAAAGCAAGGCAGAAACCACAATATCTTTTAGACCTAACCTCAGAAGTCATGCATATTATTGCCACAATATCCTGTTGGTTCATACAAATTAGCCCTATTCATCGTAGGAACTACACAAAAGCATGAACTCCAGGAGGCAAGTATAACTGGGGGTCATCCTGGACACTGGCTCCCACAGCTTTACAACTGTACTTCTGCCTGGTTTCTAATGCCACACCAGTCTTTGGTTCCTTGGATGGCATCCTAGTTCTTCTGCTTGGTAAGGCTTGAATTGACAGCTGAATAGTACTCACTTGTGCCTTTAAATACTTTCATATAGTTTTAAACTTTTACAGTGAGAATGTACTTTATAACTTAAAATATTATCAAAATAAAATACTGTCAACTTGTCAAGATACCCAAAGTTTTCTAGTCTTCGCATTTTTTGTTGGTTGTTATTATGAAATTTAAGACTATAGAGGCCAGAAAATGACTCAGAAGTGTAATGTGATAATCTACCAGGCAGATCACACAAGACGGTTCCCAGTTTAAGTCTGCTGACTGCTCTTAGCACATCAGACACACACATGTCCATGATCCACAGCAGCTGAAGTCTGGGGATGGATCACAGCATTGGGACCTATTGGAGGCTGCTGTCTCTTTCTCTCTTTTTCTCTGCATCTTATTCACAGAAAAAGAAAAATAAACTTCTTTTTCAAAATAAATTTAAGATTATAATTTTCTAGGTCTATTTCCAACTGAAAAAAGATTTATAGTTTGTTTGCCATTATTCATTCAAATTTGCTAGACTTCTCCACTAAACTGGATAGCTACTTGGTTACCACAGTTGTAGTTAACCTTGAATTAATATTTTTAAAAGAATTATTTATCTAATTTTATCCATTATCATTCTTCAATTTGACTAGAAAGATACAGAGACAGAAACAGAAAGAGGGAGAATGAGAAAACAAGCTACCAGGTCTGAAACAGGAACAGTAGTCAGCCATGTGGGACTCCAGCACCCCAACCACCAAGCCACCTGACAGCCCCTGCAGGAATATATTTTAAGGATATGGTTACTATTTCTGAATCTCACCAACCTGTACTCATAAAGAGGTAATATTTCATTAAGTGCTCAAAAGTATTGGTTGGCTACAAGTAATGGAAGATCCCATGAAAAGTGGCTTAAATAATGAGATTTTGTTTTCTCACAGCTCACGAAGGTCCACATTTGTTCTACATGTGTATAATTCAGCAACTCTGTGATACCATAAAGGGCTCAGATCCTTTTCGCATTGTGCTCTGTCACCCTCAGCACATTGGCAACTCCTCATAGTTGCAAGACAGACTATATCAGTTCTATGGCTTCCAACCCTCTCACATCCTCTTCAGAAGTTAAAAAAAAAAAAATTCTTTCACCTGTGCTTCTCATATATAAGAAGCTTGACCCAGAAGATGGTCGTTCAATACCTGAACTAATCACACTGCTGTTAACAAGAAAAAAGAGGCTGTTCACTATTGAATTGGCCATGGGTAGTGTTGAGTCAATGTTTTTAGCCCTAACCATTATACTGTCAGACACAAACTTCCTCTTCCCAACCCCTAATGTCACTTAGATATTCAGAGATCCACCAAGAGGCCAGCACATTAATGTTCAGAAAGAAGCAATTGTCAAGATCACCTTTCCACAAAAAAGTGCCCTTGGACCCTCCTGCTCTCCCCAGAACTCATACTTAAACTCCACATGAAATGAAACAGTGGAGGAAGTTTCATGTTAAACTAAGGCATGCTTCTTGAGTCTCCTTCTCCTATCCCAGAACCACCTTCTTCCCAAGATGTCTGACAGAATATCCACTCCCTTCAAAGAAAAATTCTACTTGCACCCACCCACAAGCCTGGAGTGAAGTCTGGTCCTATGACTTTCATGAGATAATCACATCATGAAAAAACATCTCAATATTAGTAAAATCAGGATCATTCAACGCAGACTATCATCTGTCTAATACAGCAACAGCACAGCCAGTATGACTTGTACCAAGTCAAATTCAAGTCATTTTCCAAGTCTCTTCACAAGTATGACATGAAGTTCAGGCCTACATATCTTTCCTGCCATTGTCAGATCTCTGGTTTCAATGTCTGTGAACAACAGTTTAAGTAAAAGCACACATAAAAATAAGCAATAATAGAAGTCAGAAATTGGCAAGATTTTCTCTATTAAGGACCAGATAGCAAACATTTTAGGCTCCAAATGTCACATAGTCTCTGTGACAGCTACCTGTGAGAAAGTTAGCCTCGACAATATGCAAGTAAATTAATGTGACTGTGTTCCTAAAAACTTTATTTACAAAACAGGCAATGGACCATATTTGTGCCACAGGACAGGGCAGCCAAACCCTAATATAAGGCATAGAGCAGTTCAAAACTAGATCAAGAACAATTTTCTCCTAAAGCAACAAAGATTTCTGGAAATCTTTACTTTGTTGAAATATATATATAGATAGATAGATAGATAGATAGATAGATAGAGAGATAGATAGATAATTTATATTAATAATATTTAGACCTCTACTTTCATAAAAATCTTTTTTTTTTTTTGAGAGGTTTTTGCTATAGGGCACATGTGCTCGCCAGACAGACAGAGAGAAAGAAAGCGAGAAATCACCCCCCAGGGGGGATGGTCATGCCGCAATCCCTTCTCATCCATTCTCCTCTCAGGATCTTGGGCACGCACACACATGCACCCGGCATGAGTTTTAAGCCACTGGGTCCGGGATGTGAACCGCAGTCGAGTACATGGGAGTCCAGCGACATAGCCATTATGCTAACTGCTGGTCCCTACTTTCATAAAAATCTTAAGTTTGTGGTTTTTTCCACTACATAATGGCTAGGTACTCAAGATTTTTTCTAGAACAGAAGTACTAAAGCTAAGTTCAATTTTTCATCTCTTAGAAGACAGACACTTTAAATTTTCATTTTTTTAGAGAGATTTTTGGTATAAGAGGTGCACACTCACTGAAGAGACAGACAGAAAGGGAGAAATCATCCCCCTAGGGGAGATGGCCACGCTGCAATCCCTTCTCCTCCATTCTCTTCTTGGGATCTTGGGCATGCACGCACACGCGCCCGGTGTGAGTTGTAAGCCACCGGGTCTGGGACGTGAACCGCGGTCGGCTACATGGGAGTCCAGCGATGTAACCATTATGCCATCTCCTGGTTCCCCAGACACTTACAAATTTTAAGTAACAGTATTTCCACCTTCTGGAAATAAAAGCAAATCATAAAGTTTAGGAAAAGTTAAGTTTCAAGTTTCAGCCAAGACACCCTAGTATATCTACAGCTTACTCTCACAGACAGGGAAGTAATTGGCAGCCTCAATGCCAGCCTCCACCAAATATCAATCTATTCCACACGTCAGTATAATGGAGAAGCCATGACAATGCCCAACTAAGTTACAACAAGAAATAAAGCTGTGTCACTTCCAATCTCTAGATATTTGCTGTCCAGAACCACTTTCTTCTGCTTCATACACTACAAACACATATTTTATCTGAGAATTGATTTCCAAACCGAACAGATTTGTAAACAGCCTATTTTACTACATGCTTTTAAGCGAAAGACACAGCTGCTCTCCTCACTACCTCCCTGGAGAAAACAGTAACTCATCCTCTGACACCAGTACAGCTCTAGCAGGAGGATTAAGTCCAGGAAATTTTAATCTCATTTAAAATAATGCCCATTGATTGTACATAGTAAACACTTACTGTCCTGATCCACTCTCATGTGTACTTACTGAAATTTATTTACTCTCTCCCATCATCAATCACAGATGCCCTACTCAGAAAAGCACTCAGGCAGACTCAGCAAGCTTGCTGTTTAAAAGCAAGCTGGAATAAGCTCTGACTACACTCAGGGACAAGACTCTGCAGGTGTGTTTGCCCAAGTGTGGAGCAGGTGCCAAACACCCTAAAACATGTAGAGAAGATACAAACTAGTGGGCCAGCCCTGTAGGCTAGCAGTTAAGGGATCCAGACCCCATGTAGCTGACTGTACGATTTGAGTCCTAGCCCCATGCACACGTCAGATCCCAACAGGATGGAGAAGTGGAGGAGAATGGATTGCAGAATGATTGTGCCCCATTAGGAGGGTGCTTTCTCTCTCTCCTAATGGGGATTATCTTTAGATTTTAAGAACATTGACTTCAGACTCTTTCTTCTTTATCTTGACCTAAGCTCTGTTCTTATATGGCTATATGAGGATTTTTGTTTGTTTGCTTGTTCGTTTGTTTGTTTTGGAGAGATATTTTGCTGTACAGCGCATGTGCTCGCCAGACAGACAGAGAGACAGAGAGATAGAAAGCGAGAAATCACCCCCCAGAGGGGATGGCCACGCCGCAATTCCTTCTCCTCCATTCTCCTCTTGGGATCTTGGGCACACATGCACACACGCCCGGTGTGAGTTTTAAGCCACCGGGTCCAGGACACAAACCGCAGTCGACTACATGGGAGACCAGCAACATAGCCATTACGCTAACTGCTGGTCCCTATATGGGGTTTTTTAACTACACTTAACAATAAGCATCCAAAACAGTTTGTTTGCAATTCAATGGTAGAGTCAGGTGTTGAGCAAAAAGATTTCTCATATTTTATACTTCTGTTTCCTATTCCCAAACAGACACGGATGGTGAAGGAGCCTATTAGTTGGGCAGCATGGTAATCCAAGATAGAAACACCTCTTTCTGCCTTTTTTTCACTTTTAATTTAAGCACAAATAGCCCAAAGATGACCTGCCAGATTCCCTCTGGACATGTGCAATCCTAAGGCATGGTGCTTTAACTTTTGTGTACATAAAAATTACCTGGAGAGCTTGTTAAAACTCAGATTGCTAGGCTCCACTTCCAAAGTTTCTTATTCAGTTGGTCTGAAATGGGATCTGAAATTCTGCATTTCTAACTAGTTCCCAGGTATACTGATATTGCTGGTCTGGGGCCCACACTGAGAGCCACCGCCCTGGTGCATAAGGGCATTTTGTGGGCTGATGGAACCACCTGAGGATGTCGTGAAGGAAAATAATCCAGTGAAGACAACCAAGCACATCTGCCTTCACCTCAAGTAAGAAGCAGGATACATTGCTACCAGGTCCAGGGTTTGGAACTAGAGATAGTTGAGTTAGAGAAGGCCGATTCCTGAAATTCAAGTAGATGGTAGTTTGAACAAAGACTGTGAGAGGAGGTAAGTCTTGTAATTACAGTCAAGGGCTGAAACCAGATGACCTTTGTTTCAATTCTTGCCCTGTCCTTGTACTGTGACCATGGACAAGTGTCTTCAGGTCTTCAAACTAGAGTTTTTTCATCTATAAGATGATATTGGTAATCATATAACTACAACCATCAAGGAGTTGAGAGTCTTTAATGAGCTAATCCATATAAACTATGCAAGGTACTATAATTAAACAAGTTGACTAATGATAAATGCTCAATAAATTCTTCGCATGAGAATAAGGTTGAGACTTGGGCTGACAGGCAAAGATTTGGATACAAGGTGTGCCTGAGGCTAGATGGTCAGTCTACATGGAGAAAGTGAAGAAACAAAGGTAAGATACACATAACACACTGCCCAGATCTCTGGGACTCACTTTAGCTGATCACCCTAGAATTGATCCTTCACAAGTCTAGACCTAATGTTTGTCCCTTATTAGTTGAAATGACCGTCCCTTGCCTCTTGACCTTTCCTATGCCTTATTGCCCACAACTAGATCAAACTGCACTGGTGGTTGTGACAGGTATCAATCGATAATTCAACCATTTCAACAAGCCCTTTTAAAAAGTAAGCAACGTTTTAATGACACTAATATATATCTTTTTTCTCTTTTTATAGTTTTCATGTTGCCCAGATAAGGATGATGCTGCTTTGCTTGCTATCCACAAATGAGTTATATGATAACTATAATCATGTTGCCCCTTCCGTACAACTTTTTAAGTTTTTTCTGGAATTAGCAAGTGCTTTTTTGTCTTTATTTCCTTAGTAGTCTATATATTTATCTCTAGTTTAATGTGTACTTTTGATAGTTATCTCAATTACCTTTCGAGATATTCAATACAGGGCCAGCTGGCGGCATGGCATTTAGTTGGGGAAACTGGATCCTACGTGTTTCAATGTACGGTTTAAGTCCTGGACCTGGCAGCTTGAGAAACACACCAGACGTGTGCATGTGCCACAAATCCAAGAAAACAGAAGGGACTGTAGTGTGGCATCCCCCATGAGGGGTAGTTTCTCACTTTCTCTCTCTTACTCTCTCTCTCTTTCTCTCTCTCTCTCTCTGAGGAGTGCACATGCACTATGGCAAATAATTTTTTTAAAACAAAAGGACGTTCAATACATAGGAATATTCTGTTAATTTTATCTTCCTGGAGAAGTGTGTCCTTGGCTTCCTGGTCTGTTTTAATCCTTCTATTTCTTGTATAATTTGCTTTCTTCCCTGTGTCTCCCTTCACTGTTACTCTGTCCTTTTGTTCCCACCTTCCTGTAACTTGTATTCCCCTCCTTCTTTCTTGGTTTACACCATTTTCATAGAACACATCTCCCAGTTGCTTCCTTAGAAGAGGTACATGGAAGGAAATGGTTTGGGGAATGTATATGTCTGATGATGTCTTTTTGTCCCATCTCACTCCAGTTTATTTTGAATAAGTATCAACTTCTGGTTTGGCAATAATTTTCCCTTAGAATTTGAAGAGCAACTGCACTATTGTTTCCAGGTTCTAATTTTGCTTTTGAAACTCCAAAGCCATTCTGATCCTTTTCTCTTTCTAAAAGCTTGTAGGATTGTCTTTGTTCTCAGTATTCCAGAATCTCATAATGAGATGCCTCGGTATGGGTCCATTTTCATCCATTTTGAGAGTACTAGTGATTCTGTCAATCTGGAAACATGGCCTCTAAAAAATTTTAAGTCATTTGGTTAATGACTATCTTCTCTCTGCTTTCTCTGATCTCTTCTTCAGAAACTTTTATTATCCAGATGTTGGATTTCTTGAACTAATTCTTAACATTCTTTTAATTAAAATCTCCCTTCTTATCTTCTATCACCTTTCAGTTTTGCTTTATTTTAGGAAGATTTACTCAACCTTTCTTAAAAAGATATTTAATTTTATTGAGAAGAAGCCGGGCCTTCAGCAGAAGGTTCCACATGGCTCCAGTGAACTAGATTTTTCAGGGAATGAAGATTTTCTACTGATAACTCAGACTCCAGCAAACGAGCAAGCGGCAGAAGAAGCCGGGCCTTCAGCAGAAGGTTCCACATGGCTCCAGCGAACTAGATTTTTCAGGGAATGAAGATTTTCTACTGATAACTCAGACTCCAGCAAACGAGCTAGCGGGTTAAAATATTCCCTAATATCTACTGAATCTGCTGCACCAGCGATCACAACAGAACGGCAAAGAGATTCTAGATCACCTCTGACTGCTTGCTCCTCATCATTCAGGCTGAACTTCAAGAATTTGAAAGAAACACAACATTCATCAGATGACAAGAAATCACCGCCGGATCACGAGAAATATGGGAAAACAATAAAATGCCTCTCCTCCAAGGGAAAAGAGTAACTCTTCTTCATCCACAAGCAGTTCGGTGAAAATCATGGAAATGTCTGATAAGGAATTTAGAGCATTCATAATGTCAAAGCTAACAGAGATGGAAGAGAAGAGAGATAATGAACTGCTAAAGAGAAAGGAGAAAGAAGTTGACGA
>NW_006159844.1:6423920-6435897 GCF_000334495.1 Tupaia belangeri chinensis | reverse complement strand
GGAGATCGCATTTTGTGTGCTGTGATGATGCTTAGGGAAGGAATGTAAATTGAGTTACAAAAAAAAAAGTTTCAGGAAAAAAAAATTATATATCTATTCACTGACTGCAGTAGGATATATAGCCCCAGCTAGGTGCCACTTTATAGGATGCATGAAGTTAGACTTGTGTTCATGAAATGTGTGCGTCACCTGTGTTTGCTATGAGGGTATTTGGATTGATTAGGGTCTTTGGTGATTCAACAAAATGTGGGGGGAAAACAGTATAGAAATCATATATAGATACCAGAGACAGTGTGGGAGGAGAATGGGAGATGGCAGAGGGTAAGAGATAGGGAATCAAGGATGGGGGGAAAAAAGCAAAACATACAGAAAACAAGAAATGGAAGATCATTTGCTGACAATAACATTTGTTGATATGCTTGATTGAGAAAATATACAGTGTACTCTGGATGGAAAATCTCCTTTTGTTTGTTGTAATGATGTACAGTGAATGAATGTAAACACATTAATTTAAATAATAATAAAAAGAAAAAAAGGAAAAAAAAGATATTTAATTTTATTTATTATTATTTTTCAACTTACTACTGGGCATATGTGCTCACTAGAGAGAGACACAGAGAGAGACAGAGACATTCACTAGAGAGAGACACAGAGAGAGACAGACAGACAGACAGAGTTAGAGTGAGAAAGTGAGAAAGAGTTGCCAGGTCCAGGACTCACACCTTAGTCAGCCATGTGGAAGTCCAGTACCTAAACTAATACACCACCTGCTGGCCCACAGATTTACTCAAACTTACCATCAAAATTTCTATCAAGTTTCATTTCTGCTATAACATTTTCTTTAATTTTTTTTTGGGGGGGGAAGAATTTTTTTGCTATAGGGCGCATGCACTCACCAGAAAGACAGAGAGAGACAGAGAGACAGAAAGTGAGAAATCACCCCCCAGGGGGAATGGCCACACCACAATCCCTTCTCCTCTATTCTCCTCTTGGGATCTTGGGCACACATGCATACGCGCCTGGCGTGAGTTTAAGCCACCGGGTCTGGGACTCGAACCACAGTCAGCTACACGGGAGTTCAGTGACACAGCCATTATGTTAACTGCTGGTCCCACATTTTCTTTAATTCTAAGAGTTTATTTTTTTGCCTTCTTGGGATTTCATTTCAAATAATATGTATTTCTTATTTCATGGTTGCAGTATCTTTCTTTGTCTCATTGAGGAATATTAACAAGGTTTTAATTTTAATTTTTTTTTAATTTTCATTTTCTGTTTCACTCTTTGCTTCTTCCTCTCTCTCATTAAAAGCTCTCCTCAAACATTTTATAATCTTTGGGTATCCACTCACATTTGAGTGGAGAGTGAAAAGTTGATTGTGATATAGTCTCATCTTCAAATATGATCACATGTTCATCCTAAAGAATGATTAAGGATTGTTTCTGTATGACATTAATTTCTTTCAATCACAATTAACAAGAAGGAGCTAGTGAATATCTCATTGAATAGATTGGTTACCACTAAAAACAGGAAAAAGGAAATAAATGGGCAAAGTCCACAGCAGGCTTGCTACAGAAGAAAGACATCATCAGAAGAGGTTTTTTCTAAGATTTCTAGAAATATTGACTATCTCACTACTGAAAAGAATTAAGAATTAAAGTTAAAGAATGAGGCAGATAAACTGCCTCTCCAAATGACTTAAGGACAAGCCATCACCCTCACTTGGGATTTGAGTCAAATATTCTTCACGAGACAGACTTGCCATACTATGTAGTAATGCAAATAATTGCCCCCCAAACACACATCTTTCTTGGAAGAGCTGTTCACATACCAGGAAATAACAATTTTGTGTATCCTTCTCCTCTAGCACAACTAAATGAACCATAAATAGACCTTACTCAAACCGGACCTTAGGATTCACTCTCCCAGGAAATCAGAAGTAGAATACTGAGAAATATAATTAAACGGTGAGGATTCCTTGCATTAAATAGTTAAATACAGTCAAAGCAAAAGCTTATACCTGACCAGACAAAATCAGAAAGCCCATGGGACAGAGGATGCCAGTATGCTGAAAGCAGCAGAAGACTGATGCGTAGAAAGAACAAAGATAAGGTATGACATGACGCCACAAGAGGCTAAGGAAATTACTTCAGGAACTGACTTTCCAGATAACCTGACATATTCCTTTACCTGCCCCAGACCTTTCAGTAAGTTCATTTTTAACTCAAACTAGTATGTGTGAGTTTCTGTTCTTAGTCATCAAATGACCTCTAAAATGTTCACTAATAGTCAGGATCCAGCAGGAAAGATGGCACACTCAAATGTGGTAACAAGGAAAGTTTATTTAAGGAATTATTTACAAAGAAAGGCAGAGTATAAGGAAACCAACGAGGACCAATGGAATACCTGGGGTCTAGCAACAACAGATAGCCATTTCAACCCTAGAGCTGAACACTGGGAAGAAGTACCTAGCTTAGATCAGAGAGATAAGGCCTCCTAAAAGGAGTTGGAGGTACCAAACAAAAGTAGGTATGGCCAAACTGACCCACTTTCAAACTTTGACTCATGAGGTTTGTCTAGGAGGAAGGTCTTATAACACATGACGATCATCCAGGAGACAGATTTGTTCAAAAGATCCTCTCTCTGAATGTGTTTGGAGATATGCTTCTGTAGAGAAATGCATCCCACCCCCCTAGTCTTCTTTTTAATCTGCATATGCAAATGAAGGGTTTCAACTTGTATAGCTCTGATTAGTCAACTCAAGCAGCAGCCCCACTGGCCCATTAATGAAAGTGGTACTGTTCTGAATGATCATTCTGCCACATTCAGCATCCTTACTCTCTCCCTTCAGTGGAGGTCAACTTTAGGTCACTCAATCGTCCTGGCATATGTACTTAGTGCTGACCACTTACAAGGTAGATGGACATGGCCCATCCACAGCAATCCGTCATGAAGGGAACTGAGGGAATATATATCCTGACCTTACACTCCTCCTACCATCACATATACAATATATACTCCCTATTGCCAAACCTATCGTAAGACAAAAGGGAGCCATTCATAGTCAATGGATAGAGACGGGTGGAGAGTAGACCTAGATATACAAATGGAAAATAATTAATATACAAAGTAACTTTTGTCCACATTTGCAAGGGAAAGCTAGTCCTCATCTCCTACTAAACCAAGGACGGAGAGAGTATACCTGAAATTAGAGCATACATGAAATTAGTACTTATCCCAATCAAACTCAGCTTATTTTACAGATGAGTATACTTTATAATAAAACAGCATCAGTCTGTCATTCATAAATGAAACTAGTTAGTCATGGATTTTTTTTTCAGAATTTAGGCAGCAGGTATTAGGTTTTCCACTAAGGAGTACGTGTGGATACAAATATAGGGAAAGTCCATTTCATTTTCCTGCAGAAAAAGCAGGCATCATACTTTCTACTTCCATCCCAGCTACTCCAGAGCACCTTACGTAGTAAGTCTCAGTTTATGGAGCGGGGGGAGCACAAAGCAATCACAAAATAAGTGAATAAGAAAATGCACACACAATTCATCCTTCTTGGAGGCCAGGGGCATATAAATTAGGGTTTTCTTTTGGAAGAACTCAGAAAAGTAAAACTATAACTAAAAACTATGTATTTTCTCCCAATTTACAACATTCTTAAGGAGAACATGTCTAAATATCTAATCTCAAGTTATGATAGAAACTTGGCACAAGAAGGTCAGAAGTTCCAGTACCATTCTCCTGTTTCTAGAATGTCTTCATCTCCACAACAGGGCCTGGCAAAGCCCTCCCAGGGCAGTCAGTGGAGGTGCCAAAGAACTTTCTTTGTATATACGACTGTCTGTTTTTTGATGAGTAGATAAGATTGGTAATGGGGACTTTTATCTTTAGATCACAGTTAGAAGCCCTGCACCACTGAGTCATAGCTAAAGCTGCTCCTTCTGGAGATGATGAGAAATGAGTGGGTACACTCAGCCCACCTATTCCTAGATAAAAACTGCCTAACAAAAACCACCTCAATACATCTGCCACAAATGAATCAGTACAAATTCCTGTGGTGGGGAGAGAAGAGGGTGGGAAAAAGCCTAAACTCATTGAATCTGGGAGAGAGTTTGGCATAATTATGATAAAACAGAAAATAAAATCAAAATGCTACTTTTAAATTGCCACCTCCAATCACAGGCTCTCAAAGCAAAAGAAAGATCCCCTTCACATTACACTGGCAGGCTGGGACCACATAAATACCAACATCTTCCCTTCAGAGATGAGAATCTTTTTGCATGGTCATGTGATACTCCTGAAAAAGGATATGTTATCCGGGACCAGCAGTTAGCATAATGGCTATGTCGCTGGACTCCCCTGTAGTTGACCACAGTTCGCGTCCCGGACCCAGTGGCTTGAAACTCCCGCCGGGCGCATGTGGTGTGTGCCCAAGATCCCGAGAGGAGAATGGAGGGGAAGGGATTGTGGCGTGGCCATCACCCTTGGGGGGGGGGGTGATTTCTCACTTTCTGTCTCTGTCTGTCAGGCAAGCGCATGCGCCTTGAAGCAAAAACCTCTCCAAAAAAAAAAAAAAAGGGATATGTTATTACAGTTTTTCACCCATTTATTATGATTCAAGATTCCCAATGCCAAAGACTTTCGGTTAGCTCTATGTTCTACTAATAGGTGCTCACATGAATAAGTTAATAGCAGTAACAAACTGTAATTTTTGGCAGAATCGGTCTGCATGTGTTCCTAAGGCTTGGTGCTAAGTCATGACTTCCACCACCACTTTGGCAGTCCCAAAGAAACTGGGAATATGGACTAAGCTAAGAGACAAGTGGAAGATAAAACATGACTAATGTCAATTTGTCTGCATGACAGGGACAATCCAAGGAACTTAGTCTAAAAAGCAACGGCCAACTATAGTAACTGGTCAACAAGACCCAATGAGCTGAAGTACACAACACTCTGTTCCTTTCAAAAGGCCTGTCCTATGGAAACTAAAGAATCAGCTGAGGAGATTCAAGAGACTACATAGGAGACTATAGCGGTAGACAGAATTTGTTTAGCATGACTTTTGTTAGGATGACTTCTCTGGTTGGCAACTATTGCCAGATCCAGAGATTGCATTGTATATATCTAGTGGCATATTTTTCTCTCTGTTGAGGAGAAAAGAGGGAAAGGACAATTGGGTAGAAGACTGCCAGTCAGATCTTAGCAAAGCTTCAGGATGAGATGAGATCATGTTGTGCAGCATGTGCTATATTGGGGACTAAATGTGCTCCCAGATTTAGCAGGAAATATTTATTAGCATTTTATTTGAACTGACCTCTTATTGAATGAAAAAAGCAGATTGAAAAGAATGTATATATTATGACTTTGTGTAAAATTATAAATACAAATATAGACACAGATGCATAGAAAAATAACTGATAGAATGTTGCATAAGTATACAGAATATTTCTGTATGGTAGCTGTTCAGGGGACTTCATTTCTTTTTGAGCATTTTTTTAATGAATATGTATTATCTTTGTAAACATAAAAAACAAGTATTTTTCTCTAGACTAATTAGAAACCAATATTCAGAAATTTTATTATAAAAGGCAAAAGAGAGAACAAACATTTATTAAACACCTCCCTTGCATTTAGAACTGTGTTTGATACTAACCTGTGCATTTTTTTGTTTTAACAATAAGAAATAAATCTGCAGAGAGTTTGATTAACACTCTGTAAATGTTGTCCACATTTTAGCAAATCCAAGAGCCAGCTACTCCTCCCTTCTGCTTGAAAAAGAATCCCAGGGAGCAACCAGCAGATGGTCCAAGTCCTGGATCCAGGGGCTTAAAACTCACATTGAGCACGTGGGCACTTGTGCCCAAGATCCCAGGAGGAGACTGGAAAAGGGACTATGGCATGACCATCCCCCTGAGGGATGATTTCTCACTTTCTGTCTGTCTCTCCAGTGAGCGCATGTGCCCTAGAGCAAAAAATCTCTAAAGAGAAAAAGAAAAAAGAACCCCAGGGATTAGTTAGAAGAAGATAGAAGTAGAAAGCACTAGACTGGGAATTATCTCTTCAAAGTCCCCTCTCTCCCTTCTTACGTTAATGACAGACCTGGGTATTGTGGGTCAACTGATACAAAGAATGTTGGCCACCTGGCAGAGGTGTGGCCGAAGCAAATAGAGCAAAATGCTTTGTGATCTTGTGACCGTTGAATATCAGGACTAGCTCTCAGGAGTTATAGGTCATCCAAGACATGGTTCTGGGAATCATCCACAGTGAAAGCAGCAGACTCATTATTTTAGGTCAAGTTGAAGGTCACTTCACATCAAAACACAATGCTAGGAATTAAGATTACTGTGGTAATCACTTGAAATAGCTGAGCTTCTCTGGACCTCTAGTTTCTCAGCTATAAAGCAAAAGGGTTGACCTGGAAAAATCTCTAAAGTCCTTTGCAGGCCTAGGAATCTATAATCCATGATTTAATTCCAACCATTGCTTCTCTTGTATTCATTAAACAATTGCCCTAGCACGTTCAACTGGTCCACCAGACATTGCTTCAGGGCCTAAAATTATGTGTGCTAACACAGACA
The DNA here is from genome assembly GCF_000334495.1 of Tupaia belangeri chinensis. Classification (NCBI taxonomy): domain Eukaryota; kingdom Metazoa; phylum Chordata; class Mammalia; order Scandentia; family Tupaiidae; genus Tupaia; species Tupaia belangeri. The sequence goes on along the minus strand of NW_006159844.1, from coordinate 6,429,310 downwards.
TGTAAAATCTCTTTAGTAATCTGCGTAGGATTCTGCTAACTACTTAGCTTTATTTCATAACCCACAATTATCTTTGAAAAACAGACAAGTCTATTTACTCTCTCATCTATGTTCCAGATGGGGCCAATCCCTCCTCCCTCCCTTTTTCTTAATAGAAAAATCCCAAAATCTCAGGTGGGAGTCAGAATAACTCAGGAGATTTGGCAGTATGGATTTGGAATCTTTCCCACTAATTCCCAGGTGCTTTATTTCCTAAGAGCTGCTTTTGTAAGGCAGGCAAGGAAAGCTGAGTTAATAGTTAGAATGTATAAAAGGTTTTTGCAAATTAAACAAAATTCTATATCTGAAAGGCAACCAGTACAGTGATTCTATTCTCCTGTATTATTTGCTCACAAGCAAAAATTCAAAATGCCAATAAAAGCCCTTTGGTGCTGCAGGTAGGAACTTTCTTATCAAAATGGGCCAGAAGAGTGAGTCGAACCACCCAGGAAATCATATATCCACCCTTAATAATATTAATAGGAAAATTTCAGAGACAATGATAGCATGAACAATTATAAATACGGACTGCAGATGGTTGAATCACAATAGTCAAACTCAATTGCTACTTGGAAAGATTAAGCTAGGACTGGATTTAAATATACAGTTCAGAGGTCAATTTATAGTATCTTATCCTGTGCAATCCACAGCCTACTTTCCAGAGTAGGTGGGCAAAGACACTGAATCTTTCAGAAAGGGATGCCTTCTCTATAGGGAATTCTGCATGAACAGCATCAACTTACTAACCAGCTTCCCTGGGAAGGCCCCAAGGATTAGGTACACTGACATCCCATCTTCCCATGCTTTTCAGGACAACTCATGGCCCACAGGAACAGGTCAAAAAACTCCCCCTTTGTGGTCTCTAAAGATTCAATTTTGGTATTCATTCCAGCAAATCAATTTCTGAAGTTTATTTGATAAATTTTGGTGAGTTTCTTATTTTAAAAACAATTTTAAAAACAACACATTTCTATTGAGCCATACATTTGACAAACCATGCATTATCTGATTGCACTTTAAAATATTATATTCTAGGGAACCAGCAGTTAGCGTAATGGCTATGTCGCTGGACTCCCACGTAGTCAACCGCAGTTCGCATCCCGGACCCGGTGACTTAAAACTCACGCCAGGCACATGTGCGTGCGTGCCCAAGATCCCAAGAGGAGAGTGGAGGAGAATGGATTGTGGCGTGACCATCCCCCCTGGGGGGCGATTTCTCGCTTTCTGTCTCTATGTCTCTCTCTCTCTGTCTGGAGAGAACACACACCCTATAGCGAAAAACCTCTCCAAAAAAAAATTATATATATTATATTCTAGGGACCAGCAGATGATGTAATGGTTAAATAGCTGGACTCCCACATACTTGACCATGGTTTGAGTCCTAGACCCATTGGCTTGAAACTCATGCCAGGTGCATGTGGTTGCATGCCCAAAATCCAAAGAGGAAAATGAAGACAGAGTTGTGGCATGGTCATCCCCTCTGGGGGGTGATTTCTTGATTCTTGTCTCTCTGTCTCTGTCTCTCTGGTGAGCATGTGTGCCCTATAGCAAAAATATCTCTCTAAAAATTTAAAATACTATATTCCAATTGGGTTAAAAACATGTGTGTTGTATTTTCTGAGTGAATCTTTTTCACTTCTAGAGAAATCTTGTATCTAAGGGTACATCTTAATTCAAGTTAGTAAGAGTCTATTTACCTTCCACACCTTAGCATGTTTCATCTTTTAAAGAGGCTAATGAGTGACTCATAAGTTTGGCTAACTTCTCTGGACTATCAAGTCTTCTCTGAGTGAGCAACTCAACTTCCACACAGATACTGCATGCCTTTTCATCCATCTCAACTTAAATATTGTTTGTCCTGCTGCTTCTGATAGGAAAAATTATTCAAATTCTGTCTTCCCATTCACTTAAGTCAAGAGAATGAGCAAAGTTGAAGAATGTGTTGGCATCTGCTTTGACACTTGCCCTTTCTGTCTCTATTTTTTAGTATCTCACTACTAAGCAACAGAACCTTAAGTCCACTCAAGACATACTTTTAATGGGGGCCAGACAATGCTACAGCAGTAATGCAATCCTCTGTGAGGCAGACCCACATGGTAAGGTTCCAAGTTTGTGTCTGGAGACCTCCCTGAACATAGCAAATGCACACACATAACCTGTGACCTGGGCTGGCTGACACTGGGGATAGGTTGTGGTGTGAGGACTCTGTTGCTGGGGGCGGGGGGGGCTCTCTCTCTTTCTCTTTCTTTCACTTAAGAAAGAAATCAAGAAAAAAATCTAAAAAAGAAAAAAATGTACTTTTCATAACCACGGAAGTTTTCAAACCTGTTTCTAAATACCAACATAATGTAAGAACTGAATTTCCTCAAATAGGTGGGAGAGAAAGTCAAAGTTAGAGAACTATGCAGAGTCTTTAAAAAATCATAGAAAATGTGTACTATGAAAAAAACTATGTATGGATTGTAAAATGATTTGCAACTAAATAAACTCTTACTTTAATTCCATTTTCCACAAACTTTTTGGAGTTCTCTTATGTGTACGAACTTTATTTTCACTTCCTTACTTTTACCTTTCTTATTTCTATGAACTTTATTTTCACTTCCTTACTTTTACCTTCTCACCTTCCCCTTCACCCAACTAACCCTCAGTTAATCTCACCCTTAACGTGCTACCTGTTCCAGGAAGTCTACCCTAGCCCCAACACCCCCACCTTAGATGTTCATCCTTCCTCTATAGTTGCCTCCATCTCTATCATTTAACTTGACATTACTGCATTATAATTATCTGGTTATAGGTCTATCTCCTCAATGAAGACTAGTCTTCTTCATTTTTATTGTCAATGCTTGATCCAGTCTGGCATATAGAAGGCATTCAGTCAATGAGAATAAATGGGCATTAATATTACTTGATTGTCCTCCTAGTGATTTAAGAAAACAAGAACCATTTTAGACTCAAAAGTAATATGTGGAACTAGTGAGAAAATGTCTAAAAGTTCTGTGCAGAGACTTAAAAAAAAAAAAAGGATTACATAGGACTGCTTGCTCTGTCGTGCACACTTATTTCACTCTTGCTTTGTATTAAGGTTGGATATTTACATAAACTAGATTGTTCCACCAACTGCACCACTTTGGCTACCACCACAAATATCTAGATCACCACCTCTACAAACTGCTGCACCACTTCTGCTACCTTCTTCGGCACCTCCAACACATTATCTATCTCCAGCTTTATCTTCACCAATGTTACCAACTCTCCACCACGTCTACTTCCTCTACTGCCTCATCTTCCTCTATTACCCGTGACCTCACTATCTCTTACACCTTCCTGTCACTGCTTCCACCACCTCTATTACCTCCATCACCTTCTCTATTAGCTCTTCTACCACCACCTTGGCTTCACCACCAGTTCCTCCACCACCTCCACCACTTTAGTTACCATCTCCATTACCTCAACTACTACTTCCCCACCCTCTCTTCATCTCGCCAACCATAACTTTCACCATCTGTGTTATCCATACTACTTGCACCACCACCCCTACCATTTCTACTCTAGTTCTACACCATCTCTACTACCCCTCCACCACCTCTAGCTTCACCACTGCCAACTGCCCCATCTTCATTATGCTAACTGCTGGTCCCAACTGCCCCATCTTCATAACCTCCTATATTACTTCCTCCACTTCTTCCATAACCTCCACTTCATTCTTTACCTCCACCTCCATCTCTACAATTATTCCCTCTACCTTTCCCACCTTCCCTACCTTCTCCTTTCCCTTCATCTTCACATTTCCACTACTATCTCTACACAACCTCGATCAACATGACTATGATTCCTAAGGAAGAGTATATTTGTGGAATATAATGAAGACTTATTTCATAATCATTACTATTTCTTCACTATCTCTTGCTTTCTTTCCTGCTCCTGCCACTTCTATTCTCTTCATAGCCTTGCATCCCCCAGATATCTTTATACTGACATACAACACTTGCCCCCATATTCTATTCTTAATACATATTTTAAAGTGAAAATGCCTTGCAAAGCATCACTGGAAGTTGTGAAGGCTTGGGGCTGAGGTCAGAGGAGGTGGAGAATAATAGTACGTTCTTCCTGTTCTCCAGCCATGAACATCTGTATTTCACCATTTCAAACCTTTTTCTGATGTTGTTCTCAAATCATCACTGGTAAGTGTCCCATGAGTGGTTATGGAGTAGAAATGTAGGATGATTTTCTACTCTCCTCTGGGCCTTGGAACCAATACTCTATGCAAGAAGTTGCAATTCAAGCCTCTTTTTTTTTTTTAATTCCCAGACAGTGACGTACTCACCAGAGGCAGAGAAGGAGAGAGGGCGAAAGAATCTCCTAACGGGATGAGGTCACACCATAATCCCTTCTCCTCCATTTCTCCTATCAGAATTTTGAGCATGCATTCACACATGCCTGGCATGTTTTTCAAGCCAGGGCTGGGACTCAAACAGCAATAGGCCATGTGTAATCTGGTTCCCTTAATCACACGGCTGGCCTCAGCACAAGCTACTTCACTCACTGAAAATTACTTCAGACAAGGTAAAACAACCTAGACAAAGTACAGTATAAACTGGATATGCTGCCTGCTCCAGAAATAAAACTAGAGTCTGAATTGCACATCAAAAAGTTTCATCCATTCCCAAATGATTGCATTCCTTCTGTCATAGATGCATGAATATCACAGCAGGAAAAAAATTTCATCTTAGGTTGCATGTATTTGGGATGATGGAAAACAACATAGTAAGAATTCAAAGCATAATGAGATATAAACATACAATACAAAAGGATTTTACCATAAAAATCCAACTCACCAGTCCCTCTGTCTCCGTTACAGAGACTTTGATGGAATGGCACAGGGATTTTCAGGTGTTAAAGTGGCCACGAGAGGGAGGTAAGTTTGAAGGATGAGCCAAACCCCAAATCTATGTAACCCCTGGACAAAGCAAGAAAACTCATAAAAGTCACTGGAGCTGATAGTCACAATGTCACCAGATTGGCTCCTTCCTGTTACTGCAGTTCCGAATCTTAGCTTTTTAAAAAAATGAAGAGATAAAATTTGTGGATTTCACAAACAAATAGGAAAGATTAGTCCCTGAATCTCGGTATCCAAACTTGAGAATAATGAGTCATGTTGGCCCTGGTTCCTATGTTTTACCCTTTCACAGGGTACAACAAAGAATACATAGAGAAAAGAGAAACTTGATAATGTTGTAATGACCATATTTCAAGAAGCAGTATGCTGGGGACCCGAGCCGAGCGAGGCGGCAGCGGGCGGAGGGGCTCTGCGCCGGCCCATGCGGGCCGGCTGCGGGCCCATGCGGGCCGGC
>NW_006159844.1:6410137-6422737 GCF_000334495.1 Tupaia belangeri chinensis | reverse complement strand
GGAGGAAGATGGGACATAGCAGAGGGTGGGGGATGGGGAATCAGGGATGGCAAGACAAAGGGCAAGGTATGCAGGACGTAAGAATTGGAAAATTATTTGCTGAGAACATGTATGTGGATGTGCTTGATTGAGCCAATGCACAGTGTATTTTGGATGGAAAATTCATTTGTGTGTTGTGATGGTGTAAAGTGAATTAATAAAAAAAAAAAAAAAAAAAAAGCAGTATGCTGACTCTTAACAATTTTGCTATGGATGTGACTGAGATATATATGGGGAAAAATCTTATTCCCAAAATCATTCTGGGTTCTCATCAAATATCATCAGATGACAACGACAAGAGAAACTTTTTTTTTTTTTTTAGAGAGGTTTTCGCTATAGGGCACGTGTGCTCGCCAGACAGACAGAGAGAGACATAGAGACAGAAAGTGAGAAATCACCCCCCAGGGTGGATGGTCACGCCACAATCCCTTCTCCTCCATTCTCCTCTCGAGATCTTGGGCACGCATGCACACGCACCCGGCGTGAGTTTTTTTAAGCCACCGGGTCCGGGACGCGAACCGCAGTCGACTACGTGGGAGTCCAGCGACATAGCCATTACGCTAACTGCTGGTTCCCAAGAGAAACTTCTTGTGTTAAGATCTCAGCTCAAGTGAAACTCTTCCCAGAAAGGACTGCCCAGAACACCCTTTCCAAAACTGGGCACTCTCTGTCCTCTTAGCCTGCTTTATTTTTTCTTCTTTTTATAATTTACTTTAATTTTTCTTATCTACTTATCTTACTCTGCTTTATTTTTCCTTCTTATTATCACTCAAGAAAATATGTACTTGTTTGTCTACTTATGGCTTCCTCCACTAGGCTCCATAAGAGCTCTGACCTCTTTTTAGCAATTTGTTTTTGTTTACTCATAGCTGTATCCCCAAAGCTTAGGATAGTGCTTGACACAAAATATTTCCTCAATAATCAATTAATTAGTACGTATTTTGTGGAGGAAAAGGCTACAGACAAATTAAAGGAATAACTATGTCCCTAAATAATATAAACAACTGTTAATACAAGAATAAAGTTATTAGTGAAAACTAAAATGGACTTTTATCCATTTCCTCAACTTCAAAGTTTCAGGTCAAAGAAGTCAAGATCACCAGCTCCCATGTTTGCTTTTTAAACTCTGATTCTATTGTGCTTCTGAGTGGTGAAAATGGATCTTGTCCTCCATAGTCTCCCAACCTGGTTGCCACGGTGGCTCTTTTTCCTTCTTGGAAGAGTAATAAGAAGGATGACGGGAGAGACTGTAAAAGGAGAAAGATGGAATCGGAGACTCTCAGAAATAAAAGATCAGAGATAAATTTGGTCTGTTATGAGGGCTCTTACCTCTAAGCACTGCCTTTTTTTTTTTTTATTAAAAATTCATCTTCCAGACCAGTATGTGGAATAGAGGTTAAGGTGCTGGATCCCACCTGGCCAGCTTCAAGGTACAGGTCCTGGTGACTTGAGAATCACGTATCCAAAATTCCAAAAGGAGACTGGAGGAAAAGGGATTATGTCATGGCCATCTTTCCTGGGGAATGACTTCTTACTTTCCCTTTCTCTCTGGTGAGTACATGTGCTCTATAGAAAAAACTAAAAAATTAAAATTAAAAAAAAATTCATCTTCTAAGATAATCATGTTAAGGCAGGGAGAGATTTGGTGGCTAATCTATACTTGACAAAGAATCTCACCTCTTTATCTATAAGGCTTTGCAAGGACCCCATCTGTACTTCTGGAACAGAAACAATCTTTATGAAGATAGTGTGAAGATTATTGAATGGGGAAGTATTTATGTTAGAATATATAAATATGTGAGAAATAAGACTGCATAGTCGCCTCTGCACACGTGTTTAAATGATAGGCAGAGAAGGCCCTGGCCTTAAAACTGAGAAAGGAAGGTTTGGGTATAGAGGAACTTGGTCTATAAGAGTAAAACTATCTGTTAAAGTAGAAAGCTCAGGGGGCAGAGAATGTGGCCCCACTGGGCAAATAAAAGTTGGTATTTATCAAATATTTATTATGTTCTAAGTGATTTTACAGGGTTAATTCATTCAACTCTCAACAACAACCCAATGAGGCATCATTATCAACCCTGCAGTACACTTGACTCCTCATTTAACGACCTACCTGTTTAATGAGACTGCTGGGACTTATGATTGTACACTCACTCCTCACTTAACAACCCACCTGTTTAATGAGACTGCTGGGACTTATGACTTGTTCTCTAGCATAGGAAATCCCTTTCCTCAGTCTTTGTCTCAGTCCCACAGTTGGGGAGTATTCACTGCATGAAGCGTTGGCAGTCATGCAAGACTACATACTTATTTTTACAGTTTTTGGCCTAAAACCTGATGTAAGTATAGCAACTGCTACTTGCTTTTAGTTTGCATTTGTGCGTAATATATTTTCCCATCCCTTCACTTTCAGTACATGTGTCTTCCTCAGTGAAGTGAGCTTCTTTAGGCTGTATATAGTTGAGTCTTTTTTTAATCCATTCAACCAATCTATACCTTTTAATTTGGAAGTCTAATCCATTTATATTCAAGGTTATTAACAGGTTAGGATTTACACCTGTGATTAAATTTTTTTAAATTTATCTTTATTCATGATAAAGTACACGTGCATTTACAAGAGGGAGAGGGTAAATAAGAGACCCCCAACAGACCCCATTAACACCTCAGATAACTGAAGTCTTTACTACAAGGGAATCCTGTAGGCTTCACAGACCCAGAGTCCAGTTTGGGGTCCACACTGCAGAACTGTCCCAGAGAAGGTGCCCTAGCTACACTCTACCCTCCTCCACCCATGCTACAAATGTACACCATGCCATCAGCCTTACAAGTGGCCTCCCTTCTCTATTTAGTTCTGTGGGCTTAAGGTTGAAGGGGGAGGTAGGGACATTAGCTAAAAAGTAGAATTAGCAATTAAGCCTCTTAGCGAACAGAAGCTACTATTTTTTTTCTTACCTTTGAATGATCCCTGACTAGCTTCAGGTAAAAAAAAAAAACAGGCCAAAGAGTATTACTTGGGATTTTAAGGTTCTTTTCAAAATGAATGCATAAGGTTTTACAAAGAAGCAGCACAGTATCTGCAACATTTGTGGTTTTCTTCATATCTTCCCCTTACCATATCGGGGGAAATAATACAAACCAGAAAAGATACTCCCACCCTCAGTGTCATATTCAGCAAGAGTCCTTGGAAAAAAGGCTAGAACTGACTGCATTACAGCTTTATAAAGTATGCTTTTGCTTTTGTTTTCTTTTGTGGGGTTTTTTTTTTTTTTTTTGAGAAGTTTTTGCTATAGGGTGTGTGCGCTTGCCAGACAGACAGAGAAAGACAGAGAGACAGAAATCAAGAAATCACTCCCCAGGGGGGATGGCCACGCCACAATCCCTTCTCCTCTATTCTCCTCTCAGGATCTTGGGCACGCACGCACACGTGCCCAGCGTGAGTTCAAGTCACTGGGTCTGGGACTCGAGCTGCAGTCGACTACGTGGGAGTCCAGCGACATAGCCATTATGCCAACTGCTGGTCCCTTTTTTTTTTTTTTTTTGAGAAGTTTTTGCTATAGGGTGTGTGCGCTTGCCAGACAGACAGAGAAAGACAGAGAGACAGAAATCAAGAAATCACTCCCCAGGGGGGATGGCCACGCCACAATCCCTTCTCCTCTATTCTCCTCTCAGGATCTTGGGCACGCACGCACACGTGCCCAGCGTGAGTTCAAGTCACTGGGTCTGGGACTCGAGCTGCAGTCGACTACGTGGGAGTCCAGCGACATAGCCATTATGCCAACTGCTGGTCCCTTTTTTTTTTTTTTTTTGGGGTTTTTTTTTTTTTTTTGGGGTTTTTTTTTTTTTTTTGGGGTTTTTTTTTTTTTTTTGGGGTTTTTTTTTTTTTTTTGGGGTTTTTTTTTTTTTTTTGGGGTTTTTTTTTTTTTTTTGGGGTTTTTTTTTTTTTTTTGGGGTTTTTTTTTTTTTTTTGGGGTTTTTTTTTTTTTTTTTTTTTAATTCCTGTCCTTGTAATTATTTCTCTCTAAATGTGCCCATACTAAGAGTATGTACTACCTTGGGAAGAGCTTCACCCTCAACTGTTCACTGAGCCCAGAACTTTCTTCCAGCCCATCACTTCTTAAAACAACAAAATATTAGTTTGGAACCAAAATTATATAAATTTGTTCCACTATGGTAGTGGGTGATATGATACATCATCCATATCCTCCTTGAAGAATGAAGTATTTATTACCCCTCATTATCTCTATGGGATTGCCTTGGCTGAAATGAACTACCTCATCCAAGATGATTCATCCTTTCCAGCACAGAATCCACTTAATGACTGGTAGTTGTGGGGTATAAAGTTCCAGCTTTCTCACTCCAACTCAAGACAACTCTAAAGGGCTAGCTCAGCTCAAAATATTCCACAATATTTTGCTTTGCTGAGGCTTCATCACAGCCAGCTTCTGTCTCAGACCAATCCTGTTTACTTCTCTTTCTTCCCTCTATAAGTGTTGACCCCACAGGCACTCTCAAATAAATCTCTCACATATTTATATAACAACGTTTATTATCAGCCATCTGAGTTGGCTTCCTAGGAAACCCAGCACACCGTATCTATTACGGCAACAATTACAATTACTCCACATTTCCCAAGTAAAAATTCTGCAAATTAATAAGTAACCCACACTTACCCTGGCCACATGTGTGAGAGGCAGCTAGCAATGACATCAGTGACCCTCCACAAGTAAAATACCAGGAATTCCAGCCCTGCCCTATTTCCTGGGTACTCCTGAAGGATCTTAAGAATGTACCACATATGCTGATAAATTTCCGTATCCTGTCTTTGCCTCCGTGACATTCCACACTGATTCTGCTGTGAACATCGTGATCCTCAGGAGGCTGCTCTTCAGATCATGTTCGTAGGTAAGGATGCAGCTCCATATTTTCCATGACGGGGTCAAAGTTAAGAGAAATGACCCTCAGTTAAGCAGCTGTTTTGTATTCTCTACTTTATTATGTTTTCCCAAAATTTTCCATTAACTATAGATATTATGTCTATATAGCAGTGGTTTCTCTTTTGTTCAATTGTTTTAACTTAATTCATTAGAACCTCCACCCTCTATGCCAGAAAATAAATTATCCAGAGACTGGACAGAAAGATATATTAAGTGACATAGTCTTACACAGAAAAAACTTCTTGGATTTGTTTTTATACATAAAATCTTGGGGAAATTTTTAGATATAATTTAGTTTCCAGTGTTCAGGTTATTTATTTATTTATTTAGCTTTCCTTGTTATTAACTTCTAGTTTTATCACACCATACCTAAAGAATATAGTCTGTATGTTGAGCCTTTGAAATGTACTAAACTTCCTTTTTTACTTATACTACCCATGCCTGAAAAGAATATATTCTGTATATATTTATATATATAATATATATATATATTCCATAGCTATTCTTATTTATTTTATATATTTGCTTTATCAAGAGAGTTTTAATCAAACCATAATTAATGATTTATCTGTTTTCACTCTTAGGTCAGTAGTTGTTTTTTATATTTTGAGGTTTTTCTCCTAGCAGCATATATGTTCAGAAACACTGAGTTGTATCTTCAACATATAATGTCCTTTGTTGTCCCTTATTAGGTTTTGACAATAAACTTTATTTGTTCTAATAGTAAGACTGCTAGCTATGATTTCTTTGCTCATATATGCCTGGTATTTTTCTATTCTTCTTCAATCTTTCTATTCTTTTCTGTACTTCACTTAATTCTTATAAATATCACATGCCTATATCATGGATCAAAAAAATAAATCCTTCTTTCTATTGGCCACATTCACTCATTGACATTTATTGTAACAATAGAGTGAAATAGATAAATCCATAATTATGGTTTGATTAAAAAAACTCTCTTGATAAAGCAAACAGGTAAAGTAAGACAAGCTATGGATTTCAAATTTGTAATTTCTACAGAACACATTATAAATAAAGAAATTCTAATCCTTCTTGTCTTTTGTTTTGTTTTGTTTTTGTTATAGGGCATGTGTACTCACTGGAGATGGAGAAACAAAGAAAATGAGAAATCACACCTTCTCCCAGAGCGGATGACCACACCACAATCCTTTCTCCTCCATTCTCCTCTCATGATTCTGGACACACATGTACACATGACCAGCATGATTTTTGAGCCTCCTGGTCTGGGACTTGAACCATGCAGCCAGCCATGTGGGATCCAGTGCCTTATCTACTATGCCACCTGCTGGCCCAGGAATTCTAATCTTTCTATTCATCTACCTAATCATTCCTCTCTTGCCTGGAAATATGCCCATGATTAATGTATATTTTCCACAATCAAATCAAGTTTTTGATTTTCCTAACCCAATGTTAACCCAGTCACTCTACAGCCCCTGAGATTTCTGAGGGGTGGGGGTAGGGGGCGAAGACGGCAGGACAGGTATAGACAAGAAAACAAGGTAATAATTTCTGAAAACTGTTTGGAATCCTTTTCCTTAAGTTATTCAGACCTAACTAGGCCAAGCCCAAAAGAGTTTCTTTACTCATTTCTGAGTATTCCCTCTGCGTAAGTTGGTTCTTTAACCATAGAGAGGAAAGAAAAGGCTCAAATCTATGCCAGCCCAGGGCATAGATGCCATAGCAAGTCAGATGGCAATAGGAGCCTGCCCACTGCAAAGCAGGCATGGGCTAGGAGCAGCCATCCTGGGCCCTTAGAGAGGCCCTGACTCTCTCTCCCTGACTCTCCCCCAGAGAGTCACCTTCCGACTCCAAGCACCTTGAGAAATAGACAAAGTAAAGCCAAATCCACCCCAAAACACTCCAAACATACAACCCAAACAACACCCTAGGTCTGCATTCCCATTTTAAGGTTTATGTTCTTAAAAGTACGGTGTTGTGATGCCTATAATACCTGTGCTGTGCAGCTCAAAAACTGTGTATTGGACGCCAACTATCAATGGGAAAACACAGATGAATGAGCCACTGAACCTGATCTTAGCATGCTCACAGACAACCAGAGAAGACAGATGGATACAAGGCTGTGAGAGATACGTAATAAAAGTTTCTCCAAAACGCAGCAGTTCCCAAGAACAGTCACCAGGACTCATTATGTTAGGGTACAGGAACTTCTAGAAAAATACTTAGTCTTCTGGATTAATTCTCTAGCATACAGACTACAAAAAAAAAAAAAAAAAAAAAAGGCTTCCCTTCCCCCAAATTATCTCTCTCACTTTTTAGTAATGCTCGAGATTTCTTTCAGTGGAGACAAAGCCTGTCTTTCTGCAATTAGAGAAAACAAGCTTAAAATAGAAGTGCTGAGGGCTGCTTAGCATAAATGGAAATTAGGTCGAACCCATGTGAGAATGACTAATGGCAGATCATTGCCAGTTTTGATAAGGGATAGAGTAATTCATAAACCCCAGGACCCTCAGGGCCCCAAGAATACTGTTGAAAGAAAACTGAAACACCAAAGAATATGCACAAATGTGTCACAATATTGTTCAGATTTCCTCTGTTTCTATATAAGGAGAAACAAATAGAAGTCGAGGAGATATCGCCTGTCACTTCTCAAATCACCTCAGAAGAGACCCTGTCTCCGTATTCTAGTTCCTGATTTCACCTCATGGCATCTGAGAATTTGTATTCAGAATCCAACAAATGAGTGACACCTCTGACCTAGCTCTTCATTACCAGACCCCTACTCAGAACGACCCATGTCCCAGTTTCTTCCTTGACTAATTATTAATAGATCATGTTATCAACTCACTCACAGAATGACACTTAAAATCCTTCCAAGATGTCTCCAGGTTCTTCAAGGACAACTTCTGTCTCCCCATGCCTGCAATTACCTGGTAATCCCTCCACAGAATTAACTTGTCCCCAACAGTTCTTTCGGTTTCCCTCTTTGTCCTTTCTCTAAATCATTAGATTTCTGCATGGCTAGTCAGTTGGGATGGGGATTTCTTTTGGAAGGAGGGGATGAATATGATGGCTTTTATGTGTCTGCAGAACTCCAGTCTGGTTTAATAATCCCCAAGTACCACTTTGCGTGCAGTAAGGTATAAATATATGCTAATATGAGGTCTGGCTCCTTGTCACAACACATTGCAAACTGCATTCATGCAAGATAGAATAAAAAGATTAGATGCAATCTTAAAGTCAATCAGAAAGCAAGAGGAAACCAAAAAAACAGAGCTCAGATTGTCAACAAGGAGAGGCAGAAAAATGACTTGAATCGAATTGCAGTTTATCTCGTTAAGCGTTAAAGGAAACCAATTTCTTTCAGAAATTGGAAGGCAATTTAAACATTTCTACAGTTTTACTAAAGTTTGAAAATTTCCAGCAAAAGAATAAGGTTTTCTTTATTTCTGCATATCTGACATTTTCCCTGTACTCTCAGGGACTAGACGGCTCTAGATAAGAGGATCTTTAAGGAAAAAGAGAGCACGGTTATCAACAAGTAAGAAAAAGAATCTATTAAAGAAAAACTGACTAGATTTCTTCAGCCTTTTCTGGTTCTATGCCAAAAGACCCAAGGAAGCTAAAACTGTGTGGGATAAAGTTAGGCTATAGAATCTTGTCTAACCCTGGATAAATCACTAGGCTGAGTTAATTGACAAATAGAAAAGTCACATTCAACCTATCAAGGTCAAATAAATCCTACCAGTTCCAAGGTCAAGCTACAATCCATTGACGTTGATGACATCACAAATCAAAAACACTGCTCATGATGAATCTAAGTCTTCTTTAATAAGTCCTCTTCTCCATTCTGAGGAGTAAAAACATTATGACAGTGGCCATCACTTTTCAATCAATCTTGTTACTGTTTCTTTGCATGCTGAAATGTATAATTCTCCCAGTATTGTATTCGGTATAAATCATTAACTATACCAACATCTTCAGAGTACAGACCAAGCCTTTCCTAACCCCAAGGAAAGTGGGGTGAGGAAAGTGATTTGCTACCTATCAATAGCAGACTTCTTTTATCCTGTGTTTTCCTGGACAATATGTTTTTCAATACAGATACTCCTCAACTTAAAATCAAGACTTAAATTCCAGTATACCTAGCCTACTCAACACCATAATGTAACCTAACATAGCCTATCTTAAATGTGCTGAGAACACTAACATTACCCAACAATTGGGCAAAATCATCCAACATAAAGCCAATTTTATAATAAAGTGTTGAGTATCTCATGCAGTTATTGTACTGTACTAAAAGTAGAAAACAAATGGTTATGTAGGTACTCAAAGCATGATTTTCACTGCATGCATATTGCTTTCTTGCCACTATAAAGTCAAGAAAATTTTAATTCAAACCATCTTTAACTCATGGACCATGTGCATACATATTTTAAAAACAGCTTTATTGAGCTTTATTTGCATATCATGTAATTCACTCACGTGAAGTATACAAATTCAATGGTCATTACTATGTTCACAGAGTTTTGCAACCATAGCCACAATCAATTTTAGGATATTTTCATCACCCAAAGGAGAAACTCCATACCACTAATATCACTCCCATCTCTCTGCCTTACCTCACCTATCCTCTCATTCCTGTCTCCTAGCCCCAGGCGCTATATATTAGGTCATCAGGAAAGTCTTGACATATTTTTCTATGCAATATGCATCATGACTTTCCCAAAAAACCAGTATTTGCCTATTCTAGACATTTTAAAAAATATTTCTCCTGGGTTGGGGCCGGCAAGTGGCATAGTGGTTAAGGGCTCTGGACTTCCATATGACCAGTTGTGGTTCCAAGTCCCAAACCTGGTAGCTTGCTTTCTCACTTTCTCTCTCTCTTTCTCTCTCTCTTTCTCTCTCTCTTTCTGTCCCTCTCTGATCAAATTAAAATAAATAAGTAAATAAATAAAGTTAAATAATAGAAAAAATTAATATTGAAAAAAAATTCTTTTCCTGCAGCCAGCAGGTGATTAGTGTACTGAACTCCAACATGGCCAACTGTGGTTTGCATCCTAGACCTAGTGGCTTGTTTTCTCACTTTCTCTCTCCCTCTGGTGAGCATATGTGCCCTATAGCAAATTTTAAAATAATAATAATAAATATATTTTTTAAGCCATTCTATCTGGGCCAGCCAGTCTCATGACCTTGTAGGTAAGGCAGCCATATCCCACATAACTGATCACACGGTTCTAGCCCCAGATCTGGTGGCTTGAGAGACATGCTGGGCACATGTGCATGTGTGCCCAAAATTCTAAAAGGCAGAAGAGACGAAGGAGAAGAGATTACAGCATGATTATTCTCCGCAGAGGAGAATAATAATTTCTCCTTTCCCTCTCTCTCTGTCTCTATCTGCTAGCAAAATATATTTATTAAATACATTAAATATATTTATATTTATGTATTTATTATATATTCATATATATTTAAATATATATATTCCTCTTTTTAAAAAAGAGTTATCTATTTATTTAATTCCAATTGTTACTATTATATTTTCAGTTTGACCAGACAGACAGAGAGAGAGAGAAAAAGGAAAATCAAGGAAGTAAGCCACCAGGTTCGGGACTTGAAACACAGTTGGCCATATGAGAATCCAGCATCCTTAACCACCACACCACCTGCTAGTCCCTATATTCCTCCTTTCTAACTGGGACTTCAGAAAGTTTGTGGAAAAATAAAATTAAAGTACAAGCTTATTTTGGTGCAAAAAAATTTAAATCCATGCATAGTTTTATCATACACATTTATCATGAACTTGTTGAAGACTCCCTCATATATTTTAACCAACATCTCCTCATTCTCTCTTCCTCCTAACTACCTCTGATAACCACCGTTCCATGCTCCACTTCTATGAGATGATCTTTTTTAGATTCCACATATCAATGATATCATCATGTGGTATGTCTTTCTGTGTGTAGCTTATTTCACTAGCATAATGTTCTCCATATTGTCACAAATGATAGGATTGTATTCTTTTTCGTGGCTGAAGAGTATTCCATCATACCACACCTCCTTTATCCATTCATCTACTAATGGACACTTAGACTGATTCCACATTTTGGTTGTTGTGAGTAAAGCTATGACCACAATCTCAGGAAAAGGATTAACCAGAGTAACTCAAAATACACATGTATCTTTTACATCTCTTACAATGGAAAAAATCAAGCATTGCTTCTGTAATAGTAGAAGCTGTACTCTAAGATTTTCTGAGATGAATAAGCTAAAACATTTCAGATTTATGCCTCTGAATAACTGCCAACTCCAACCTCTTGGGTAGGCTCAATGGGTATTTCCTTTGTTAATATTTGGTATAACTGGACAAAGCTCAGAGTGTAACCTGACAAACTGTGGCATTTGTCTTTATTCATTGCTTTTCTTGTACACTCATTCAGTCAACAAACATTTTTCTGAGTACTTTCTACCTCGTGGACTGAGAAAGTATAACATGAAAAAAAATGAACTAAAATGATTTTCTTCTTAAAAAAATACAATAATAAATGGCATCTAGGGTGGCCATTTGTTCTCTATTATTGTGAAAGACAAAATTTCAGACAGATTCATCGGAGAAAATATTCAGGAACTGAAATAGTGCTTTCCCTGGTTTCTTGCTTCTACTGACAACTTTTCTCTTTCAATAAACTTGTTATGTGCCAGGAGCAAACAATATGAAATCCATTCCTAATGAGCAATAATTATAGCTTTAAGAAGCTGTACAATCAGTGTTCAGTGATTTCATTATTAGATAGCACCATAAATTATGCTAATGCTGATAACAGTTCTGGATGAGAGAGGTCCAGATCCAGGAGATTGCACCAAAATTATTTACATCCTCTATTTCTGAAACAATAGACCTAGCAATTTGAAAATCAGATGATCCGATTTATTCTGGCAGGACACACATGTAACAAGTTGCATCAACCATAAAATTAAATAGGCTTCTTTTTCTTTTTCAAGTTTTTTCCTCAGTCTTCTCTTGCCGATCTCCTTTGAGAGGAGATTCTAATTATTGTAAATCTTGTTTCTAAAATTACTCTGTGATTGTGGTTGATAAAGCTGTACGACAAAGATGGCTTTAATACATCCATGTCTTCATAAAAGCTAAACTTAAAAATGTAATGCTTAAAAGTCACAATTGCTTACCAAGATGCAGAAAAGTGGCACAGAGCTGTGTTGTTAGGTAATTGAGCCATTTCTAATTAAACCCTAAGCTTTTAAGGGTTAGCCCGGAAAGGAGAATCTCCAGACAGGTATGGAGAGCTGGGCCACCTCATTATCCTCCTATGTTTAACCGCTCCCTTGAAATCTCACTTTGGTTAATAGTATCAAAAGCTACTATCTTTTCTGAGCATTAATTTTATGCCCAGGTCTGTTCAAAGGGATCTTATGTACACTATCTCATTCAATCTTGTAAAAAATTCTATGCAGTGGTTCTATAATTCCCATTCTACTGATGAAGAATAAAAGAAAGCTGAAAAAAGGGAAGAAGGTGGTAGAGGAGGGGGAGGAGGAAGAAGGAGAAAAGAAAGAAAGAAAGAAAGAAAGAAAGAAAGAAAGAAAGAAAGAAAGAAAGAAAGAAAGAAAGAAAGAAAGAAAGAGAAAG
>NW_006159844.1:6408273-6409972 GCF_000334495.1 Tupaia belangeri chinensis | reverse complement strand
AAAGAAAGAAAGAAAGAAAGAAAGAAAGAAAGAAAGAAAGAAAGAAAGAAAGAAAGAAAGAAAGAAAGAAAGACAGACAGACAGACCTGACTGTGTGTCTAGGAACACACAGTAAATGGAAAAATCAGGATCCAAACCCAGGGGAGCCTGGGATTGCTGCTTTTGGCAGGGAATGAAAGGAATTCAACATATATACCTGACTCCTAATTCAGTCTCTTTCCTGAGACCTCATAAAGGACTACAAAAGGGGAGAGTATACCACATGATGCCCAGAAAGACTTCCTTTAAAGTTCTCAGGTCTTCCCAAGATGTAGAGCAACTGGAGCACTTTACATTACTGTAGAGGATGCCAATAGGTACAACCACTTTGGAAAATTATTTGGCAGTTCCAACTTAAATTAAGCATACACATAGACCCTGTAACCCAACAACTGCACTCCTGTTCAACAAAAATGACACAACCATGTTCACAGAGGCATTGTTCAAAATAGACCTCAAGTTGGCCTAGCTGCAGTGGTTCAGGCAATAGGATATCACTGTGCAATACTGAAGCCATATAGGAAGACCCAAGGTTCAGATCCCCAGTCAACCTGGACACTGTGTGCACCCCAAGGGCATTCGTGATTCTGGCTGGCTGGGAGACTGCAAGCCAGAGCAAGACCCTGTCAGGGCTCTCTCTCTCTCTCTCTCTCTCTCTCTCTCTCTCTCCCCCTCTCTCTCATACACACACACACACACACACACACACACACATACACAGAAGAAACAAATAACTATACTTTGTTTTGTTTTGTCTTGTTTTGGAGAGGTTTTTGCCATAGGGCGCGTGCACTCACCAGACAGACAGAGAGAGACACAGAGACAGAAAGCAAGAAATCACCCCCCAGGGGGCATGGCCATGCCGCAATCCCTTCTCCTCCATTCTCCTCTCAGGATCTTGGGCACGCATGCACACGTGCCTGGCGTGAGTTTTAAGCCACCGGGTCTGCAATGCAGAACCATGATCGACTACATGGGAGTCCAGCAACATAGCCATTATGCTAACTGCTGGTCCCAATAACTATATGTTTAAAAAAACAATAGTTCCCTAGGTTAGCCCCATAGACTGATTAAGGGAGCCAGGATTCACATGGCCAACCATATAGTTGGAATTCCAGCCTCAGCAGTTTGAAAAACACACTGGGTATGTGCACATGTATGCATGCTCAAAAATCCCAGAGAGATAGAAAAATGAAGAAGGGATTGCAGTATAACCACACCTCATTGGGTGGTGCTTGCTCTCTCTCTCTCTCTCTCTCTCTCTCTCTCTCTCTCTCTGTCTCTCTCTGGCAAGTGCATGTGTCCTCCAGCAGTTAAAAAAAAAAAAAGCCCCCAACTTGGAAACAATCTAAATGTCTTCCAACATGGACAATGGGCATGTACAATAATTTGCCCATGGACAAATGGCCAAATTAACTGCAATGTGTTTACTCAGTGGAATACTATACAAGAATGAAAAAGAATACATTACTGGTACATTCAAAAACATGTATAAATCTTACAGACATATAGTCAGGTATGGAAAAGAAATTAAAAATAAAGAATACATACTATATGATTCCATGTATATGAGGCTTAAAAACACATGAAACCACTCTACAGGGCTAGCAAGGATCCACATGATCCCCCTTGGGCTACTGACTAGGGGCAGAGGGAAAGA
>NW_006159844.1:6342316-6408242 GCF_000334495.1 Tupaia belangeri chinensis | reverse complement strand
AGTCTCTATGGTGATGAAAATGTTCTACATGTAATGTTTACACAAGTGGATTTACATGTAAAAATGTACCAAGTCATACACTTAATATTATATAAGTTATATCTCAATTTTTTTAAATAAATAAAAATTCCGATCGGATCTCTGTGTTCCCAAAACCCCAGTCATGTGGCACTGGTTTCCTAAATTCCTTCTCTCACTATTATGTCAAATGTCATGTTGCCCTTCCCTTGTTTCCTCCTTATACCTTCTATATTTATTCTCTTCTGTCCCACTGGTAACTTTATGTACTTTACTACAGAAATCTATTTAGTTTCCTATGGTACCTTCTATTTCTCCTCTCTATTCATTAGTATAATCAGTTCAATGAAAATTCCAACAAAGAGATCAAACAAATAATTCTCTTTAGAAGAATATTAGTATACTTATGGAGACGATAATTTGTTTTATCTCCTTTGAGAAAGACTAAGCTCCCTGAGGAAAAGAGGTATAGATCCCAGATGCATAGTGAATGTGAAGTTGTATTAAATGAACTCTCTTACTCAGGCCTTAAAGTAATGAAATGTGGGGCATTCGCTAAATTTTCATTATCCACTCCAGAGGTGCCAGCACTAGATTAAGGTAATAAGCAAAGATACTTGGAGTCAAGATCAAAAAACAATGATCCAGAGGCATTTGTCTGGGAATTACAAGAAAAAATACAAGATGGTAGATTTTAATTATCTCAGGTCATTTTATAACTTTCAATCTTTATATCTCCCTCCTACTTATTGCCTTTTGCTACACAGACAAATCAGGCAAATTCTTCTATGGTCAAGAAGAAATAGAAGAAAAATTATTTCATTGGAGTTTGTGTAGGAGAGAAGACAAAGAGTTCAAGCAAACTATTAAATAACCTAACTCCTGAAATGTAAAAAATGAGCCCAAAGGACCATCAGGTGGCATAGTGGCTAAGGCGCTGGACTCCCACATGGCCCATCATGGTTCGAATCACAGACCTGGTGGCTTGCTTTCTCACTTTCCCTTTCTCCCTCACACTCTCTCTCTTTCTCTCTCTGATCAAGTAAATAAATAATAATAACAAATAAAACAAGATAAATAAATAATTTTTTTTAAAAAGGAAAGAAAGAAATGAGCCAAGAAATCACTGGTCCCCATTTTCTTGCTTTTGAATATAACAGGGTCTAGATAGGGGATTAGTTCCTAGGTTTTTTAGGTTTTTGCCATAAGGTGTACTCACTAGAGAAAGACAGTGAGAGGAAAAGTGAGAATCACCCCTAGTGAGGACCATGGTGCTATCCCTTCTCCTCCATTCTGTTCCTGAGCCTTTGGGCATGCACACACATGTGTCTAGCATGATTTTCAAGCTGCCAGAACCAGGGCTCAAAACCACAGCCAGCTAGGTGAGAGTCCAGTGTCTTAACCACCATACCATCTGCTGGCCCCAGTTCCTAGTTTTTTATACATGTTTGTTTGGGAAGGTAGTCAAGTATGAATATCTATCTCATAGGAATCACCTGATCTCTTACATTCGGGGTCTGTCAGCTACCAAATAACCAGAAGTTCAAAGTTCAAAATCTAGAACACAAGGGAGAAAAACAAAGACAAAAGGATGATTATCAAGGAAGAATGGCTTGTTTTAGAGCCTGTTTCAAAAGGCTGTGGCAGACCAGATTTAGGGGGGAGAGAATCCTTTGTTCAAATCTCTCAACAAAATAAAACTAAATAAAATAAAGGTCTGAAGTCAAGTAATAGGCCTGAATTGTTGTGCCACCAATGTCAGAAGCCTATTTGAAGTCAAAACTGTTTTTCTTAGTATTGATATGTTACAGGTATTTATAGAGCAACGTATCATACAAAAACATTTCCATGTTTGGAAATATAATGAGCATTCCTTCCCCATCCCCTAGAACAGCCTCTCAGTTGGATGACGTCTGTATAAATACAGGAGTTAGCTGCTAAGAAATGCACCTTCACTTCTTAGAAAAGTATTCCTATGTTTATCTCTTGGTAGACCTGGGCTTGTTAGACATAAACCATTCCTCATCAGCAACAAGAAGAGGTTTATTTTTGTCATCCATAACATAAACCAGGTTCCAGCCAAAGGAAATGACTGCTGGAGTCAGCCCAGTCATTGAAGTGCTGTAGAAGTTACAAATGGCTCTGTGGCCCAGGCCGTGCACAGTCTTCAGGAAGGCTGGTGCTGAGCTGTTGATATTAAAAATCACCTCATTAATTATGTTTGTAAACAATGCAGCTGTCTGTGCTTGCAAGCTGGCTTCCTCAGCATAATAATATTTGTAACAATAATAACCATCATTTCAAGCATAGCAATAAATAGTCAATCCAAGAACTTCAAGTGAAATCGCATCTGGGAGTTGCCACCTGGTCACTGAAAATATTTCTCAGAAGGTAGAAGATTATTGTTTGTTTGTTTTTCTCTCAGAAGGCATTTTATCAGGATCAAGGACTTTCGAAAATTTTCCCTTCTCATTCTTTTGAAAGGAACAGGTCAACAGCTAGTGCAGGAAGGGTAACAAAACCCTATGTCACAGGGTGCAGCCCCGACAGCGTAATGGTTAAGTGCACAAGAAGTCAAATGCCACAAGGCCAACTGCAGTTCAAACCCTGGCCCTGGAGGCTTCAAACGTGTGTGCACAGGCATGCGTGTGCACACACACACACACACACACACACTCCAAATCCTGACAGATGGAGAAATGGAGGAAAGGATGGTGGCATGACCACACCACAGAGAACTGGGGAGTTCTCTCTTTTTTTTTTTCTTCTTCTCTCTCTCTCTCTCTGATGATTGCATGTACCTTCTGGCAATAAATAAATAAATAAATAAATAAATAAATAAATGCAAGATGGATGCCAAGAACCAAAAGAATTGGAAGAGTTGGCCAAAAAAAGACATCATGTGGTATAACTGCCAGAGGAGATGATGGAAAAGGGGTCCAAACCCTCCTCTCTGAAGGATTAGTAGGGTTAGAATTGTACCTCAGGTTACCAGTTGACTAGCTATACCTCTTGGAACCTACTCAGTTATCTTTCCATCCTACAAAAAATTTATTGAATATCTACTAAGTGCCAGGTACGCACTACTGGCTGGAGAAAATTCACAAGCAAACAGCCATTTTCTTTTTCTTTTTTTCTTAAACGTATTTCTGTCATGAAAGTGAGAGGCAGAGACAGAGAGAAAGACAAGCACCCTCAACAGAATCTCACACCATGATCTGCCTCAGCATTCCCAGCCAACCAGGATCACAGAAACATAAGCCCAGTGTGTGTAGCTTTACTGAGGAACTGAATCCACAATCCTCCATATGGATCCAGCTTCATTTGAGCAATGTATTACTGCTACACCACCTGGCCAGCCCCAAATATCCCTTTTAGATGCCTCGTGGTGATAAAATTGGGATATATCTAGCATCTTACATATTACATTACCTAAGCGTTCCAGTATTTATTTTCTTTAAAGTCAGATCTTTGGAGCACATTATTTCTAAAGTTAGCCCAGAAGTTTCAAGCCTTAAAAACAAGAGATGATGTTTTCATGTAACACAAGTAAGCTAGAATTACTAGACTTCTTTCCACATGAAAGGACAACACCTTCATACCTCATTTATGCCTCCTTCACATGTAAATTTTAATTCAGAACTTCACCAGAGAAAGATAAATGTGGTATCCAATTCCAAAGCATTACCCATTTTCTCTGTCTCTGTCCCTCTCTTTCCTCTCTCACTCTGTGTATATATTAATTTTATAGATCTTTTTATTGTCTGAACTACACTGGTTGCGTGAGAAGCAGAACAATAGGCCAAGAAGTTCCATTTCACACATGCCATCCTTATAATTCAAATAGGACAATAAAAAGAGAGAGAGAGAGAGAGATCTATAAACTGGTGATAAATCAGTGTCCTAAACCAAATTAACCATCGAAATAGATTATCATAAAAATAATGTCATGAAAAATATTCTTCACCTTCCTGGTTCAGCTGCCTATAATGGAGAGAGGGAGGGTGTCTGCGTGTGTGTCTGTGTGTGTGTGTGTGTGTCTGTGTGTGTGTCTGTGCCACACACATATATGCACACAGGCCCATGAAGAACCCCAGAGGCCAGTGTGAATGCCACTTGTTTCTTCAGGAACCAAAGAGTGCTAAGAAACCACAGGGCTGATCATTAAGCATTTTCCAGTTTCTGAGGCTCAGCTTTCGTTGAATATGGTAAATAACAATAACACATGCCAAGTGTTATGTTAGACTCTAGTGATATAAAATAAGCTAAAGTGGACACAATTCTTGTCCTCATAAAACTTCTAGTCAGGGCAGAATAGACAGACATTAATCAAATAACTACAGATAAAACGCTTTATAATTATAAATCCTGATGAGGGCCATTAAGAGAAGTCACTTGCCTGCTATAGAGAACCTGACCTAATCAGAGGCCAGAAACAAACGGATCTCCGAGCTGAAGAAGCAGTAGAGGCTAAAGTGTTGTAAATGGCCCACTAGCAAGCAGCAGCCTACATCAGCAGGAGGAGGGAGACGTGATTCTTTCATAGGTGAAAAACAAGGAGGAATGAATGAGGAAATGGGAATGCGATCACAAAGACAGAAGTGGGAATGTTCCAGAAAGAGAGAACCATATATACAAAGACTCTGAGGACAGGAGCGATGATGCATCCCAGGAACTGAAACAAAGTCACAGAAGGCAGGGAGCAAGGAAAAGGTGGTTCCAGGTGAAGCAGAGTCAGATCGTACAGATTATTACCATGGGGAGGGCAGTGGAGAAAGAGGGTGACGGAAGAAAGGGCTGAGTTTTCCTTTTGAAAAGCTCACTTTGTTTCCTTATGGAGGATGGGTTGACTTGGGGGAAGGGAGATACTGGGAAAATAGTCTTCTTACCAGTCTTCCACACGAGCCTAGATGAGAGACTAGACTGGGAGTCTAACACTAATTAGCTGCGTGACCTTGGATAATTTGCTTCACCCCTTAAAGCCTCAAATTCCCCACCTGTAAAATGGCAATAATAATGGTTTTAGTGGGGATTAAATGAGATCATGACTGTGGAGCGCCCGGCCCACTGTAAGCCTTCAATAAATGTTAGCTATTGGTGGTGCTGGAGATAGAGAGAAATAGACAGATTAGAGAGATATAAATAGTCCACCAGCAAGCGATCACCCTACCTAACTCATCACAAGGAGGAGTGAGACTTATTTTCTTTCATAGGAGAAAGGCTGGGAAGGAATAAATAGGGAACAGCAATGGGTACCAATAATGAGAAGTTTCCCAAATTTGAAACAATTCTTACAACTTATTATAAGTACTGCCAGGAATATTTAAGCTGTGAAAGGTAAGCTGAAACCATTTAGAAAAGTAATCACTAAAAAATGCTTTCAACGAGCTTTGCAACAAAAATATCAAAATTACAAAAAGGTAAATACCTTGCCCAAGGTCATAGGGCCTTTAATGGCTGAAACCAGCAGTGAAACCTGGGTTGAATTCCAAGATTATACCTTTTCCAGAAAGGGGTACAGCTCTCAAGAAATACAAACCAAATCCCTTTCTTCCAGAAGCTTTCAGTCTAGTCAGAAAAACAGCGAACACCAAGAAAAAAGGTTAAATTAAAAGTCCAGATCTGTAATGTACACTGAAAATTATGGTTGACATAAATTGTTTTGGTGTTTGGTAAATAGTGCCAATTTTATAGTACTATAAAATAGTTTTTGTGTTTGGATCTAAAAATATTCACTTTGAGAGCTTTATCAAAGAGCATTGAGAAAGGTAAATAAACAAAAGCAGTGTTATTTTCTGATTGCCGTGGCCAATTGTTATTTGCTTTTAAGGGAAGTTGGATGATAGGCTATTTGCATATCCAAAACTTGTAGTGCTGTAAGAAAAAAAAAATCATCCTCTGTATTAAACACAGACTGGAAAACTGAGAAATTTCTTTAATTAAATCAAACAGCTTTTCCACAGAAGCTTTAGGTAGAACCTACTTGTGGGAAGCTTAAGGTAATTGATCCTGAAATTAAGCGCTCATTCAGAATCTGGGCACCAGACTTTTGATGTACCTCATGCAAAAAACTCACAGAAGCTGGAACCGGTTCCCACTAGCTGATTCTTGAGGGTGTCCCCTTTAAACTTTCCAGCATCCTCCAGTAGGAGATAAAATCATGCAGGGGTATGGATTAGCTATCATGTCATTATAGCAGGCACAGCCGTCTGTTACAGGTAAATTGCTAGGCAATGTAATAACAATGCAGTTTATTTACTGTGCAGGGTGCTTATCTACAGAAATGTTCCTGACAAACAAAGAAAGGCATAGCTAAACGCATTCTCTTTAGAATTACAGACTGAAGCTATGCCAGCACCTTGAGAGAATAAAAATGCTAAATAATCCCTGTATAAACAGAGTTCCTGAAAACCCAAAGCATTTCCTAACAGAAGAAGCAGAAAAAGGCAACTGGCATCTAGTTCCACATGGTCTTTCTCAGGCTCACATCACTATTGACTAAATCACATCCCAAGGTGAAGAGAATACAAAGAATATCAGGCTAAATCCAGACTCACTGTTGTTGAATAATGATAATTAGAGGATGACCACCATTTCTTGCATGCTTATCATCTGCCTCACACTTTTCAACACAGACTCTTAATACTCCAAACAACCATATAGGGTTAGTCCTACTATTACCTCCACTCAACAGATGAAGTGGTTCACAGTAAAGAACTTGACCACTAAGCTTGAAA
Source organism: Tupaia belangeri chinensis (assembly GCF_000334495.1). Taxonomy (NCBI): domain Eukaryota; kingdom Metazoa; phylum Chordata; class Mammalia; order Scandentia; family Tupaiidae; genus Tupaia; species Tupaia belangeri. The sequence continues at coordinate 6,401,487 of NW_006159844.1, read as the reverse complement.
TTTGAAGCTAGGTCTGCTTCACACCCAAACCAGAGCTATTTACCTCTATGCTAGACTGTTATCAAATACCTGAGGTTGGACCAAAGCCACAGAACTCCTGCCTCCCCTGCTATTGATACCAACTTTATGCACACATTCCACCCACTGGAGCATCCACAATGAAGGCCAGTATTACAAAGGGCACTGTTTTACTGAGAACCCAGTAGATGCCTCTTAAACATACAGCCTTCCATGAGTAGAATTAATGAACTAATGAATGAAGTAGAAAAATTCAATTAAGGAATCTAGGATGCAGCCTACAATGACATGACTGGAATGTGACTGCTATAAAAAGAAAGTTATTGAATATATTTTAATCAATCATATTAACACATCTAAAGAAAGAATATGTCCACAGAAGAAAGGTTAGGAAGGTGGTCTGCCCAGAGCTCAAAGAAATGAAGCACTACTGAATTTAGAATGTTTATCCAATTGTACCCATGAGAATGAAGGGATGTATTTGGTGTCATACGAAGATGTACCAGGATTACTTAGCTCACATCAGTAGTCTTTGTAAGCCCACTATGTGACATGCTGAATAACGGGCACTGTGATTAAATACACGCACACAAACAACCTAACAGGGAGGAATTTGCAATGATAGTGGAAGAGACAGTACATGAACAGTTCTTAAATGCTCAGTGCTACAGTAGAAGTATTAAAGGGTACTATAGAATAAAGAAGATATAAACTTAATTCAAAGTCTAGGACACTTCCTGAAGTGACCCTTGAGCTATGTTTCAAGGAATAAGCAGGTGTTACTGGGCCATAAGGGGCACAAGAGAATTGCAAGAAGAAGGCCAGAAGTTATCCACATCACAGCAGGTTGGGAATAAAAGTATCCGTTCAGAAACAGATAGTGTATCTTAAAATGGCCTGAGATTTATCCTGAGGGAAAACAGGAAACCATTGAAGGATATTAACAGGAGAGTAACAATTACACTTTAGAAAGAACATTCTGGGACCAGCAGATGACTTAATGGTTATGTGGCTGGACTCCACATAGTTGACTAGGGTTCGCATCCTGAACCCAGTGACTTAAAACTCACACCAGGCATTGTGTGTACATGCCCAAAATCCCAAGAGGAAAATGGAGGAGAAGAGATTGTGGCATGGCCATCCCCCCGAGGTGTGATTTCTCACTTTCTGTCTCTCTGTCTCTGTCTCTCCAATAAGCACATGTACCCTATAGCAAAAATCTCTCAAAAAAGAAAAAAAAAGGAATAAAGACAGAAAGACAGAAAGGAAGGAAGGAAGGAAGGAAGGAAGGAAGGAAGGAAGGAAGGAAGGAAGGAAGAAAGAAAGAAAGAAAGAAAGAAAGAAAGAAAGAAAGAAAGAAAGAAAGAAAGAAAGAAAGAACGAACAAACGAACGAACATTCTGGCAAGAATATAAACAATGAATATTAATGGAGAAAAGCTAAGGAAGCCTAGAGACCAGGTAAGATGCTACCGTCAAAGTCCCTGGTCAAAATCTGTCCTAGGTCAATAGAAACTAGGATAAAGAGAAGAGGGAAAACTAATATTTAAGAATTGATGCTGTTGACTGGTTAGAATGGAGGAATACAGGAGAGAAGAAATCAAAGACAACTCCAAGTTTCTAACTTGGATATGATGTTAATGATTGATCAGATGAGAAGAATGAAGGAGATAAGTAAGGAAATAAAATGATTCCAAGTTTCTGGGTTGGGTGACCAAATTATTTTGTGACACCATGAACTGATATGGAAAATATAGAACGCAGGAGGATGGATTCGGAAGATGAAGAAATGAGCCTCATTTTGATCATGTTCAAGTGCCATTTGGGCTTCCAAGTGGACCCATATCTAGATGTATAATTCTGAAACTCAGAAGAGTCATCAGGGATAGATAAATATCTTAATATCATGAACAAATAGGTGATCATTAAAACAATGACAGTAAAAGAAATTAACCAAAATTGGAAGAAAGATGAATAGATGGACGGATAGACAGATGAATGGAAGGAAAATAAGCTAATTAAAAGAGAATGTGTTATATTAGCTTTAAATTCTGCAAAGTTGTAAAATTTACTTTTATTTGTAAAAAGAAGCTGAAGAAAGTAAAGGAAAACAAACTGCAGATAAATATTTCTTTGCCATAAGTGGTATTATTTCTTAAAAGACTCCTTTAGGTTAAGAAAAAATTTGTTTTTAAAAAAAATGCAGTGGCTAGACATTTTAGAGAAACAACTTCCTGCTAAGAAAGATGAGGAAATTAGTACTCTTACACCTCCACCATACCTCTTGGGAAGGATTATAAAATTCATTTTCTATTCTTTTATCATAATTTCTACTTTGGTTAAACTGAGTTCTTATATTTAAATAGATTAAATGCTCACCACCAGTCTTTTACTGTAACTACTTTATTTCTGAATCCTTTATTTTGATATACTTCTAACATGGCTGAATATTTTCATTGAGTGATTTTCTTTTACTAAAAGTGTTTGTAAACCTGTAATCCTTGAGTTTGTTGGTGTATGAGAATGTTTACCTGTTGTCTTTACATTTGATCACATCTTGGCTGAGTATAATATTCTCGAGTCACTCTTTTTTTCGCAGAAATGTGTAGACATTACTTCATTGATTTCTGGCATTAAGTGCAAGTTCAAAGCTAACCAGATCTTTGCTCCTAATAGGTGACTTCCAAAGCCCATGCCTTTAACCAAATAGTAAGGAAAAGAAAACAAAATAATACCTCTCAACAAGCTAGGCTCCTTTATGTATTTATTTTTGCAGTAGGCAAACGTCTTCTTTGGAAAGAGCAAAAGCCAACATTTGAAAGCTATGAGCCCTTTTCTTCCTCATTAAATCTTCTTGTCTTTTGAGATTCTGCTTAAATGTCCCCTACACCCTGTAAATCTTTGTCCTCCCTCCTTTCTAGGCAGAATTACTTTATTCACGTAGTAACTGTTACATTTATAGTTGCAGATATATCTATTAATATTTTCTTGTTAAATAATAAACAACTGAAAAGGAGAACCACATTTTCATCATTGTAACCCCAGCACCAATAACACTGCTAACACATAGCAAGGGCTCAAATGTTTATGGAATACTCTATTTATTCTCACTTTTCCCCACATACGAGGAAACTTCAAAAGTTTTGGAAAAATATAATTAAAATAAAAGTTTATCTTGGTGCAAAAAATTTGAAATACATGCAAAAAAAAATTTTTTTTTGGAGAGGTTTTTGCTATAGGGTGCGTGCGCTCGCCAGACAGACAGAGAGAGACAGAAAGCGAGAAATCACCCCCCGGGGGGATGGTCATGCCGCAATCCCTTCTCCTCCATTCTCCTCTCGGGATCTTGAGCATGCACGCACAAGTGCCCAGCATGAGTTTTAAGCTACCAGGTCTGGGATGCAAACCGCAGTCGACTACGTGGGAGTCCAGCGACATAGTCATTATGCTAACTGCTGGTCCCATGCAAAAATTTTTCATAATATTTGTGTTTTTATGAACTTTTTGAAGATTCCTTGTATTAAAGAGGTTCTTTAGAGCAGTTGTGCTCAGGGCTAGCCCATGGCCTGGTGATTCAGACAGCCAGAACCCACATGGCCAACTACATGGTTCAAGTCCTAGATTGGTAGCTTGAAAAACGTGCCAGACATACGTGCATTCATGCTCAAAATCCTGAAAGGAGGGAGAGATGAAGGAGAAGGATTGCCATGTGACCATTCCCACGAAGAACGCTGGCGCTCTCTCTCTCTCTCAATTGCACACACCCTCTAGCAAAATTTAAAAAATAAAATAAAATACAGAGAAATTGTGCTCAAGCTTCAGTACTCATCAGAAATACATGGGGACTGACTACAGCACAGATTTCTAGGCCCTATCTCTAGAGTTGCTGATTTAGGTCTGAACTGGGGCTCAGAAATTTGCATTTTTAATAAGTTCCAAGGTGATTCTTTTTATTTATTTATTTATTTTAGAAGTTTTTACCTTAGGGCATATGCATTCACCAGAGAGACAGAAAGCAAGAAATCACAACATAGTCCTTTCTCCTCCATTCTCCTCCTGGGATCTTGGGCAAGCACACACACATGCACACCCCCAGCATGATTTTCAAGTCACTGGGTCTGGGACTCAAACCATTATCAGCCATGTGCGAGTCTAGCAACATAACCACTACAGAATCTGCTGGCCTCCCAAGGTGATCCTTGATGCTATTGGCCAAGAATGACACTTTGAAAAACCAATAATTTAGATCACCATTAGAAATACATGGAATAAACTTCTGCAAACTAGGGATAAATGAGGTTCAGATAATGACCTATAAGTACCTCCAAAACCATCAAAATCTGGCAAACTAAGTCATTCCTTATATTGGGTTGTATTTAATACATCATGACTTTCCCGACAACCCAATATCATATGCCTACTATAAGTCCAAATACTATATATGTGGCACATGAAAAATGATATTTTATGATGTTTCATTTTTATTTTTCTTGTTTTTAAGTCTTCCTCCAAAATTCATTTTTTCCATTATTCATGACAGTGTGTGTGTACACACATGAGAGAGAAAGAGAAAGAGCGAGAGGAAGGGGGAAAAGCACCCTAATGGGGCCTAGTCATGCCACAATCCTTTTTCCTCCAACTCTTCATCAAGTCAGGATCCTGGGCAAGCATACCCTGCATGGTTTACAAGTTACCAGGGCCAGGGCTTAAACCCTGTCAGCCATGGGGTTCTGGCTCCCTCTGCATAGCACCCAACTATGGCACTACGGGGCCAGCCCATTTTTCTTTCTTGATTCATTTTATCATTCATGAATAAGTATCTTTTATCTTTAATGACTGTTCTCTCAATACTATATTAAAACAATTAACTATACTAACATTGAAACTTATGTACTTTAAACCACGCTCTTCAAAATAAAGCAACAATAATCTCTTAAAGATAGAATAATAAAAAATCATTTAAAGATCCATTTTTCTCTCATTCTTATTCTGTTTTCTCAAGCTTTTCATTCTCTATCCCAGTCTTCTTATCTCCCACACAAAAGATGCAGTGATTATTCTTACTTGTGCTAAGACTTCAAACCTCCACTATGTATGTATTCCCTACCACATCGTCCTTGATATTTAGCCATTCATCCCTTTAAAAAATGGTCTGTGGCCCCCACGCTTCTCCAGCAACCTCCAAGTGGTGATTTTTGTACTTCTTTCTTTAAAGGGTTTAACCTCTCTGAACACTAAATCTTCCCTGGTTTTCCACACACTGAAGCTCAATGTAGTGAACTAAAGTTGCATTGTAGTGCCACCTAGAGCCTGCGGCCTGTAGAGACCCAGAGCTCCAATTCAAGGCACTCCCTACCACCTGCCTCGCTGAAGGAAAACACAGCCTTTCTGGATTCCAGTGTTCTCTGCCTCTGTAAGAAATTGTTAGTACAAGGTCAAGGACCTCCCATCTGGAACTTCCATCTAGAACTATGGATTGTTAAGCCACTGTTTAAAGTGGTGTCATCAGCTTGAATTTTTGCTTCACCTTAAGTTTTTAACTCTGAAGGTTTGTATATAAAACGCTTTCATGGCAAGAGACCCCCAGTGATGAAGGTATGGAAAGTGCAAAACAACAGATTCTGGGCCTTTCCATTCTGCCGCTAGTGGCTGTGGCTGTGTTTGAGTTTTCATTGAGATCAGCTGAGTCAAAAACAACCCAATATCATATGCCTACTATAAGTCCAAATACTATATATGTGGCACATGAAAAATGATATTTTATGATGTTTCATTTTTATTTTTCTTGTTTTTAAGTCTTCCTCCAAAATTCATTTTTTCCATTATTCATGACAGTGTGTGTGTACACACATGAGAGAGAAAGAGAAAGAGCGAGAGGAAGGGGGAAAAGCACCCTAATGGGGCCTAGTCATGCCACAATCCTTTTTCCTCCAACTCTTCATCAAGTCAGGATCCTGGGCAAGCATACCCTGCATGGTTTACAAGTTACCAGGGCCAGGGCTTAAACCCTGTCAGCCATGGGGTTCTGGCTCCCTCTGCATAGCACCCAACTATGGCACTACGGGGCCAGCCCATTTTTCTTTCTTGATTCATTTTATCATTCATGAATAAGTATCTTTTATCTTTAATGACTGTTCTCTCAATACTATATTAAAACAATTAACTATACTAACATTGAAACTTATGTACTTTAAACCACGCTCTTCAAAATAAAGCAACAATAATCTCTTAAAGATAGAATAATAAAAAATCATTTAAAGATCCATTTTTCTCTCATTCTTATTCTGTTTTCTCAAGCTTTTCATTCTCTATCCCAGTCTTCTTATCTCCCACACAAAAGATGCAGTGATTATTCTTACTTGTGCTAAGACTTCAAACCTCCACTATGTATGTATTCCCTACCACATCGTCCTTGCTATTTAGCCATTCATCCCTTTAAAAAATGGTCTGTGGCCCCCACGCTTCTCCAGCAACCTCCAAGTGGTGATTTTTGTACTTCTTTCTTTAAAGGGTTTAACCTCTCTGAACACTAAATCTTCCCTGGTTTTCCACACACTGAAGCTCAATGTAGTGAACTAAAGTTGCATTGTAGTGCCACCTAGAGCCTGCGGCCTGTAGAGACCCAGAGCTCCAATTCAAGGCACTCCCTACCACCTGCCTCGCTGAAGGAAAACACAGCCTTTCTGGATTCCAGTGTTCTCTGCCTCTGTAAGAAATTGTTAGTACAAGGTCAAGGACCTCCCATCTGGAACTTCCATCTAGAACTATGGATTGTTAAGCCACTGTTTAAAGTGGTGTCATCAGCTTGAATTTTTGCTTCACCTTAAGTTTTTAACTCTGAAGGTTTGTATATAAAACGCTTTCATGGCAAGAGACCCCCAGTGATGAAGGTATGGAAAGTGCAAAACAACAGATTCTGGGCCTTTCCATTCTGCCGCTAGTGGCTGTGGCTGTGTTTGAGTTTTCATTGAGATCAGCTGAGTCAAAATCGGTTTGTCTTGGCCTGGGGGCTGGATTGAAATAGAGCACTTGTGTGCTGCACATTCAGCAAGCAGCCGCCGCATTAGGAGCTTGTTTGAGTTTTCATTGAGATCAGCTGAGTCAAAAATCGGTTTGTCTTGGCCTGGGGGCTGGATTGAAATAGAGCACTTGTGTGCTGCACATTCAGCAAGCAGCCGCCGCATTAGGAGCTGAGGGTCCATTAGCTCTCATTTAATGTTTCTTCTCAGGCAGATAAATACAGGCATCGAACACCCTGGCCTTTTTATGACATATAAATCACAGGTCAGTGCCTTCCATGTAGACTCAAGTTTGCTAAGTGAGTAGCTACACCAGGAGCAAGGAAGCAACATTTCAGTACACTTAGAGACCCAGGGGGATGAGCTGATTGCATGGGGCAAAGCCAGGAATTTCTCCCTGTAATTTAATGATTAAAACCTTTCTCCTGCTAGAGAACTGGAAAACTGTTTCAAACCTTCCAGAAGCAGCAGCTTGCACCAAGAGCTGCCCTGGGTCCCATTCTGCCCTTAACTCCTTTTTCAGAGAGCTGGTTTCCACGGCCCCTCCCAAAGGGGCAGTAGGTAATGAGACCTCACCTCTTGGCCCACAACTGATTAAACTAAGGTCTTCTTCTACACTGAATCCACAGGATCTGTCTCAACAACCTATGCCAACAAGCACTGAGAGAACCAGGAGCTGAGCATGTTAATAGTGGGGCCTTAAGTGAAGGTCTATGAACTTGGGCTGCTGGTGGCCTTGGAACTGCCCTGACTCCTGTCCCTCCTAGGCCCATCACTGTAACTTTTTTATGGATCCCATGAGTTCTCTACCCAAAACCAACTTCAGTGGATTTGGTTCCTTAGTAACAAAATTGGTGTCCAAGAAACCCTGAATCTTAGGACACAGATGGGTCTCAGATTGAGACTTCTGCTCCCCACTCTATTAAGGAGAAATCTCCACAATTCACACTCAGCCAAAGGCAATAGCAGGCTACTCGCATAGGGCCAGGGTGGAGACAAGGGAAGGTGGTAGGGACCAGAGTGTGATTGCTATGCTAAATACCCTCAATTTTACCCACCTGAAACAAGAAAAGCACAGAAATTGCAGGACCAGCAGATGTCAAAATGGTTATGTTGCCGGACTCCCACATAATTGACTGTGGTTTGAGTCCTGGACCTACTGCTTAAAAACCCAAATCAGGCGCATGTGCATGCATGCCCAAAATCCTGAGAAGAGAATAGAGAAGGGAATGCAGCATGGTCATCCCCTCAGGGGGGGATTTTTCTCTGTCTCTCTCTCTCTTTCTCTCTCTCTGGTGAGCACAAGTGCCCTGTAGAAAAAGAAATTGCTCTTTAAAAAAAAGCATAAATATTCATCCTCCCTGGGGGGTGATTTCTAGCTTTCTGTCTCTCTGTCTCCGTCCTTCTGGTGAGCACGCGCACCCTATAGCAAAAACCTCTCCAAAAAAAGAAAAAGAAAAAACATAAATGCTGAGAGTAAATACAGAAACTACTGGAACAGCCCAAGGCCTAGTGGTTAAGGGAGTTGAATCCCACATGGCTAACTATGTGGTTCGAGTCCTAGATCTGGCAGCTTGAAAAACATGCCAGCATGTGCAAGTGCCCAAAAATCCCAAAAAGAAGGGGAAATGGAGGAGAAGGGATTTTGGCATGACCATGCCCCATGGAAGGTGCTTTCTCCCAATCTCTCTCGCATATGCTCTCTCTAGTGAGGATAAGTACCCTCTGGCAAATTTTAAAAATATACGTATTTACACACACACACAACACACACACACACACACACACCATTATAACAATTTTCAGAATATAATCTACCAAATCTAATATTATTATTAGAATTATTTTTGTCTTTGTTTTTTCCATTTCATTTTTCTAGAATTTATCTTTATTACACTTTACAAAAATTATCAGTTCACAAATTATTAGAAAAGAGAAACAAACACACAAGTCTTCACTGCCACTAGTTTGAAGATCACTACTTTATATTCTGCTCCGGGCCCCTTGGCCGCCCAGTAGGCCGTCGCACTGGAGACCACAGGAGTACAGCCTTGCCTTCTCTCCATGGAGGAGGATGCAACCAGGCAGAGGCAAAGCCTGCAGTTCACTTCTAACTATGAGGAGGACTGGTTCTTGATCAGTCAGGTTAGAGACAAGGCTCTGAGTTCAATTACCTCAAAAATTCTACTATTGACCTTAAGACCCACAACACCCTGATGGTGCTTATACCAAGTATTCCAAGCAAGCCAAGAAGTGCTTTCAAAATCAAACTTTGTGGCTGCATGCAGAGTGAATCAAGTGGCTCAAATGAGCTTAAGGGACTTCTAGTACCTCTGATTGCATGGCTGTGTGTACCACCTGCCCAGAAACCAACTGCACACACACACATACAACAAGTTCCAGCCCTCCCTGGAGCTTGCCAACCTCTCTAGGCAGCATGCCTTCTCTTACAGCAAATAGTGAGGACACAGACATGGAGGACGGATAGTTCCCACATTTCTTTTTTTTTTGGAGAGGTTTTCGCTACAGGACGCGTGCGCTCGCCAGACAGACAGAGAGAGACATAGAGACAGAAAGCGAGAAATCACCCCCCAGAGGGGATGGTCACGCCGTGATCCCTTCTCCTCCATTCTCCTCTCGGGATCTTGGGCACGCACGCACACGCGCCTGGCGTGAGTTTTAAGCCACCGGGTCCGGGACGCGAACCGCGGTCGACTACGTGGGAGTCCAGCAACATAGGCATTACGCTAACTGCTGGTTCCCCCACATTTCTTGATATGGACTTCGACTGTACCTTCCTTTGTACTCTCTATGGAAGGGATGAGGCCATTGGGGACAGACAGGGGCCCTTAGGCTATACCAAAGCCTCCCAATTCTAAATTCTCAGTCTAAGTCCAGAAAAATGAAATAGTCACACAGAAATCTCTTTTATAAAGGAAAAAAGTGTTTGTTTTATACAGGGAAAAGTAGGAAAGTATCAGGAGAAAAGGAGGAAAAAGATCAATGCAGAGTGAGATAGAGGAGAGAAATGAGTGAGGAATAAGGAGTTGTAAATTAGATGCAGGCAGAGACCGTGTCTGGGCTCCAGTGCCCAGTACATCATGGTGCTCGGGAATGTTTGCTGAATGATTAGACAACAGAAGGAAAAGTTGACATAAGAGCAAGGAGAAGATGCCCCAAAGCCTGCAGTCGCCCAGGTTTATCCTGGCATCCCAGCAAGGATCTCACTGCTCTTCTTGTAGCCCAAGGGAGAAAGCAGGCAGGAGCGACAGCCTGGCTGCCCGGGGCACGTGCTGCCCTATAGCTGCGCACATACTGCTTCTCTGAAACAACACTCCTTGCCGGTCTCCTATTCTCTTTCTTTTTTTTTTTTTTTTTTTTTTTCTCCTTAAAAACATTGTTTTAATGCAAGGAAGAATCATCGATTCCATTTGAAACAATTCCCAAACAGGATATGGCTCCTCCAACAACTCCTCAGCCTTTGGCAATCATTGTGTGCAGGTGTTTCACACGAGTGCAGAGCAGCACGTACATATGGAAGGCCCTGAGACCCAGGGAGCACTGGGCGGGGCGCAGGGGCTGGAGCTCGGCCCAGGGCACAAGAGGTTTGTGGCACCGAGCCCTGAGGCATCCCCTGTGTTCCAGGAATTAGACTCCTTTCCACACCCTTCCCTGCCCTTGCTAACCTTACAAACAGCCTTCTATCTTTAGTATAATAGAAACTGAGCTTCTCCTCGTTATTTCATAATTCGTAAAATAAAAACAAACCACAGTCCCAAAGAGAAAATTTTTCCTGGAGTGAACAAAATGGAAGAAAGGAAAATGAGAAGGACTATCTAATAACAGTACACACACAAAAAAGGATGGACTTCTACCAATGTAGGCTAAAACCAACACGTGAACACTGATGGAGCTGAATACGAAGTTCATCAATAAAAATCGATACACACACACACACACACACACTTTTTTTTCTTTTTTTGGAGAGGTTTTTTGTTGTTGTTGTTGTTGTTATAGGGCACATGTGCTCACCAGAAAGACGGAGAGAGACAGAGAGACAGAAAGCGAGAAGGGGGGATTGCTTCTCCTCTTGGGATCTTGGGCACGCATGCACACGCACTGGGCATGAATTTAAGCCACCGGGTCCAGGGCTTAAACCACAGTCTACTACATGGGAGTCCAGCGACATATCCATTACGCCAACTGCTGGTCACACACACACATTTTTAATCCAAGTTTCTAAAAGTAAAAAGCAAACAAGGAATATTGAAGACCAAAGTAATATCCCCAATCCACGGAACTTTAGAAGTAGCCCTGGACAGATTGACACATAGACCTATTATATGATTCAGCATTTATACTCCCAGGTACATATCCAAGATAAATGAAAACATATGTCTACATGAAAATTTGTTCATGGATTTTCATAGTGACATTACTCATAATAGCTAAAGAGCAGAAACCACCCAAAATTCACATCTATTGGTGAATGGGTGAATAAAATGTGGTAAACCCATACACTGGTATATCATTTGGCATCAAAAAGAAAACAGTACTGATATAAGCTACAATACAGATGAAACAGAAAAAATTATGCTGAGTGAAAGAAGCCAGAGAGGATCACATATTATATGATTCTATTTTTTTTAATGTCCAAAACAGGCAAATCCAAATACAGATAGAAAATAGATTAGTAATTCTGTAGAGTAGGGAAGGGGATGGAAAAACTGAGAGGTAATGTTAAGAGTTCAAGGATTTCTTTTGAGAGTAATAAAAAGACTCTAAAATCAACTATGGTTATGGTTGCTCAGCTCAATAAATACACTAAAATCGAATAAACTGTATGGAATATGTCCATATAAAGAAAGCTATTGGTCATGCAGGTAGAACTGCATAGGAAGGTCCTATGTTCAAGTCCCCGTACCCCCAAGTGCATGCTCATGATCTAAGCTAGCTGAGACTAAAAATGGATCACAGCATGAAAACCCTGTTGAGGATGCCTATCTCTCTATCTCTCTCTGCCTCTTTCTCATGAAAGAAATCAAACTTTTTTTAAAAATCTATTTAAAAATTAAAAAGGAGCGATGATTTCACAAGCAGAAATAACAGGTTGAGTCATAACGAATAGATTTTACTGACCCCTTTTGACAAGGAAAAAGTTAGGAGAGCATGTAAGTCTTGCGGTCCCTGAAGTGATTTCTTCACAGGCCTTTTTTCCTCAACTGTCACCTCCAAGGTTCTTGCTCATAGGCTTCACCCAGAGGGTCCTAGGGAAGGGACCCTTCCCTTCCCCACTGTGTTGTTATATACGTGACTGATAAGTGCTTAAAGTGTTAACCTTCTAGAAATATTTATATTTTCAGATTATCATCATAAAACTTAGATTATATATTTAAATCCTGGGAACAATCTCTTCTACTGGCTTTTTGTGTGTTCTATGAAGCCCTTTGAGAGCTGCGAAGTAGAACTAAGAAAGAAGGAAAGAAGCTCTCAGAATGTCATATATTTCAGAAAAATGCCCTTTCCATATGGTTAAGCAAAATGTTTGAGGAGTTTAGAAGAAAAAGAAGCCTTTAGCCATCCAGGAAAGAGAAATGATCAAGAACAACTCAGACCTGAAGTTTCTGGAGAACTGATGTTCAACTGTGCCTTTTTCACATTAAAGGAACCAGGAGGCCCACATTTTCCTTCAGTACATTCCAGAGAGCCATATGCAGGCTTCCAGGACATAGGCAGCTGCCTTCCCCCCACCTCTGGACATGACCTCAGACCCTTCTCAAAGTCCTGCCTGATGCAACATCTAATATACTCCAAATCCTATCCAGGGATCAGGCAGCAAACAGCTAACCTAGGGCAACAAATGTCTCAAGCCAAACATGCTCCCCAGCACATAGGCTCCTAGGAAAGCCTTCTGAGTCAGGCCCTGGCTGAGCCACTTTCTAGTACATGATTGGTAACAAAAGTTATTTCCATAAATAGACCAAGTAGGAGGCCTGAGGAAAAATACAACTAAGTTTGTCCATCATAAAAAAGGGGGCGAAGGGGCACAAGGGGATCCCCTAATCTAACCGAAAAGCTGAAACTATTACTTAATAAGAGTCACTCTAAACTGCAGAACACACTACCTAGAAAACCATTAGGTTTTCTTGCACTTCTCTAGGTCGCAAGATGTCGACTTGACTAAGGCACAATAACATCAACAGTCCCAGAGGATCAGCACCTGAGAGTTCTCCGGTTTCTATTTACATTCTTTATGTGAATTCTCTCTCACCCAAAGTCCTGTCAAACCTTTTTTAAAAGCTAGAACTGATAATTCAGCGCCTAGCAAAAGTTTTCACCAACAACAGGCATTTGGTAATGCTTCAAGAAGTTGATGAGTTAGCTAATGAGATAATGATTTGAGAAGTAAAATGGCTTTGATATATAAAAAAAAAAAAATTGTTTAATCATCCCTGTTTTTTTTTTTTATCATTTCTCCATCACCTTATTCAAGACTCTCTTAAAGTGAACAGAATCTCAGCATTGTAGAGTTTGGAATGGACTGAAGACACTACCTACTCCAATTAACTTTAAACTTTTGCTTACAGCAATATCGCAGAGATCACCTAAGCAGACAGGTGGGCAGACATGGGGTAAGGCATCTGAGATTCCCATTCTCATTTTGGTTAATATGTTAGGATAAGGCTAGCTACTACAATAAATAAACTACAGCATGTCAGTGGCCTAGCAACACAGAATTTAATTTTACACATATAACAGTTCATCGTAGGTGTTCCTGCAGGTGGCACTTTGCAACAGGTTCCTTCCACCCTATGGTCCCACCATCTCTGTGGCTCCAGCCAGGAGACAGGGGAAGTGAGAGCAAGGAAAGCACATCTGCTTTTTCCCATCTTGGTTGGCCTATATATTGGCCAGGGTCTTCAGGAAAACCAAGCCTAGGCCAGGTAATCTGATAGAGGTCATTTAACACAGGCAACAGCAAGAACTGAAAAGCTACACAGGTGACAGAAAGCAATCCAGAGATTAGCACTGACAGGAAGCCACTCCCACTCCTAGCTCACTCCTCACTTACTCCCCTGAATCACAGAGCAGGCTGTGGGCAACTGTGATAGAGAAAGGGCTAAGCCCACAGAGATGTCACCTGAAGCAAAAAGATCAGGGCTAAAATATCCTGGCTTCACCTTTCCTCTAATCTCCTGCTAATGCTTTCCACTGGCCTGACCCAACCAGGTTAGGGGAGGAAGCCTATGAAACTGCAGTTAGTAGGGACCACTCCCTACAGAACGAGCAGAGAAGGGAAAGGGCAAGGAAGAGGATCTGTGGACAAACAGGCAAATGACAGGCACAATCCATAAGGGACACTCATCACTTTTGCCTTACAGGGCTGCACCGAAAAGCAGGGGGAGCTGGGAAGTGTAGTTCTTGACCAGACAGTTGCCTACCAGTAACATAATGGAAGGAGAGGAACAAACTTCCAGTGGGCAGTAAGTCCTTTTTCTTCCACAGTCAGGTTTGAAGAGATTTTCAACCTACTCAGCAACTGTATTTTCACATGAGGTTCAGAGGAATGGAACCACCATAAAAAAAATAAAATAATATAAAATGCTGCATGACTCCAGGCATATCCCTCCTCAATCCATCCTTTAGACTTAGAGAACTTGGGGGAAGAGGAGGAGGTTGAAGCCACTACCTGGAGCTCCTCAGAGGAAGGGGCTTACTATGGGTGTAAGGTTGCCTAGAGTCTTGGCTCCTTAAGGAGTCACAAAGCCTCTGACTACTTTATTAGGAGTTGCACAATAAATACTATGTAGAAAAGAAATGGAGTCCGAGAATGGAGGGTAACAGGCCAGTTTGCTCTGGGTGCTAGCTCAGCTGCCCAGCTCATACTTCAGTTCCACACATTTATTTTTAGGTCAAGCTCCCTCTGCTATCATCTCAGAGCTGTGGTTACATTCACAGTGGCTATATTTATATTCCAACTAACAAAGATGACTTCCCACTCTTACCTTCAGACATATCAACCATTTGCATAAACTGTGCTTCTGCTGCCCCCTCACCTCTAGGTAGGCAGGCTGAGGCCTCCCTTGACATTAGCCCGAACAGTTCCACTTATACCTGTTTCATATAGTGGACTGTTGTCTAATTTGGATAAGATGTTTGCAAGTTATGTATCTAGCTTAATTTTTCCTTTCACATGTAAGAAAGTGGAAGTTGGGTGAAACAAGAAGACTCACCTGTGAATGCACAGATGGTGTGTCATGGGGACAAGCCTAGAATTTAGGGCCCCAACCCTAGTCATGCAGCATTTTTTTCCTTCTACTGTTCTCCTTGGGAAGATTTAACAAGAATAGTTTCTAGAACTCATGTTCCTCATGGAAAGTGCCAAGATATTTTCTGCCCTGAAAACTACACCTAAGTAAAATGCTATGCAGAACCCATTTTCTTACTGCTATGGTGCATGTTCCCCCAAAATTTGTGTGGGAAATTTGACTATGATAGTATTAAGAAACATAATACTTTCATGGAGTTGAAAGGTGACATCTTTGGGAATGATTAAGGTTGCAGCCCCTATGATTGGCTCCCAGTAGGCTTATAAGGAGGGGGAGGACAGATAGGGACATTCAAGAATACACAGACGCAAGCTCCTGTTCTCTCACCATATGACATCCTGCATGGCCTCAGGACACTACGAACAGGAAAACCTAATCAAATGTGACCTCTGGACCTGGCAGCTCCAAATGATTAGCTGAAAAAAATCTCTATTCTCTTAAATTACCCAGACTCAATTATTTTCTGTTATTAGCAATGGAACAGACTAGACACTTACTAATTAGGACTCCTTTGATAGCAAATGATAGAAATCCACTGAGACGGCTTAGGCCAAAAAGAGGGAACCTTATTACAAGGGGTTCAAGGAATTTAGAGCAGTAATAAGCCCCAAGTTAGGAATACAGCTGAGTCCTGGGCAAGGGTTGGAAGCAAGGATCCAAACAGCTTTAGAAAATTCTCTTTGGGGAACCAGCAGTTAGCGTAATGGCTATGTCGCTGGACTCCCACATAGTCGACCGCGGTTCGTGTCCTGGACCCGGTGGCTTAAAACTCACGCCGGGCGCGTGTGCGTGCGTGCCCAAGATCCCGAGAGGAGAATGGAGGAGAAGGGATTGTGGCGTGACCATGCCCCCTGG
Organism: Tupaia belangeri chinensis; assembly: GCF_000334495.1. NCBI lineage: Eukaryota > Metazoa > Chordata > Mammalia > Scandentia > Tupaiidae > Tupaia > Tupaia belangeri. Next base: position 6,385,266 of record NW_006159844.1, on the reverse strand, counting down.
GGGGTGATTTCTCGCTTTCTGTCTCTATGTCTCTCTCTGTCTGTCTGGCGAGCGCACGCGCCCTACAGTGAAAATCTCTCCAAAAAAAAAAAAAAAAAGAAAATTCTCTTTGCATCGTGTTTTGCTTTTCTGCCCATCCACTTCATCTTCTCCTACTTTCTGCAGACCTGATTTTTCTTTGCTACTTATACAGCAGAAGACAGGGTCCTACTAGCCCCCAGGTTTATGCTCCTAGGCTGCTGGTACTCCAATACTTTTTTTAAGGTAGTTTTAATGAAGTATTACTAATATACAATGAAAATTTACTCTGTTAAGTGTATATTCATGACTTGTGATACATGCATACAGTCATAAAACCACCACGATGACTAAAATACAGAAGATCTCCCTCATCCCCAAATTTTTCTTTGTGCTATTAATAGTTAACTCCTTCTCCCAACTTTCAGTCCTACAATCACTGATTTGTTTTCTATTTCTAACAGCTTGACTTTTCTAGAATCACATATAAATAAGATCATTCAGCACTTTCTCATTCACCATAATGCTCTGGAGCTATAGCCACATTGCTGAGTATTGATGGGTAGTTCCTTCTGGTTACTCAATAATTTTACATTGTATAAATACGTCACAACTTATTCATCTATTGTCGATGGGCATTTGGGTTATTTCCATGTTGGGGCTATTATGATGGCAGCTGCTATCAACATTCATGCACAGGTTTTTGGGTGGACACATGTTTATGTGTTCATTTCTCTTGGGAAACCACTTAGGAGTAGGATTTCTGGGTCACATTTAAGTGTTATGCTTAACCGTAGAGTTAAGAAACTCAAACATTTTTCCAAAGTGGCTATACAATTCTATGATTCTACTAACAATATATAAGCATTCCAGCTGCTTTACAGCCTTTCAAACTCTTGGGATAGTCAACCTTTTTTATTTTAATTCTAATAGGTGCTCAGTGGTCTTCACTTTGGTTTTCCTATTTGTATTTTCCTATTTTTTTTTTCTGAGAGGTTTCTGCTATAGGGCACGTGTGCTCATCAGAAAGACAGAGACAGCACCTGGCATGAGTTTAAGCCACCGGGTCCGGGACTCAAACCACGGTCGGCTACATGGGAGTTCAGCAACATAGCCATTACGCTAACTGCTGGTTCTTGTATTTTCCTAATTTAAAAAAATTATGTTTTAGAAAATTGTCCTGTGAGGGACCAGCAAGTGGTGTAATGGTTATGTCACTCAACTCCCACATGGCCAACAGCAATTTGAGTCCCAGACCCAGGAGCTTGAAACTCACACCTGGTGCATGTGTTCCCAAAATCCCAAGAGGAAAATGGAGGAGAAGGATTGTGGTATTGCCAACCCCCCTGGGGGGGGGGTGATTTCTTTCTGTCTCTGTCTCTACAGCAAGCACACACACTATATAGCGGGGGGAGGGGGGGAGGAGGAGGAAGAATATTATCATGTGTTTATTTGCCATCCATATTTCTTCTTTGGTGAAGGATTTGTTTAACACACACACACACACACAAAGTTGAATAAAACAATTCTTTAAAGAAAAAAAAGAGTTTTTCTATATTCTAAATATGAGTCCTTTGTCAAATATGTGTTTTACAAACATTTACTCCCAGACTGTGGCTTACCTTTTGATTTCCCTAACAATACATTTCAAAAAGCAGTTTTTAATTTAATAATTTGTTCATTTTTTTCTTTTATAGTTTCTACTTACTGTCTTATCAATCTCCACTTGATTCAAGAGATTCTTCCCTATGATTTCTTCTGAAATTTTTAGTGTGATGTCAGTAATCTACTTTGAGTAGATTTTTATCCCTGTTTCACCTCTAACTTGCTCTTATTCACACTTTTTCTCTCTCTCCTCAAACCTAATTCTCTGTGGTGGGTTTGACTAGAGCACTGGGACATGTGTTCATGTTTAAGCCAATCTATCTGACCAGAGCCAGAGAAAAGTCCCTGATAACCACAGCATGATCATATCCTTGTTCTGATTCAATCAACAGTATCCAGGGCTTCAGGCTTTGTGCAAAATGTGGCTGCCACCAGAACTCAAATGGTTGGGAAAAGGGGAAAATCAGTAACCAAAGAATGGGAATTTATCGGGGACCAGCAGTTAGCATAATGGCTATGTCGCTGGACTCCCACGTAGTCGACCGCGGTTCGTGTCCCGGACCTGGTGGCTTAAAACTCACGCCGGGCGCATGTGCGTGCATGCCCAAGATCCCGAGAGGAGAATGGAGGAGAAGGGATTGCGGCGTGACCATCCCCCCTGGGGAGTGATTTCTCGCTTTCTGTCTCTCTCTGCCTGGCGATCGCACACGCCCTATAGCAAAAACCTCTCCAAAAAAAAAAAAAAAAGAATGGGAATTTATTGTAGACTGGAAAGATACCCTAATGAGAATCCTCTACCCCTCTAACATTTGTATTATAAGTAGTTAACTTAGAAAGTTACAAGGCTTAGTATTGAATGAATTAATGTTACCAACATTCAAGCATGATTTTCCATATTGCCCAACAAAGTCCTAGTCATCCTTTCATGCCAATCTAGTAACTAACATATCACCACACTGTGAAGTCTTGGGGACTTCTCAGACCAAGCTGGCACTATGATGGCGTTTAAAACATATTTGTCTTCTCTAACAAACTGTTAGCTCCTTGTGAACAGGAATCTTATTTGTCTCTTTTTCAATAGCTAGTTTAATTTCTGGCACACAATATTTTTGGATAGTTGATGAATATTGAGTTTGTCCTGTAACTACTTGTTAAATATCGATTACATAATGAGAGAGGGACAACTTTAAAGACAACTGATGAGATTACCTTGCAGAATTTTTTTTCACAAGAAATTTTTTACTAGAGATTGATGGTTGATTCAACTCAGTGGGTGAAGAAAATAAAGGAAGAGAATCCAACATCAATCTCACCCTGACTTTTCACCCTTGCACAAGAGAAACATAATTCAAATACTTCATGCTTGCAGTCATGATGTACAATGTTGAGCTGAGTTCCATTTGCTAAGAAACAGTTAGCATTATCACTAAAGAGTCCTGATCTTGGGACCGGCAAGTGGTGTGGTGGTTAAGGGTGCTAGACTCACACATGGCCGACCATAGTTTGGATCCCGGACATGGCGACTTGCTTTCTCACATGCAATATAGCAAATGGGTAGATGAAAGTGATGTCTGGATCTCTCCATCAAATGACATTGACTCTGAGTTTAGAGAAAATTAGATCAACAGGTAACTAAAGTATCTAGACAGAAGACAAACAAGCAAACACACACACACACACACACACTTTCAAAAATTTGTTTGGATTTAGTTGAAAACAAGGGCTGGGTGACTCAGGGAGGATCTCAGTATAAACTAGAGGAAAGTTGGTGACAAGAGTCACCTCCTTCTTCTTGGTGGAGTACAGCCTGGGAGGGATTCCACCACTGTGTGAATAGGTTCTGGACTTCATGCACCACCATAGGATGCAATATAAATTAGGAGTTTAACTCTTTTTGCCTACTTATACATGGATTATGTACTTGTGATGATTTGTTTCCTATGGTTTTTCCTTCCAGTTTGAGAGCAAAGGAATAAAAGGAAATAAATTCTAAGCTAATTGGGCTCATATAACAAATTTTGGGAAATAGAATATGCTTGTTACTACACCAAATTAAAAGAAAAAGATTCCTATTTAAACTATTGCTGTTTTAGAAGTCACTAAAAGTGACTAAAATTTGATATTTTTGTATTACCTGTATATATGTTTTTGTCCCTTCTTATTTATTGGTAGATTCATTTACTGTTCAAATTTTAAAATATAGATCATTTTCTTACATATGTATTATGATTTATAAACTCATACTGAGTTTAGGAGCTTTGGGAAATTTCTAGAAATCAGATGCACTAAGCAATTATCAGTTGCGTGATGTTGGTGTCTCTGAGCTATCTGAATGGGTAAGCTCACACTTCTGTTTCTAAATAAGAAATAGCTACCCAAAGTTTTCACATTTCCAACTACTGAAACTTTTCTCCCTCACACACATATACACACACACACACACACACACACACAAAGAAAAAAAAAAGTGCTGGGACTCAAAAAATAAAATCTGAGGGAGATATATGATAGGCCAACAAGCTGTCTTGTTTATTTGTCCAAATTTTACATCTGTCCTATAAAATGCAACCACAAGCAATTTAACCAAAAGTTAACTTGGTATAAAGCAATTGGCTAAAAGTATTGATAAATTTATCAAAATGAAAGAATTTAGTTGATAGACAAATTTGATTGGAAAATATTCATACCAGTTAACAATTTTTCCCCCCAAATAATACTAATCTTGAAGTTATCCTCTTGGATCTCTTCTTGAGAGTTACTGGAATTGTTCTGTTTTGTTTTTCTTCTTTAAAAAGTTCAAGTACAGAGGCAGGAGGTGGTACAGTGGTACTGTCACTGGACCTACATGGGGAAGATCTTGTGTTCACATCTTGGGACCTCCTTGGGCATGCCAGGCTCACCAGTGTGTGCCCCTGATCTGGAAAGGCTAAGACTCAGGGTTGACTGCACTGCGATGATCTTGTTGGGAATATCTATCTCTTGAAAATAAAATAAATAAATAAACTTTTTAAAAAGTTCAAGTTCCTTTTTTTTTTGCCAATCACTCTTTCTCTTTTCTATTTATGACAGTGAAAATATGTCCCACACTTGAGCTGCTGTTAAAATCCATGACCTCCTGAGGCCAGCAGATGGCATGGCAGTTAAGGTGCTAGATTCCCACATGGCCTACTGGTTCAAGTCCCAGAACCAGTAACTTGAAAATGACAACAAATAAACAGATAAATAAATAAATAAAGGTTAAAAAAAAATCTATGATCTCTATCCTTAGCCAGCAAACTTTCACTTTGTCCTCAACCCACCCCAATTCCACCTCTTACACCCCAGCCCACATTTACCCTAATGACCCTCAATAGAATATAATGGTTAAAGATGTGGATGTTGAGTTTGAATTCCTTGTTCTATCAGCTCAATATTTTTCTTCCATCATGCCATAATCCACTCATCTCCAGCATTAACCAGTCTGGATCACAGACATGCATGAGTTCCTGATATGTAGAGGGAGACCTTTAGGGACAAAGCCAGGATCTTCCCATATGATTTCAGTAGAATGTTACTCCTGTACCACTACAGCTCGTTTAAAATTTTTTTATTGTATCTGTCACTTACCCACATGTACAAGCCAAGAGCCTCAGAATTTTCCTACCCTCCTTCTTATCCCTTCATCCACTTCTACCTCTTAAATATCACATGCTCATCATCGGCCCTGCAACTGCTCATAAACCAGGTCCTATCCTAAGTCTTGCCCTGTACCAATTTATCTTTGACAAAGATGAGTCACCTTTGAGTCACCACAGCAAACTATACTTATCTCTGTGCTGTGGAGTAATTATGGACCTTAAGCACAATCATCTTTAAGCTCTCAGTGCCTAGGATAGGACCCGGTATCTAGTAACTATGCAGTAAATACCTGGTAAAAGGGTCAGCTCCATGGTGCAGTGTTTAAGAGCTATACACAAGGAGCCAGATCTCAATGGTCAACTACAATTCAAATCCCAGCCCCCAGTGACTTTAAAAACATGATGGGCAGAGGTGTGTGTGTGTGTGTGTGTGTGTGTGTGTGTGTGTGTGTGTTTGTGTGTGTGTGCACACACCTAAAATCCTGCCAGAAAGAAGAAATGGAGAAGGAATTGTGATGTGACCACTCCCCACTGAGGGGAACTTGTGTATTCTCTGGCTCTTCTCTTTCTCTCTGGTGAGTGCATCTACTCTCTGGCTATATATATACACACACATGGCTTCAGTGAAATAGTCATTTCAGGGTACAAGAGAAATGAAGATGTTCTACTGATAATTCAGCTTTTAGCAAACAAGCTAGTGTGGCAGGAGAGGTGAGGTCTTCAGGAGAAGACCTTTCTCTCTCTATGTATATGTGTAGTGTGTGTGTGTATACACACACACACACACACACACACACACATACACCTGGTAAAAGAAGAGGGGAACAGAAAGAAGGAGAAATGTAAAAAAGGAAAGAAGGAGAAAGAGAGAAGTCAGTGGTTAATCTTACCATTTTTCTTTCGGAGGACTATCTGTAAGTTTATACTTTTGGTATCAAATACTTAGGCCCATCTCTGCCTCTTCTATCAGAATCAGCTTGCTCTGAGGGTTAGGGTGTTAGCTTGTGAAATCCCATAAAGAGTTGCTTATAAATGATGGAAAGAAAGTAATAATTACCTCTTACTACTTTTCCCTTTACTCTAAGCACTTCATTCTAACCTCTCCATTAAGGCCTCAAGGTCAACTCCAACTCTTACAGCTTTTACTGTTTGTTTGTTTTTTTTTTAATTTTGTCAGAAGGCTCTTTTCTCAGTGCTCTTGCCTGAGAGAGACAAAGAAAGGGGGTGGGATTAGGACCACTGAAGACCTTCTGTCCAGACTTCACCCTCCTGCCCCCCCCCCAGATCTAGCCAGAAACCAGATTGCATGTCACCTCTTCCTGCATACCTCTAAATGCTCAAATTTAACTCCAAAAACTAGGAAAAGAAAATATAATCTATCAGATGACCAGAAATCACTGCAGAGACACAAAAAATATGAGAAACCCAGAAAATATCTCTCCCCTAAGGTAAAAGAATAATGCCTCATCCTCCATAGACAATACAAGGGAACTCGTAGAAATGTCAGATAAAAAAATTAAAATATTCATAGTGATAAAGCTAACAGAGATGCAAGAGAAGAAAGACCATGAATTCCAGAAGACACAGGAGAAGAGACAATGAGTTCCAGGAGGTGAGAAAGTTCTTGCACAATCTTAAAGAGGAAACACATCATAAAAAAATATTCAAATGAAATTGTTAGAGATGAAGGCTATAATACAGAAAATCAAAACCTCCATCAAAAGGATTAAAAGTAGATTGGATCATGCAGAAGATGGAATTTCAGATGTAGAAGATAGAGCCTCTGACCTAGAAAAATCAACCAAAAAGACTAAGAAAATAACCCCCAAAAATGAGACTATCATACAAGTAATACTAGATACCATTAAATGTCCAAGCATCCGGATCATCTGTATCCCAGAAGGTGAAGAAAGTAATAAGGGCATTGATGATCTATTCCATGAAATCCTGGAAGAAAACTTTCCAAACCTAGGAAGTCACTCAAATATCCAGACCAAAGAAATACAAAGGACCCCACATAGAATCAATCCAAGAAGATCTTCTCCAAGGCACATCATAGCCAGATTTACCAAAACCACAGACAAAGACAAGATAGTAAATTTGGCAAGAGAGAAACATCAAGTTACTTTCAAAAGATACTCCACCAGGCTAACATTAGACCTCTCATCAGAAACAATGCAAGCAAGCAAAGAATGGGAAAATAATTCATTGTGTTAAGTGAAAAACAATTTCAACCAAGAATACTATATCCAGCAAGATTATCTTTCATATGGGAAAAAAAGACAAAAACATTCTCAGATAAACAAAACCTGAAAGAATTTACCAACACCAGAGCAGCTCTCCAAGAAATGCTGAAGGGAGTGCTATACCAGAAAAACTAAAGTCAGACACACAGAAATAAGAATACAAAAAACAACCAAGAAAGTGACCAGTCCAGGCCTTGTTTTAAGCTTCCAGACCTGGTCGTTTGCTTCCACTGGACTCCTTATTTCTCCACAGAGAAAACCTAAATGAAAAGAGGGAGGAAGGGCTATTAATGTTTAGAAAGATTTCACCTGAATAATGGGGAGAAAACTCTCTCTCCATGGAGGAAAGAGGGAAATAGCTTTTGAAGACACTATGGCAGGCATACAATATGATGTTTAATGGGGAGTGGTATCCCTGGGATTCACAATTCTCTCTCTCTCCAATCGGAGTACTTCTCAGTTCCCAGTACATCTTCTTGTCTTTGATAATAAAATCATTCTAGGTTGAACTGCTTGAAATTTCACCTTAACTTGACCAGTACATTTCCACTGCTTTCAAACTATTTACTAAAGGGGCCTTGACCTTTTTCTTTGGATAATTTAATAACATTAAAACAAATCAAAAAAAATTTTTTTTGAGAGACAGACAGACAGAAAGTGAGAAATCACCCCCCGGGGGGATGGCCACACCACAATCCCTTCTCCATACTCCTCTTGGGATCTTGGGCATGCACGCACATGCGCCTGGCGTGAGTTTAAGCCATTGGGTCCAGGACTCGAACTGCGGGTGACTACATGGGAGTTTAGCGACAACCATTACGCTAACTGCTGGTGCCAAAATTTTTATTTTTAGAAAAAACATACAATGTTCATCCCCTAACACACATAAGACACCATTGCAGGCTCGTCTGAAGAAATGTGGAAAGTGGGTTTAGGTGAAATTGGTGTATTTTGTGACTCTTTCAGCTGGCAACTTGAACAATGGTGGTATCTTTTCAAAAGTTAAACTTATAGTGGTAAAGAGAGGCTCTATTGCCTATAACAGCCATTTAAGGAAAAAAAGCACTTTTCTTCCAGAGATGCCAGCTGAAGCAATATTACCACTTCAATGCACACATTTTTCTGCTTCAGACAGCAACTAAATAGTTCCTCTGGGGTCCCATGGATTCTCTTTGCTCCTTGTGAGTGCAGAATGGTAATCCAGTGTGGATCTGTTCTTATCCTTATACACACACACACCACACACATGTTAGATACAAATAAATATTGAGGTATGTCCTCACTAGAGGTTTACTACCAACAAGATCTTGGGCAATTTTCAATGGTTTAGGCATTCTTACATGTTTTAACTTGCTTAAATGTAACTGGCTGAGCAAATCAAAGCCCATCACTCTTCTGAAGTTACTTCCTCAGGGATTACCAGTCTCTACATGGTAGCTGATCTTAACAGTCCCTTCTCAGCCCTCACCTTATTTAACCTCCACACAGCATTTGACACAACTGACATGAATTCTTCCTTGAAGCCCCTTGACCCATGGCCTTGGCGATACTACTCAGAGAGTCAGCCCTACTGCTACACAGAGCAGAAGCCAAAAGAATGTAGATGGCATTGGGTTTGGAGGTTCTTGAATCTGCAAACTACACAAGTGGGAACAACAGACACATTATCTTTTATCTAGTCCATGGCCTTAGGCCTGTGACTGAAACTAGGTCATTACATTCAGTCATCAGGAAAGTCATAATGCATTTTTCTGTTTTTCTATGCAAAAAAATGCACCATGACTTTCACAAAGACCAAATAGAGTTACAGCCTTCCTTTAATAGAGGGACTCCAGAGAAGAGACAAGGGTTAACACTCTCCTCCTTAGGAATGAAAGTAGAAGGTACAGATTCAAGAGGAATTCCAGTCCCATTCTCAGCACAGAAGTCAGGAACACAAAGTGGGAATCAATACTATTAATACTCAAACTGCAGATGACAAACCTTGGTCTGGCAAGGAAGTGTAGGAATTCTTAGTCTTCTCTGCCAGTTCCTTTTCCTTTGCCCTTCCCCCCTTAAATTCTTAAGATTCTTTTATTAAAGTTACTTATTTGTTCAAAGAGAAAAAAGAGAGATAAGAGAGGGAGACAAGAACCTCCAACACGGTCCTCACGTGATTCACCCCAGCCTCAGCCATGCTGAACCACAGGCATGTGCATGTGTACCTGGGATGTACAGAGAGGCCTCATGGCAAAAACTCAGGACCCTCCCATGTGGGTCCCACATTGCAGAGTGCTGTGTTACCACGGCACTATCGGCTGGCCCTAAGATCCTTAAATCTATATACGCCCAGCTATGCACTCTCTCCGACTCCAGATCCATACTCCTGATGATCTACTCTATGATCTACTCTATGTACTTCATGTACTCCAGGCTTGGCCTATGCAAACTGAACTCATCACCCTTCCCATCTACCTCCCCACATCTGTCCTTCCCAAGTATTCTTGGTGTCAATGGAAGCTGCTTCCGATCTCCCAGGTACCAAGGTTAGCCACACAGCACTATCTCAGACCGTCCTGCCCCTCCTCCAGATCCAAAAGTCACCAGGGCCTATAAGTTAGGTCCTACGCATCCTATTCTTTCAATTCTCACAGTCAGTCCTGCCCTATCTCAGACCCTATATTCTCTTGTAGGACTACTGCAATTGCCCCCATCTGCCTCCTCTTCTCTAACTTGTGGCAGGCATGGTTTTCAGTTAATCTACATGAATCCACTGAATTTATTTTCACTATAGAAGGCATGTAGCTTTTGTATCTTTGATGGTAGGAAAACATAAACTCGTCACATTTAAACAAGATTTAAATACCATCATCTATGACTTGAAGTTCTTTCTAATTCCTACTCCTATGCCCTAGGATTACTTCCCAAAGTCTCAGGCTCTGCATTCTGGAGGAACCCAGGCTAAAACATCTCCCTCCTACAGTCTGGAGAGTTTCAAAGCTATATTCCTTTTCCCCTAGTATACTGCAAGTGGTCTTAGTTCTACCAAATGACACATGTGATTTTAAGAACCTAAGGAAATCATGTGGGTGGTAGTGACACAGAGGCTGGTCAGTGTGGCTGATAAGTCTGCTTTTTAAGACAGCTGTGACTGAGGTTTTAGTTTCCAGGCCCCAGCTCATAAATGCCAGTTGGTTGGCAGAAGCTCTAGCAGGGTTTCCACAAGATCCATTGCTAGTATGGTTAGAACTTCTCCAGGCTGCACTGCCCCTGGATACACACCACCCAACTTAGCTTCTCTGGTCTTCCTGAAAATTCTGGAAGCTACTAATACCCTGTAACAAATTCCTTTCTATTAAAATGGGCCTTCATGGTTCTGTTTTCTGAGATTAAAAATATCAACCCAATACAGTTATTTAAAGCCTTATTGAGAAATGAAGATTTATTTTTGTTTTTTTTTTATAGAAGGAAGAAGCCATCACTTTACACTTATTGTTGAGCAAAAATACCTTATGTATTGAAAGAAATTTCTATACTAGGAAATTTTGGTTTTAGCTATTATATTTCTATTTTTAGGGATTTACTTAAGAAGCATTAATTAATGTCTTGCTATTAAGATAAAAGCAAGAGTTTTAGAAACCTAGAGTACACAAAGCATATTAATCCTTAATGTATTTTAATAATAGCTACATTTTCAGTGCCTATTATGTATCAGTTACTGCCATATTCTCAGAATCTGATATCTGCTTAATTCTCACAACCACAGAACCTGAGATTCCAACTACAAGAATTATTAACAGATTCCGTGTTTCAATGTAAGTCTTTCTGACCTCATTCATGCTCTCTTCTCTCTAGAATGTTCCTTCCCCACCATAATCTGAACTACACACACTGGATGGGTCTCAGACCACTGGCTGACACTACATCACCAGGTTCCCATGAAAAGATTCACTCTGGTCTTTTTCTTCCCTCTCTCTCCATTCTTTATGTGATAGAGTCATAATCATACCTCATGAGCCAACTCATTCATTAATCCATACCTGTTAAGCATTTTCTACAGACTTCCTTAAGAAAACTCACCATCTACTGAAATGGAACAAACTAATGAACAAATAATTGTGAAATCATGTGGTAAGTACTAACAGAGGAATAAAAATATTCTGTGAGAACTTCTAGACAATGTCACATAAGAGGTCGTATTTGAGATGGTTCTTGAATTTTGAATTCCCAGCTCCAAGCACTGTGCCAGAAACACAGTTAATATTTCCTGAATCAAAAGTTAATTATCCTTTGACACTTGGTTCTCATAATCTTCAAGATAAGAGTGAAACTGTTCTTTTGTTCTACAGCAGCACTCAACAAGAAATAGAGCAGCTCTTTCCAAGGTCAATCAGGCAGGTGAACAGGAGATAATCTCACCCTCCACCACACACACACATACACAAAATGTTTCCTTATCCATTCTATTTAAAGAGTATGTAAAAATCACAGATTGCTGTGTTTGATCATTCTTATGGTAGGAAAGTGCATATAAAATGGACTTCTCTCCTAATAGAATCTGAATTCATTTCTGATTTTAAAACCTAAAATAAATATAAAAACAAGAAATGTAAAGATTTGTTTGGAGCACCCATAAATACTTAACAAGTGTGAGTTTCTTACCTTTCCTTGGTTGATTTAACAATATGGTCATAAAATAATTTTGTTGGAGGACCAGCAGTTAGCATAATGGCTATGTCACTAGACTCCTATGTAGTCAACCGCGGTTCAAGTCCTGGACCCGGTGGCTTAAAATCATGCCGGGTGTGTGTGCGTGCATGCCCAAGATCCCAAGAGGAGAATGGAGGAGAAGGGATTGCGGTGTGGCCATCCCCCCGGGGGGTGATTTCTCGCTTTCTGTCTCTCTGTCTTTCTGGAGAGCGTACTTGTCCTATAGCAAAAACCTCCCCCCCAAAAAAATAATAATAATTTTGTTGGAAGTAAATAAAATTTCCCAGAGAACACTCTTGCCAATTTTCCACAAAGGGGTGGGGGGCAGGAAATAGGGGAGGATTCCCTACTTTTAACTGATTTTAGCCAATTATAGTCATTCTAAGCTGTTTATAATAATAGTAAATTAGTCTAAAAAAAGTGTACCACATGAGGGAATGCATTAAAGAAATTATAAATGTGAACAAAATATATTGGGTTGTCTGAAAAGTCATGACATATTTTACACAGAAAAAACAAAATCTTGACTTTTCTGACAACCCAGTAAGTTATACACAAAAGGTATTAAAAAATAATAATAAACTGATTAACATAAGTTGAATATTCTATTACCAATGTCACTAGACTCCTATGTAGTCAACCGCGGTTCAAGTCCTGGACCCGGTGGCTTAAAATCATGCCGGGTGTGTGTGCGTGCATGCCCAAGATCCCAAGAGGAGAATGGAGGAGAAGGGATTGCGGTGTGGCCATCCCCCCGGGGGGTGATTTCTCGCTTTCTGTCTCTCTGTCTTTCTGGAGAGCGTACTTGTCCTATAGCAAAAACCTCCCCCCCAAAAAAATAATAATAATTTTGTTGGAAGTAAATAAAATTTCCCAGAGAACACTCTTGCCAATTTTCCACAAAGGGGTGGGGGGCAGGAAATAGGGGAGGATTCCCTACTTTTAACTGATTTTAGCCAATTATAGTCATTCTAAGCTGTTTATAATAATAGTAAATTAGTCTAAAAAAAGTGTACCACATGAGGGAATGCATTAAAGAAATTATAAATGTGAACAAAATATATTGGGTTGTCTGAAAAGTCATGACATATTTTACACAGAAAAAACAAAATCTTGACTTTTCTGACAACCCAGTAAGTTATACACAAAAGGTATTAAAAAATAATAATAAACTGATTAACATAAGTTGAATATTCTATTACCAAGAAAAATACTTTGTATTAATGAAAGTAAAATAGGTATAATTAGCTAAAGTTAAGTCAGAAAGTTTTTCAAATTCTCAGAATCTTTGTTTTACTACTTAAGGGGTTTTTTTAAAATGTGATTCGGAAATAACACATACTCATTTCAATAATTTACAAAGGGATGAAAATATGGAAAAATAATCCATAATTACACATATAAAAACCACTTAACAAATTAGTATGCATTTTTATTGTATACCTGTAGTTTTTTAAAATAATTATTTTATCTAACTTTATTTATTTATTTAAATTTGACAAGAGAAGGACAAAGAGAGAGAGAGGGAAAGCAAGAAAGCAAGCAACCAGGGACTCAAACCACAGCCAGCCATGTAGGAGTCCAATGCCCTTAACCACCTGCTGGCCCCATACATGTAGTTTTTACAGTAATTAAATAATATCAAACATATTGCTTTATAACCCTCCAAAAAGTAGGTAGCCTCCTTCAACAACAACAACAACAACCAAAAAAGAACACAAAGATGCTAGTATAGTAACATAATTAATGCAAAAGGGTTATCCTAAGAGGGTTTTTTTAAAGAATTATTTATTTATTTATTTAATTCACTTTTTAAATTATTATTACTATTTTTTAAAATTCGACCAGAGAGAGAGAGAGAAAGAGAAAGTGAGAGAGCAAGCCACCAGGTGCAGAACTCGACTATGGTCAACTATGTGGGAATCCAGTGCCTTTAACCACCACACCACCAGCTGGACCCCTTCTGAAAGAGTTTTAAGACAGGCTAGACATTAGTACAGACTGAGGTAAGTGGTGGGAGTTCATGAACTTCTAGACTCCAATAACAGATTAGGGATTCATTCTAAAGTTGGAGTCCTGAGTCATGTTCTGCAACAAACAGGCTGGAAACAAAGGTTCAGTCCTCCTAGATCTCATTTCCTTGCCTACAATAAAAGGATCATCATGCTTGTGTCTCACAAATGCTCCAACAACTAGGACTGACTTTTTAATATATTTTGAGTTTTAGGAAAACCAAGTACCAATAAGTAAAATAAACTAAACTCTATTGTCACCTGTTCATTATCGGTACTATTATTATACTACTGGACTTTGAATTTTAAGCTCTCCTGTTTCAGATAGATACCTTTACTGGTTCTCTCTCTGACACTTCTGGATTTTGTCATTGTTATTTAAGAGTTTAGCTATTTTAACTTACTTGGATAAATAATCTCAATTCTTTTTTGCTTTATTTTTAAATGCCATGTGCACTCCTCACCAAAGACAGAGAAAGCATCCCCCCCAAGGAGTGTGATCACATTGCAATCCCTTCTCCTCCATTTCTCCCTCCTGTCAGGATTTTGTGCACATACCCACATGTCTCCGGTGTGTTTTTCAAGCTGCCAGGACCAGGACTTGAAACAAGGTCAGCCTTGAGAAATCTGATTCCCTTAACCACTGGGCAATGGGGCCAGCTTAGACAACATGAATTCTTTTTTCATGGACTTTCTTTAGGGGTGATTAATTCACATGCAAACAATGTGCTACTCAGGTGCAGGAATTGGGATTTACAGCATCTTGTTATCATCTCTCTACTGTCCCCTAGGCCTACCCCATAGAGAATTTTGCAATGTCCATGTCTGTGGTGGAGCCTCCTTCCTTTGTGGAGGAATGTGAGGTATAAGCCACTAACATTCTTGTGGGAAGCTGTCCAGATGGAAATTGCCAATGCTGGGAAGTGAAATATGCTGCTGAGAAAGATTGATGCAGCCAGTAAGCCCTTGCTGAAGACTGCCCGAGGCCATTTCATCAGTACCCTCTGCTGAACTATAACACGGGGACTGAGAAAAGGCCAAAAAAAAATAATACTAACCCATTTTCTCTACAGCCTTTATGATGTCCAGTCCTGGAACCTCTTTATTTAAAGCATGGCCATTCCCTTGCTCACTTAAGTCTCATTCTCTTTGCCAAATTCCAAGACATCTACTTACAGGTACAACCAGGATAATCTTTAAACATATATGTGCTAATCTCCTGAGCATTTCAGAATTTTCTAAACTACGTAATTTCTTTTTTCTTCTCTAACTCTGTGTATGTTTCTTTGTTTTCTAATTCTGATTTTAATTTCTTCATAATCGTCCTTTTCTGTTTCTCCATGAATTTCTCTTTCATGAAATGAACTCAAGTCACCTTTATAAGTAAAAAGTATGTTAACACACAGCCTCACTTAGAAATTTACAGTCAGGCACTGCAGTGGCAGGGGTCTTTCATAGACACATGAGGATTCTGTCCATCAGGACCGACAGCATTAGCCTCCGTCCCCCTCCTCCTCACTCCCTACCAGTCAGGACCAGCAGAGACTCATGCTTCGAAAACAACAGGCGAGAAAACAGGTGTCTTCCGGAAAGCTCGGTCCTTCCCAGATGGGAGAAGCGATTAAAGGGACAGGAAGTATGACTGCTCCTCAGCAAAGCCGGGGACAGATTGCAAAATGTGTTGTTCTTAGGCAAGTGCCAAGGTCAGTATTAAATGGATGGAAACTATTGTTCATAAAAGGCACTTGCACAAATGTAAAACTCTCTTTATGGCCCTGTTTAAATTTATCTCAAAACAAAGGGTTGTCAATGAAGAGTTGGACTGCTTCCCCACAGTAGTTTTAACCACACAAACGTCATGTAAATCTCCAGGCCTTATTCTGGGTGTTCCTCACGTAACAGCTGACATCACCTCCCTGCCCTTCCCTCTGTGTGCCTCCTATCCCCAGAGACCACTTCAAAATAACCACAAGCTGAAATGCATCCCTGCCTTAGAGACCAGCTCCTCATTCTTCTCCATGAAGCTTTAGAAATACTGAAAACATGGTTACCAAGTTCATTTTCCTCCAGGGTTCTGTGAGGGTCCAACCCACTTTAAAACATTTTCCAAGCACGGACTTGCCGCCTTCTTTTCCAGGGTGGATTTTCCAGGGCACTGACCACCCCACCTCAGGCTGGCAGAAAGCTGCCTCAATTCTTTGGGGCACTCAGGACCTAGTGAAGGAAGCTATACAAGGTCTTGCCCATGTAACTCCTGGGCTGGAATGACTTTTGCACACTTCCTCCTAAATAAGTTTCATATTATAGAACCTGGTCCCAAAACTTGGAAACTACAGCAATTTTCACCTCCAGCGCCTAGGTTGGGTGGAAGGTTTCTTAATGCAAGAATCAGAAACTAAAGATTGTGCTTTCAAAAGATAAAAAAAGACAGTGAAGGTTAAAGATATCAGAGTGATTCTAATGTCAAAATTCATGATTTCATGTATCATCTAAAGTTTAGTCTCTACATATCACAAAGATTGAAATGTGCTTTCATTCACAGGCTGGAGATGTACTGGCTCAGAGGGTTTCAAACCTAGCTATCCATTAGAATGCACTCAACTGCATTTTTTAAAACATTAAACCCTTGGTCCTCAAATGATGAGATCATAATTTCCAAAAGTAGGAGCTGGAATTAGAATTCTTCAAAGCTCCCTAGAGAAGTCTCATTGCAGAGATGGGTTCAGAATGACTGTACTAGATGACCTTCTGTGCACCCCTCCACAACCCCAGAGGCTAATATGAGTTATTGTGTTTCTATGGAATTTATGGCCTGCTACACACTCCCAAATAGAAACTTTTTTTTAATTACCAGAGAAAGAGAGAAAGAAAGTGAGAAACACTCCCTCTCCCTTAGGTAATGATCATGCCACAATCCCTTCTCCTCCATTTCTCCCTTCTTCTCAGATTCTGAGCACGTGTGCACAAGTGCCCAACATGTTTTTCTTTCTTTTTTTTGGAAGAGATTTTTGCTATAGGGCTTGTGCACTCACCAGAGAGACAGAGAAAAAGTGAGAAATCACTCCCCAGGGAGCATGGCCATACTAGAATCCCTTCTCCACCATTCTCCTCTCAGGATTATGGGCACATGCACACATGAACTCAGCATGAGTTTCAGGCCCACTGGGTTCAGCACTTGAACCGTGGTTGGCCATGTTGGAATCCATCATATTAATCACTATGTCACCTGCTGGCCCCCACCACCTTTTTCAAGCCACCAGATCCAGGTCTCAAACTGTGCTGTCAGCCATGTGGGATCCAGCCACCTTAACCAACAAGCCACAGGCTGTCCCCTAACACATAGTCTTAAATGCACTTTCTTGCGAATAAATAAGAAAAAGAAAATGATCAGATATATACACAAATTCATTCTCAATATAAATAAAGACACTGCAGCCCTGGCTTCTACTTCTGCCCAAAATGACTCTTCCCCAGGTCATAAGGCTCAGTGTTGAGCAGAGAGGGAGAAAGGCAGTTGCAAGGTGGATGCTTGAAGTAAGTTCCACTCCATATACCTGTGATACTCCCTTTCCCATGAATCTCTATCTACATGGGAGCTCCATGTAATTCTTGAACCATATAACTACTAATTAAGTCTGCAAAAAATAATATTTTCTTCTCATTTTCTTTAGACCATGAAATAGAGGATTTACAGGCTCTACATAGCTGTGTGCAACACAAATGGCTAACCTCCTCAGAACAAACTCTCCTGGGGGGACTGCCTCTGACTTTAACCCACACCCACATGGTTCTGTCACAGCACCATGACTTCAACCCAAATTTAGGACCATTTGGGATCTAAAAGGAAGGCTCAATTTATGCTTTAGAGAAATCCATAGTTTGTAACCAAAGAAAGGATAGAAATTATATCATTTTCAAATTGAATTGGATCTTTTTTTCTACACTATAGCTAAAGCTCACTTTTCCTGCCCTCCTCCAAAAAGATCGCTAAAAACACACATGTTCTCAATTGTGAAAGATATTAGAATAGAAGAGGTAGAAGTCCATCCCCCTTCTCCCTACAGACCTACCCTGACCCAATACATACATATTTACACACTTAAGGTAAATGTTCAAAAGATATCATACCAAAAATTTATTTTGTGTCCTAACCTTTAAAAAAGAAACAGAGTTATGACAATGAAAAAAAATTACATTATACAACTTGAGCAACACAAATCAATATCCATCTACAAAGCTGATTTTAACATTTAACCAAAGAAAAATGGTAACAACAGTAAACACCTGACCTTGGATGATTCTATTGTTTTCCTCTGTGATAGCAACTTGAAAAACAAAGTATTTTATAGGCACCTGGCTTATTATGCATTATAAATTAAAATCTTTGTTTATCTATATACTCTAAACAGTACCTATCTATCGTCATCACTTAAAAACACATTGCCCTTCTTTCTAGCCTTGTTAATTTCCAGATGCTAATTAAATTAAAAACTCATAAAAATATCTGTTTAGCATGCATGATAAGATCATCCTTCACTATCCATTACCCACTGTATAATCCAGCATGTTTCCCCTTTGTTTTCTACTTGCATTCTCATCTATATGCCTCAGTTTCAAGGGACAGACTGGGGATTTAATCTGGGATTCAATCTCTCTCCTATTTTGAGTCAACTCAAGTTGTCCCCTATACTTGATGCCTTTGTAAGCAACTTTCTTTCCAATTATCGCTAAGAATGACTTCTGGATAATTTCACTTAAATATGGAACAGTAGAATCATAAAGGAATCCTGGAAGGGAGCTATATTTCAGCTCCTTTGCACCAGGCCATTACACAAAAGGAGAAGACTTTCAATCTCTAGAGATCCACAGTCACTTATTTATTGCCATAAGAAGGCTGACAGTCTGAAAGCCATAGATAATGAATGGCATTGCTCATGACTAGTACCTAACATATAACATGCCACCATCCCACAGGTGCACCCCAAGGCCCAGGAGAGGATTCGAAGGATCACCCAGCAGGCAAATGACATTCATGCTCTGTCTTCTCACTAATGCAAGTCCTCACAATGGGCAAGCTAAAAAGAAGGAAGAACAGTGCAGAGCCTAGCATCATGCTGGCCACGTTGGGCTTGCCACAGCCACCAGTTACTCCCTGCATCCACATATAAGCAAAGGCTTAACACAGATGAAAATGGGCTGTGGGACCACCTCACCTCAATAGCTCAAGAAGGTAAAAATGAGCACTTGGAGTCAGTTCCACCATGACAGAAGAATCCCTAATCCCCCAGTCTTTATTACAAAGTGCAACAAACCTTTCTATAAAAAGCTAGATAGCAACTATTTTAGGCTTTTGGACCACATAAAATCCTTGTCACATATTCCTATTCTCCCTCTCCCCCATTTTCCTCTGCTTTTTGTTTGGTTTTAAGTTTGTTTATTTATTTATTTCTTCTTTAAGAGAAAGTGAGAGACAGAGACAGGTATCCTCACGGGGTCGCCACGCCATGATCCACCTTCAACCTCATCCAGCCCAGGTCACAGGTACTTGCCTGACATGTAGAGGGAGGTCCTGGGATGGAAACTTAGGACCTTCCCAGGTGGTCCAGTTGTATTACTGTTGTCTAGTCCGTTTTTTTGTTTTTAAAATTTTTTTTAAATGGAAAAAAAAAAACATTCTTTGCTACCTCAGGATACAATAACAGGATACAGGCCAGATTTTGCTTATGAGCTGTATTCTGTAAACCTCATCTTAAAAAAAAAAAAAAAAAGAGAGAGAAAATAAAACTGCTGTCTTATTAAAAAGTACATATTGTTGAGTTCCTCATGTAAAATTTGGATATCTTTTTTAAAGAAAAAAATCTTCACCGTCCTCTAAAAACACATTTACAGAGATCTGCGTGCCAAAAATTCCAAACTAAGAACTGCGTTAAAATATTCTCTGTGAGGGACCAGCAAATGCCATAATGGTTAAGTTGCTGGACTCCCACATAGTTGATTGTGGTTCGAGTCCCAGAACCAGTGGCTAAAAACATGCCGGGCATGTGTGTATGCGTGCACAAAATCCCAAGAGGAGAATGGAGGAGAAGGGACTGTGGCATGGTCATTCCCCCTGGGGGTGGGGGGGGTGGGGGGGGTGATTTCTTGCCTTCTGTCTCGGTCTCTCCAGCAAGCGCATGCACCCTATAGCAAAAATATCTCCCTAAGAAAAAAAAATATTCTCTGTGATATGAAGAATCTCTACTACAGGATGGGAAGATAGGAGTTAGGGGATTAGAGGGACGTCAATGACAGGAAACAAAATCACAGATAGATAAGAGGAAAATGCCTACTGTTATAAAATGTGGTAGACAGAATGAGGCTAACAACTTACTGTGTATCTTGGAGTGGCTAAAAAGAGTATTTTGAATGTTCCCAAAACACAGTAATTACAAATGGTTGAGATGATAGATAGGCTAATTACCCAAATTGTTACACATTGTATTCATATACTCAAGAGTCACATCATGAGGCTGAAAGGTGGCATGATGAAGGTGCTGGACTCCCACATGGCCGACCACGTTTCAAGTCCCAGACCTAATGGCTGCATTCTCACTTTTCCCCTCCCTCCCTCTTTCTCTCTCTCTCTTTGCTCAAGTTAAAACAATAATAATAAATAAAATTAAAAAATTTTTTAAAGAGAAAAAAAGTCATGTCATGTCCTCACAAATAAGTACAATTATTGTATGTTAATAGAAAAAAAAAAATCTATGACCTTAAGGAATCCCTTAACACCAATGCAGATGAACTTTCGACATAGACTAGCAGTTCTCAGCTTTAAGGCAGTGGCCAGAGAATCTAAAACAACCTTAATGTTTTTAGATTGTCTTTGAAATTAAAATCGATCTTTAAAAACCATTAGCCATAGGGGCCAACCAATGGCATCGTAGTTAAGGCATCTGGATCCCACATGGCTGACTGAGCAGTTCAAGTCCCAGACACAGTGGTTTGAAAAACATGCTGGGGTGGGACTGGCAGGTGATATGGTGGTTAAAGGGCTGAACTCCCATATAGCTGACCATGGTTCAAATCCCGGACCTGGTGGCTTGCTTTCTCATTTTCCCTTTCTCTCTCTGTCTCTTTCTGGTCACATTTAAAAATAGTAACAATACTAAATAAAATTAAATAAATAATTCCTTTAAAAAAAAAAAAAAAAAAAGAAGGAGGAGGAGGAGGAAAGAAAAACATGCTGGGCACATATGTATGTGTACTCAAAATCCCAAGAGAAGAATGAAGGAGAAGGGACTGTGATGTGGCCATCCACGGGGGGGGCGGGGGGGCATTTCTCTCTCTTTCTCTCTCTCTCTCTCTCTCTCTCTCTCTCTCTTTCTCTGTGTGTGTGTGTGTCTACAGTAAGAACATGAACCCTATAGCAAAACGTAAAAATAAAAAAAAAATCATTAGCTACATGGCAGGCGCATGTGGGTGCCTGTCCAGGATCCTGATGGGAAGAAGGAATGGAGAAAAGGGGATTGCAGTATAACCAGGCCCACTGAGAGCTTCTCTCTCTCTTTCTCTCTTTCTCTCTCTCTCTCTCTCTCCCCTTCTCTCTCTTGCACCCTCTGTCATAAAATCACTTGCTAAAACACACCTGTTCTCTCACAAAGTTCTGCAATCAGTATCACACACTAAACATGAAATTAATATAGAGGAGACAGAAGCCACATTACCATCATTGGTAAAACTCTATATGAACATGACACCGGGGGGAAAAAAGTGGCAAAGTGGGACCAGCAGTTAGTGTAGTGGCTATGTCACTGGACTCCCATGTAGTCAACCACGGTTCGCGTCCCAGACCCGGTGGCTTAAACTCACGCCGGGCGCGTGTGCGTGAGTGCCCAAGATCCCGAGAGGAGAATGGAGGAGAAGGGATTGTGGCGTGGCCATCCCCCCTGGGGGAGTGATTTCTCGCTTTCTGTCTCTCTGTCTCACTCTCTGTCTGGCGAGCGCACACGCCCTGTAGCGAAAACCTCTCAAAAAAGAAAAAGAAAAAGAAAAATAAGAAAAAGTGGCAAAGTAATAACTGGAAGTATAAGCCATCCATCTCCTCCTTCTCTCCATCTCTCATACATCCAATATGTCTGAATTAACGTCCATCCTTTGCTGAGGAAGTAAATGTACTAGTTAACATATCTCAGCTTCTCAATGAAAAAGATCGCAATCCAGGTAAAAGGCTGACAATGATTGAAAGTCACTACGTTCTAGTTGAGCCAAGGTTTTAGATTCTGTACCACCCTTAATTCCAAACTAAAAAAGAGGGAAGTTTGGAAGAGGGGGGGGGAGGGGACTGAGAAAATTAGACAAGAGCATTAGAGGGGATCAAGGAAGTGATAAAATCTAGCTTAAACTTTAGGAATCCCAAGATAACAGATTTGTACTCTGATTCTTATCAAGAATTTTGAAAGGATGCAGTTTCATAGATGTGCCCTGTTCATAAGGGCATGGGTTGGGAGTATGGGCAACACAAATAAACCTAAGTGCCAATGGTAGGGTACTACTGAATGAAGCTGGGGCCAAATGGGAAGTATGAGTTCAGATCCCAGATCAACCTGAATGGACTAGGAGTAGTACCGCATACCTGTAATCTTAGCTAACTGAGAGGCTGGGGCAGAAGATCACAATGGTAACCCTGTCAAAAATACCTCTCTCTTTCTCTCTTTGTGTCTCTCTCTTTCCCCCCTCTCTCGTTCACTCTCATCTCCTCCTATATGGTATTCTCTCTCTCAACTATTTTTATTTGCCAGAGATCATAAGCGCTTGCCAAAGAAAGAGAGAGAGGGTGTGTGCACTTGCTAAGAGAGACAGAGAGAGAGAGAGAGAGAGAGAGAGAAAGTGATCAAGCATCTCCTAGGGGGATGGCCATGCCACAGTCCCTTCTCTGTTTTCCCCTCTTATCAAAACTTTGAACATGCACACGTAGATGTCCAGTATGTTTTTCTTTTTTTTTTTTTTTGAGAGAGGTTTTTGCTACAGGGGAAATGCACTCACCAGAGACAGAGAGAGACAGAGAGACAGAAAGCGAGAAATCACCCCCCAGGGGGGAATGGCCACGCCGCAATCCCTTCTCCTCCATTCTCCTCTTGGGATCCTGGGCACACACACACACCTGCCCGGCGTGAGTTTAAGCCACCAGGTCCGAGGCTCGAACCGCAGTCGACTACATGGGAGTCCAGAGACATAGCCATTACGCTAACTGCTGGTCCCTGTTCAATATGTTTTTCAAGCCACCAAGTCAAGAACTTGAACCACTCAGTTGATTATGTGCGATCCAGCCACCTTAACCACGATGCTGTTGACTGGCTCCCCCAAAATTTTTTAAGTTAAAAAAATAGACCTAGAGATGACACAGATGTTGAAATTAACCAAAAGTACTTTAAAACAACTACTATGAATATGTTCAAGTATTTAAAGGTAAAGATGGGGCACTGGGTGATTTCAACAAGTAAATAAAAACTGTCACATAAACCAATGGAAATTCTGGGACTGAAAAATAAATATTTGAAATGAAACTACATGAATTTTTCAACATATTGGTCACCACAGGCAAAAGGATTGATAAACTTCAAGAAAAGTCAATAGACTAGAAACTGAAGCACAGAACTAAAAAAAAAAAAAAAAAGAAAAAAAAGGCTGAAAAAAAATGAACAGAGCCTCAATGCTCCATGGGACAATAGCAAGCAGTACAACCTATTTGTCATTGAAGTCAAAGAAAAAGAAGAGAGAGAATGGGGCCATATAATAAAAATATATGTGAATAATGTAATGAAAATATGGTAACGGTTTTTTCCCAATTTTTACTTAAAATATACACTAGAGGTCTTTAAAAAGGTCATGGGAGGGGCCATCAGGTAGCATGGCAGTTAAGGCTCTGGACTCTCACACGGCCAACTACTGTTTGAGTCCCAGACCTGGTAGCTTGCTTTCTCTCTTTCTCTTTCTCTCTCTCTCTCTCTCTCTCTCTCTCTCTCTCTCTCTCGTGCGTGCACACACGTGCACACACATGCCCTACAGCAAATTGAGAAATAATAAAAATAATTCATTAAATTAATAATTCTAAAAAATATGGTCATGAGAAGTGTATATTATGCAAAAATTATGAATGGATTTTTATCATTTTCACCAAAAATAAATTAATACTAACTTGTTACAATCTGTGTGAACAAGGTCTAGTTTGAAGCTTAAGAAGGATAAGACAGGGATCAACAGATGGTATAATGGTTATGTCACTGGAGTTCCACATGGCTGACCATGATTTGAGTCCCGAACCCAGAAGCTTGAAACTCAGGCCAGGCACATGTGCATGCATGCCCAAAATCCTGAGAGGAGAATGGATGAGAAGGGACTATGGTATGGCCATCCCCTGTTGGAGATGATTTGTCACTTTCTGTCTCTATCTTTCTCTGTCTCTCCAGCAAGTACACACACCCTATAGCAAAAAAATCTCTCCCCATTCCCCCCCCACCAAAATAAAAGATGAGATTATTTTAAGGGAGTGTGTCTAGGGACCAGCAGATGGCATAATGGTTATGTCACTGGACTCCCACATAGTTGACCATGGTTCAAACCCCAAACTCAGACACTTAAACTCACATTGGGCACACATGCATACATGCCTAAAATCCTGAGAAGAGAATGGAGGAGATGGGATTGTGGCATGGCTAGTGATTTCTCACTTTCTGTCTTTCTTTTTCTCTCTGGCAAATGCATGCACCCTATAGAAAAAAAAAAAAAAAGAGTATATCTATCAAAGCAACATGAATTCTGCCAAAATTGAAGCAAGAATAAACATCAGATTTACAGTGAAGCTGGAAGAATTGTGGGATCACTGATTCTTTACAAAGAATTTATGGGAACAATGCTTCCTAAGAAATCAGCAGTTTACAAATAGAAAATTCATTTTAAGAAGGGACTAGACGATGTTGAAAATGATGTCCACACTGCCAGACCATCCACACCAACTTATGGAAAAAAAATTAATCTAGCTAGTACCCTAATCAAATGCACATCAAAAATAGTAGTCAACACAATAAGATATCCCAATTAGTTTAGCTTGCACAATTCTGATTGAAAAATTAAAGTTGAGCAAACTTTGTGTTCAGTGGGGTGCCCAAACTGCGGTGCTCAGATCAGTTGCACATGAGAGCAGAGCTTTCAATGGCAATTTTAAATAAGTGGGATTAAGGTCCTAAAGCATTTCTTCAAACAACTGTAACAGGAGGTGACAAATGACTTTACCAGTACAATCCTGAAGAAAAAGTACAATCAAAGCAACGGCTACCAAGAGGTGGAAGTGATCTAGTCAAAACAAAAGCAGACCAGCCAAGAGAAAAGGTCATGACAACATCTTTCTAGGATGCACAAGTAATTTTGCTTGTTGACTTTCTGGAAGGCCAAAGAATAATAAGATCTCTTTATTATGAGACTATTTTGAGAAAATTAGCCAAAACTTTTGAAGAAACACACTCAGGAAATCTTCACCAGACAGTCCTCCACCATGGCAATGCTCCCACTTGCTCCATTCATGGAGCAGGGGCAATTTTGAAAGAGTTTCAGTGGGAAATCACTAGGCATCCACCTCACAATCCTGATTAGTCTCCTTCTAACTTTTTTGTTTCCTAACATTAAAAAAATTTTAAAGGGCACCCTTTTTTTAGTTAATAATGTAAAGAAGACTGTGTTGACACAGTTAAATTCTCAGGACCTTCAGTCCTTTAGGGATGAACTAAACAGTTGATAGCATCACTTAAGAAACTGTCCTGAGGCACCAGCAGGTGGCATGGTGATTAAGGGCACTGGACTCCACACAGCCGACTGCAATTCAAGTCCCAGACCTGGCAGCTTGTTCTCTCACTTTTCTCTCTCTCTCTTCCTCTTTGATCAAATTAAAATAAATAAATAAATAAACTTTAGAAAAAGAAAAAAACTATCTTGAACTTGATGCAACCTATGTTGAGAAATAGTTTTTATATTTTAATCTTTTAACTCCATTTTCCAGAAAATTTTTGAGGTTTCCTTGTATCTATAAACCCACAAATCTAATAAAACTCCAAACAAGATAAACACGGATAACCATCATAACCAATTATTGAAAACCAAAGAGAAAGAAAATTTGGGGGTTTGTTCTGGCCAAGCACATGTGCTGTAGGCCACATGTGCTTCTTAGCAAGAAAGAGAGAGAGAGAGGGAAAGAGAATGAGAAATCGCCTACCAGAGGAAATGGCCACACCAGTCTCTTCTCCATTCTCGGAATTTTGGACACACACACATGTATTGGGCATGTTTTTTTCAAGCCACCAGGTCCAGGACATGAACCATTCAGTCGGAATCCAGTGACCTTAACCACCATGCCACTGGCTGACCCAAGAAAGAAAATGTTAAAGCAGTCAGAAAAAAAAAGAAATGCAACAATAAAGATTACTACTGACTTATCAGCAAAAACAATGCAAGCCAGAAAACAGTGGAATTAGTATTTCTGTAAAATGCTCAAAGAAAAAAACAATCAACCTGGGACCAGTAGTTGGTGTAATGGCTATGTCATTGGACTCCCATGTAGTCGACCACAGTTTGAGTCCCAGACCAGGTGGCTTAAATTCACGCTGGGCACATGTGCGTGTTTGCCCAATATCCCAAGAGGAGAATAAAGAAGAAGGGATTGCAGCATGGTCATTCCCCCTGGGTGGGGGTGGGGGGTTGGGGGGGGTGGTGATTTCTCACTTCTGTCTATCTGTCTCTGTCTTTCGGGCAAGTGCACGTGTTCTATAGCAAAAATCTCTCTCAAAAAAAAAAAAAATCAACCTAAAATTCCCTATCCAGCAAAATATTCTTCTAAAACGGAGAGAAAATTAAGACATTTTCAGATTCCCGATCACTGGTCCCTTGCGTAACTGTGCTGCCTTTAGAAACATTCACAAGTTCTTTAGGATGAAGGAAATTATACTAGATAAAAATTCAGTTATACAGAAATAAAAAATTCCATAAATTATAACTCTGTTGGTAAGTATATAGAAGCATTTTTCCATGTTTCTTAATCTTGCAAAAGGCAATTAACTGATCCATCAATAGATGAAGGGATAAACAAAAATTACCCAGCCATGGAATTTTATTCCTCATACATGCTATAACATGAATAAACTTTAAAAGCATATACTACGTGAAATAAGCCAGACACTAAAGGGCAAATATTTTTTTTCTTTTTTCTTTTTTTTTTTTGGAGAGGGTTTTTTTTTTTTTGTTTTTTTTTTTTTTTCTATAGGGCGCATGCATTCGCCAGACAGACAGAGAGAGACATAGAGACAGAAAGCGAGAAATCACCCCCTAGGGGGGATGGTCATGCCGCAATCCCTTCTCCTCCATTCTCCTCTTGGGATCTTGGGCACACACGCACACACGCCCGGTGTGAATTTTAAGCCACTGGGTTCAGGACGTGAACCGCAGTCGACTACGTGGGAGTCCAGCGACGTAGCCATTATGCTAACTGCTGGTTCCCTAAAGGGCAAATATTTTACGATTCCACTTGTATAAGCTACCTATAACAGGCAAATTTACAAGAGATACAAAGTACATCAAAGGTTACCATGAACTCAGGGTAACAGGGGCTTGGAAAGTTATTGCCTGATAGTTACAGCGTTTTTGTTTGGGGTTTTCACCCTCACTCTATTACCATTTTCAATAGTTCGATACGTTTCCCAAAATTTCATGTGTTGAGCCACTGTTAATCTTAACAGGATTAAGAGTGTGAAAACTTGATCCGATTATAGTGTCAATATGTGAGGTTTTCAGAAAGAAATTAGTAATTAGGTGTTTAGGATAGCCACTATGATTGAGTTCTGGTGGATTTACAAGGAGAGGAAATAAGACAGACAGGACCCACATGGATCACAGACTATGCTCTCCTGTTTGCTGCCATCTTGTGATGTAAACAGAAAAATCCTGACAGAGAAGATCCCTGAAACCTTAGATTTCCAAACCATAAACTGAATAAACTTCAAAATTTTTTTAGAGATTTTTTTTTTGCTATAGGGCGCATGTGCTCACCCAAAAGAGAGACAGAAAGCGAGAAATCACCCCCTAGGGGGGATGGTCATGCCGCAATCCCTTCTCCTCCATTCTCCTCTTGGGATCTTGGGCATGCACACATGCTCACGTGCCATCAAGAGTTTAAGCCACCGGGTCCGGGATTTGAACTGCGGTCAACTACATGGGAGTTCAATGACATAGCTATTACGCCAACTGCTGGTCCCAAACCTCAATTTTTATAAATCACTCAGTTTCAGTTATTTCTTGTTATTAGCAACAGAATGGACTAGAATAATATTAGATCGTATCTTTTTGTCCAATCACATTTTTAACACAGCTATAATCTCTTTATGGAACCTAAATATAAAAATAATTTTCTCTTGGTTTTGGGTCTTCATTTGTGACTGCTCCTATATCACATAAATTTTTTATGCTTTTCTCTTGTTAACTTGTCTTTTTTTATAGGAATGTCACCCATGACCCTTATCATAAATAAGAAAAGATATCACATCTTTCTGCTCCTAAAGTAGTTTGAACTGACTTTCCTGTTTCTGGCAGCCAAAGGGTTCCAAATGATCTGTTCCTGGTGGGAAGAGGTCTTATAACCTAGACAGTAGATAATGCTTTCAAGTCTCCCAACTTGAGAGTCAGCCACTGTTACTAAGAGGAACTTATTGTTTAAATCAAGGGTCAGTAAACTTTTAATGAAAAGAATCTAGAGACCGTCTTTTAGACTTTGCAGATCTCTGTTATAAATACTCAACCGCCCTTATAACATGAAAGCAGTTGTTGAAAATATATAAAAGAATAAGCATGGCTATGGCCCAATGAAACTGTGGACACTAAAATTTAGATTTTGTGTGACTTTGACATCTAACTTAATATTATTATTCTTTCAGGTGTTTTTTAACCATAAAGATATAAAGTTCATCCTTAGGTCATGAGGTATACAAAAACAAGCAGCAAGTGGGATTTGCCCCACAGGCTGTGTGTGCCAAGCTCTGGCTTAAATACTCATCTCTAGGAAGATGATAATCCTCTATTGCCCTCTCAGGGCAAGAAAGGTCTCCTTGGCTTCAACTACAGAGAGGGCAAACAAAGTAGAAGGGGCTTCCCAGTTTTCCTCCAAGAGGAAATATCCCAAAGGGAGCAATAAAGAAATGCCTTGCTCGTCTTCAAAAGTCCAGGTATGTTTGTGATAAGCCACCAGTAGGTCTGTGATCTTTCTGAAAACAGACTCTTATGTTACTTAAACCCCTCAAGATGCTGTAGGGCTTAGACACATGATTATAATTTTTCCTAATTCTAAACATTCTTGCACAATGATATCCACAGAAATATCAGTCCAAACTTTCTCCAATGAGAAGATATAGAAGGAAAGATCTTCTTGGGGGACCAGCAGTTAGTGTAATGGCTATGTTGCTGGTTTCCCATGTAGTTGACTACAGTTCACGTCCCGGACCCAGTGGCTTAAACTCACGCCAGGCGCATGTACGTGCGTGCCCAATATCCCAAGAGGAGAACAGAGGAGAAGGGATTGTGGCGTGGCCATCCCCCCTCGCTTTCTGTCTCTCTGTCTCTCTCTGTCTGTCTGGCGAGTGATCGCGCCCTATAGCAAAAACCTCTCAAAAAAAAAAAAAAAGAAGGAAAGATCTTCTTAACTAGTAGGCAGCAAAAATTCTCTGAAATGTTAGAGTTATCTTCAAACATAGAGAAAAGAAGTCTTGGAGTAGGTAGGAAAGGGGAAAGTACATTCCTTTATTCTTTAGAACTTGACTACACTTCATTTAAAAAGAAAGACTAACGGGACCAGCAGTTAGCGTAAAGGCTATGTCGCTGGACTCCCGTGTGGTAGACCACGGTTCGAGTCCCGAACTCCGCGGCTTAAACTCACACCGGGTGCATGTGCATGAGTGCCCAAAATCCCGAGAGGAGAATGGAGGAGAAGGGATTGTAGCGTGGCCATCCTCCTTGGGGGGTGATTTCTGGTTTTCTGTCTCTCTGTCTCTCTCTTTCTGGCGAGCGCACGTATCCTATAGCAAAAATCTCTCCAAAAAAAAAAAATGGAAAGAAAAGAAAGACTATCACCTAACAGAGGTCCTTCTGGACCAATCAGGAGTCTTTAGGGGATGCAGAACTTTGACTTAGTCAGAATTAGAAAAGGGATTGAGAGAAGAACAGAGGGAGCATGTTTTAAGAATATGGAGTTGCCAGATTTAGAAAATAAAAATAATACCCAGTTAAGGTTGAATTTCAGATAAATACTAGTGATATTTTAGAATATGTCCCAGATATTGTTTACTGTATTGTATCCGGCAACCCTAGAGGCTGTGGTGAGGGAAGGGGCTGAAGTCTTCCAGCTGTCTACAAAGAAGGAATTGGGACTTTGGATAACAATGGCTTCAGGGGGGGGGGGGGGGGGGTAGATGGCTTCCAGGAGCTTCTGAGGGCTCATTGGTCTCCCTTTTTCAGTCTGATCTCTTACACTGAATGGCAGCAATTTTGTACACTTTGTGTGGAATAAAAACTTGCCATTTTGGGGGAACCAGCAGTTAGCATAATGGCTATGTTGCTGGACTCCCACGTTAGTCGACCGCAGTTCACGTCCTGGACCCGGTGGCTTAAAACTCATGCTAGGCGTTAGTGCATGCATGCCCAAGATCCCGAGAGGAGAATGGAGGAGAAGGGATTGCGGTGTGACCATCTCCCCTGGGGGGTGATTTCTCGCTTTCTGTCTCTATGTCTCTCTCTGTCTGTCTGGCGAGCGCACGCACCCTATAGCAAAAACCTCTCCCCCCCCAAAAAAAAAAAAAAAACTTGCCATTTTGTGAAGACACCATGTACTGTGGGGCTTCCATGCCATGTGGATAAAAGCTTACGGCTTCTAATGCCTTAGAAGAATGTTAAGAGGTAAGACTACTGTGGCAGTAAATCTCACCTATTCCCTCTGTCTCTTTATTTCTGTTTTCTTCCTCTCCCCTCTTGACTATGTCCCTCTCTTCTTTCTTCCTTCCTTTCTTTCTCTTTCTGCCTTTTGGGTACAGTCTTAACTAGTTTCTGCTTAAATCCTTTCTCAGATAAAGACTTGAGGAACCTCAAAAATGAACTAGTTAGATGGATAAACTGCTTTTGCCATAGGGTGGGTGCCATCATGCCCAGGTAAATTGTGTTCAATTCCTCATTGAGTTCCAAAAGGATACTAATTCTTTTATGGACTGAAATGAGGATGTCTATTCCTCCAGCTCTGAACTAGCTATTGCCAAAGTATAAATGTACGATTACTTCCTAGACAGCAAATGCACATTTTGCTTCCTCTGTGCTATATTTCTGTGCTTTGTATTATCATTTGCTAAATACACTGAGACACTCTATTTACCTCTGGCCACAACTCTGAGAACGTGAAGTGACTTCTCACCCTCTTGGAACAACCCAGATAAATTCTGCTCAGCCATTTAGCACACAAAGAAGGGAAGATTCCAATTTTTCAAACAGGGCCATTTGTTTCATTTATCTGGCTGCTAGAGAGTTACAGAAACAACATTAATATTGACTGGGAAAGAACACCACCAAGCTCTTCAGGTTTTATCCCATCTCTGATGGGACGGTCCAAATATTATTACCGATTTCTCTTTTGAAAATACATGAGCCTTCCTTATTCCTTCAACTAGGTGGCTCATGAGTGTTTTCATTGTACCGTTATTCTGTGTAACTTACACAGAAATTATAAATATTTTTGGCACCTATTGATTTTTAATTTTAAAAAATGTAATGCAAATTATATACACCTTTACTCCCCAAGAAAGAAATAGAATGCTTTAACCTTTACACCAAATGTAAAAACTACCAGTTTGCAGAAAACAAGTCAGAGAGGATGACATTCTTCGTGGGTGGTTAAATTTATCACACATCCAAGAGACAGATCGTTGCACTTGAATATTGGAAACTTGAATTCTAATCTTGGCTTTACCCATAGATAAGGCCATCATTAGTCAATGAGTTCCTCAAAGACAGATATTGTGTCCTGTTCACTGTTTACCTCTATTTAACGTTTAACAAATAAATTATACATGACCTATTTATCTAAAATATATAATATTATAGAATGAGTCTTCCTTGAAGCTCTTCAATCATTCTTCCCCACCAAATAGCAAGAGATATCCATTGTTATAATCCAGAATTTATATTTACCATACTGTTTACCTATACCATAAGTACACAGTGCAGGGGCCAACAAAGGCATGGTAGCTAAAGCAGCTGGATACCACATAGCCAACTGTACAGTTCAAGTCCTGGACCCGGTGGCTTGAACACACCAGGCACATGGGCATTCACACCCAAAATCCTGACAGAGGGAAGAAATGGAGGAAAAACAGATTGTAGCATGGCCATCTTCCATAGGTGATGCTTTCTCAACTTCTCTCTCTCTCTCTGCGTGTGTGTCTCTGTCTCTCCAGCAAGGGTATGCACCCTCTAGAAGATTAAAAAATATATATAGTGTTGATAATTTTGTTGGTGGTTTCTTTTTTTACATAAATGGTCACAGAGTACACATAACTCTATAACTTGCTCTTTTTAACTTTACATATGCCTTTGAGATCAATTCATATTAATGTGAAAGCGCTAATTTTTTCCTCTCAATTTCTCCATAATAGTTCACCATATAAATACACCACTCCCCATCTATCCATTCTCTGCTAAGAAAAATTTAGACTATTTTCAATTTTTATTAACATGAACAAGCCATGGTCAACTCTGCAGTCTCCTATGCATGTGTGCCAGTTTCTCTACAGCAGCTGTCTAAAGGAGAAGTGCTGGGTCAGAGGACATAGATGTTTTCCATTTTAAGAGGTACCATCAAATTGCCCTTTCCCCCAAATCAGAAATCATTTTACATTTCTTTTCTTTTTTTTAAATAATTATTTTATATAACTTTATTTATTTTAATTTGACCGGGGAGGGGAGGAGAGAGAGAAAGTGAGAAAACAAGCCACAACTTAGGGAACCAGCAGTTAGCGTAATGGCTATGTCGCTGGACTCCCATGTAGTCGACCGCGGTTCGTGTCCCAGACCCGGTGGCTTAAAACTCACGCCGGGCGCGTGTGCATGCGTGCCCAAGATCCCGAGAGGAGAATAGAGGAGAAGGGATTGCAGAGTGACCATCCCCCCTGGGGGGTGATTTCTCGCTTTCTGTCTCTATGTCTCTCTCTCTCTGTCTGGCGAGAGCACGCGCCCTATAGTGAAAATCTCTCCAAAAAAAAATAAAATAAAACAAGCCACAACTTCAGGACTCGAACTGCAGGTGTGCCATGTGGGAGTCCAGCACCCTTAACCACCACACCACCTGCCGGCCCCAATCATTTTACATTTCTGCTGGAAGCACAAAAGAGTAGCTTTTTCCCACAATTCAACTACACTCAATTAATAAACTTTTCATTTTTGCCACACTAGTACTTAATAGGTGATAATAAAGTAGTATTTCGTAGTGATTTTAGTCTGAATTTCCTCACCAACTTAGTAAGGGTGAACATCTTATCAAATGTTCTTTAGCCTTTTCTGTTCTCCTCTTCTGTGAATCCCATATTTACATCACTTGTTCATTTGTCTATTGGCTTATTTGTTCTTTTCATATTGTTCTTTATATATTCTGGATATTAACTATGTTGTACATGTTGCTTTTGTTTACTTTTTGAAACACCTACAGAATGTTTACTAGCAGAATACCTGGTTCTTAGTAAAAGGAAGTAATTATTTGTTGACCATATGAATAAACAAATGTGGCATAAAAGCCATATCCTGGACAATCACTCTATGGCTCACAAGAAGGACTATGGTATTTCCTTTACTTAGCTATAAAGTCCAGGCAAGTAGGTAGATTAAACATGAGTCATTAAATGGTGTGCCCTATTCATGTGAAATTCTTAGAGCAGAACTTTCTATAGAATAATCACTCAACAAATGTGGAATGAATTTAAGACCAGAATGGAGGAAATCAAAAGAGCCTCCTTCCTCTCGTATACCTGAGAAACCAATTTTCCATCCCATAATAAATTAAGTTAACAAAAAGGATAATAAAATCTGGCATGTAGCCAGTATAGAAAAATGTACTGCATCTCTGCTCTACCCAAAATCTCGTGATATCCACAACAAAAATGGAAAATCAGAGCCAAAGTGGATACCTCACCTAAAAAAGCAAAGAGAAACAAAATGAATGCTGCAAATCACTTGACCCAATGTCAGGGACTTAAGTTAGAATCTGATTGTCTTCACCCATTCTTCTTCTACTGGGATCAGGGCAAAGATCTGGGAACCAGGACTGTTCCTTTTCCCTTTCCTTTCTCCCTTTCCTCCCTGCACTTTCCATCTCCCCTCTTTAAGGTGCTTCCCCTTTCTTTATTCTTTCCAGATTGTTATTCTTTTCTATAAGGTGTTGATCCCTAGGTTTTCCTGGATTGTCATGATTTTTGTTGAAAGAATCACACAGCAGAAACACCACCCACATTTATATACATATAAATATGTTTCTTTCTTCTGCTTTCTGGCTCTATCAGGACTCTGTGGAGCTATTTGGTTTAATTATTTCTGGCACTTTGTCCATCAAAATGTGCAATTCTTCAAAAGGATGGAAATGACAGTGAAAATGCCTCCTCCTGAGCAATTGAGGTTTTCATTTGAATCCTGTTGTCTTGGAAACAAGCAAGTTTCATTGAACGTACACCCATCCTAATGGTTAAAACATCACCTAGAGGTACAACTCCTCCGTAATCCATTCTGTCTCTTGTCCAACTCCCAGTTTGATTGGCTGCAGGAGAGGAAACAGACTATTGAGTCAAGACATCTGGACACTGATACTATCCACATGGTTCCAGGCAAGACATATAACCTTTTTAAGCCTCTATTTCCTTATGAGCAAATGGGAATAACATCACCTCTTCTGTCTATTTCAGGCCCATTGAGAAGATCAAAGGTAAAGAGATATTGAAAGAGCACTTCGGGAACTGTAAAAATGCAATCACATACTTGAATTACTATAGTCCTCTTGCTAAAAACAAATCATGAGATTTCAACTCAATATGAGGGAACTTCAAAAAGTTTGTGGAAACATGAAATTAAAATGTGAGTTTATTTTGGTGCAAAAAAGTACTGATATCCATGCACTGTTTTTCTGTAATAATTTTAATAGTCCAATAACTTTCTAAAGACCCTCTTGCATGTATAAATGTTTTCTGGGTACTATCTAATCCTAACGATAAAACAGAGCACCCTTAAGGACCTAAGCACCTGGGAGCTGAAAAATAACTGATGGTTAATCACATTTTGGTCTATCGTGCCAAATGGAAAGCAACACTGCACAGACAGGATGCAGAGGTGTGTGCTTGTTGACTGCTCATCGTATAGAACTAAGACTAGCCTAGATATTATTTCTGTTTCAGTTATTTCTAGCTATATAACAAACCACTCTAAAACTTAGTAAATTAAATGTTCTTCTTTAACTCATGATTTTATAAATCGAAAACTCAGGAAGATCTTGCCTGGGACAGTTCGTTTCTGTAATACCTGCAGTGACAGCTGGGGCAATTTGTGTTGGAGAATGGGCTTCCAAAATGGCTTCCTCACTCACACGTCTGACTTCTCAGTGTTTCTTGGTTTCTCTTTCTCTGCATAGCATCTGGACTTCTTTTTTTTTTTTTTTTCTTTTTTTTTCCCCCACATCAGCACCAATTTTATTCCAAATAGTCACATAATTTTAAGATGCAATTTTTCTAAAGTATTTTACAAAAAGTCGCCCCAGTGTCACAAGTTCTAGAAATGCCATCTTGTACATCATATGTATAGCATCTGAACTTCTAACACCTCTCCACATGGTTGAGGATTCTCACAACAGTGTAGTCTCAGGGTAGATGCCATTAGTACTGGTCACACTGGGTATCCGGCTTCCAAGAGGCAGGAAGCAAAAGCTGCTGCGTCAGTTAAGGGTTACACTGGAAATCACCCAGCATCACTTCTGCCATGTTCTACTAGTCAAAGCAAAAACAAGGCCTGTACATATTCAAGAAGATGGAAAAGAGTGGCAAAGTCATGTTGCAGAAGAGCATATGGAATGGGAGATACTACTGGGTCTGTATCTGAAAGATACACTCTACCATAAGTTCCTTGGCATTTGTTATCCCTACCAAAGTGGCCACCAGTTCACCAGGATTAAAAATACCAGGCAAATAAAGCACCTGCTGAGACTTTGACCATTTCCAGACCTTATTAGCAGAGCTTGGAGCTTTCTAGCCAAAAGAGCATCTATAGATCAAATTCAGGTTCCTTGTAAAATTCAGTCTGGATCAGTAACATCTGAAACCAGATATATTAGATTTTCTATGCAAAAATCTGTCATGACTTTTCCAACAACCTAAGAGTACCCCAGATAGCTCCACATCTAAGCACATTTCTAGGAGTACCTTAAACACAGAAAGCATTCTGGTATCTTGAAAAATGCAATATCAAACCATGCTTATATCTTTCTACATACATGTAAAATGTGTATGATCACATACACATATGTATATGACCATTGATTAATTTAATAATCTCACTGGGCCTCAGTTTCTTCATGTAGACAGTAGGTGATTTATACCTCTACTAATTTACCTTCCCACAATTATTGAGGTTATCAAGCAAAATAATGCATGTAATGTGCTTCTTACTACGTAGAGCAATATATCAATGTCCATTATTACATTAGCGAGGCAAGAGGGGCAGATTCTTCATGGATGTCTACTTGAACACTCTGTGCCAGCACTTCATCTTCCACAAAGTCTGATTTTTTTTTCTGAGAGATTTGTGCTCTCCAGAAAGACAGAGAGACAGAGATACAGAAAACGAGAAATCACCCCCCAGGGGAGATGGCCACGCCATGATCCCTTCTCCTCCATTCTCCTCTCAGGATCTTGGGCATGCATGCACACACACCCAGTGTGAGTTTAAGCCACCGGGTCCATGACTCGAACCACAGTCGACTATATGGGAGTCCAGCGACATAGCCATTATGCCGACTGCTGGTCCCACAAAGTCTGATTTGATATGTTATATTTAAGTTTACATCACCAGTCAGTATTTAGGACCAGCAGTTGGAGTAATGGCTATGTCACTGGACTCCCATGTGGTTGACCATAGTTCGAATCCCGGACCCGGCGGCTTAAACTCACGCCAGGTGCATGTGCGTGCGTGCCCAAGATTCCAAGAGGAGAATGGAGGAGAAGGGATTGTGGTGTGGCCATCCCCCCTGGGGGGTGATTTCTCAATTTCTGTCTCTCTGTCTCTGTCACTGGGGCAAGCACACGTGCCCTATAGCAAAAACCTCTCAAAAAAATGCAAAAATGACAAACTAGATAAAATGAATGCACATCATGGCCACCATGGTATAGAACTATAGGCTTGTTTTTGTTTTTGCTTTTTATTTTAAAGATTAAGCCAAATATGAGATAGCCAACAGAGTAAGGTACCTTTCCCATAGAGGAGTATACATAATATACAGTGGCTTAGAAAGGCCTCTGGAATCAGACTTGTGGGTTTATATATTGATTCCATCTTTGGTCAGCTGTGTGACCTACTGCAGAATACCTAACTTCTGGCCTCTATTTCTTCATCGATAAAATGAATGTCATGACCCTCATAGAGTTGTTGTAAGGATGTTATAAGGATGACTTAGTGTACTAAAAACAGTATATAAAAACAAAATAAGCATTAGAAAATATTAGCTTTTATTATTCATCTCAGTCTTCTCATATCTGCTATATTTCTATTATGGTTACCCAGCAAAAGCAGTATGGATTTCCCTACCCAAATTTTGGTTCAAATGTCAAGACTGATGATGCCATCCACAAACAAGAGGATATAAAAAGGCAGGACCAGTAGTTAACGTAATGGCTATGTCACTGGACTCCCACATAGTCGACCGCAGTTCGTGTCCTGAACCCGGTGGCTTTAACTCACGCCGGGCGCATGTGCATGTGTGCCCAAGATCCTGAGAGGAGAATAGAATCATCCCAGGGGGGATGATTTCTCACTTTCTGTCTCTGTCTTTCTGGTGAGCGCACGCACCCTATAACAAAAACCTCTCAAAAAAAAAGGATAAAAAAAAGAGGATATAAAAAGGCTTATTATTTATATAACTGAGCTCTAAGAAGTCAAGTCTCTCAAGCACATCCAAAATTGCTTTTAAAAAGTAATGAAAGGAAACTGATCTGGATTTTCACTGTGACTAGGGGTGGGGTTGGTGTTCCATCTGGGAGCAGGAGTTGGCATGGTTTGAATCTCCAACACTAAAGGAGGGGAACATTTTCTTTCTTTCTTTTTTTTTTTTATTGGAGAGGTTTTTGCTATAGGTGCATGTGCTCGCCAGAAAGACAGACAGACAGAAAGCGAGAAATCACCTTCCAGGGGAGGTGGCCACACTGCAATCCCTTCTCCTCCAAGGAGGGGAATACTTTCTTATAAGCTTACAGAGGTGTGGCACAAGGGGAAAAGGGAGAAGAGTAAGGCTCAAAACTTGTCAGAAAGTTGGGGCCAGCAGATAGTAGCGGTTACATTGCTGGACTCCTACATAGCCTACCACAGTTCAAGTCCCAGACTCAGTGGCCTGAAAATCACACTGGCCCCGGGACCAGAGTTAGTGTAAAGGCTATGTCACTGGACTCCCATGTAGTCGAATGCAGTTCGAGTCCCGGACCTGGCAGTTTAAACTCATGCCAGGCGCGTGTGCATGCATGCCCAAGATTCCGCCAAGAGGAGAATGGAGGAGAAGGGATTGCGGCGTGGCCATCCCTCCTGGAGGGTGATTTCTCGCTCTCTGTCTCTCTGTCTCTCTCTGTCTCTCTGGCGAGCGCACCCGTCCTATAGCAAAAACCTCTGTTAAAAAAAAAAAATCACACTGCGCATGAGTGCCCAAGATCCTGGGAGGAGAATGGAGAAAAGGTGATTTCCATATGGCCATCCCCCCTCTAGGGGGTGATTTCTCACTTTCTCCCTCACTGTCTCTGTCTCTCCCTTTCTCTATCTCTCTCTGGTGAGTGCACGCACCCTAAGGAAAGATCCTCTTAAAAAAGAAAAAAAAAGTTGCCAGAAAGTTACATATTGAAAAAGACAGTCAGACTCCTCATAACATCACACGGGTGCACATTTCTTGTTAAGCATATAGCTAAGCGTAAGAAAAAGATTTTGTAAGTAGCTACTTTTTAAAACTCTACTACTAGTTTAGCACTTTTTAAGCTAATGTTCTTAGGCTTTTAGAATTGACAATTATGGTACCTGCAAATAATGAGGATTTTCTATTTCTCCTTTCTAACAACTCTACCACCTCTGTCCTTTTCCTGTCTTACTGAACTTGCCAGAACGTACAAAGTAAAATAATAATAGTGACAATGGACAGCCCTGCTGGTTCCTGAATCTAATAGAAATGCCTTCAGTACTTTGCCTTAAGAATAATCTTAACTATTGGTTTAAGACTGACTTTTTTCTATCAGATTGAGAAAAATCTCCATCTATCTTCCTAGGTATTATAAAAAATAACTATTAACTTATATAAAATGCTTTATGAACTCTATCATGATGAATGTATATTCTTCCACATGAACTATGATTTTGAATATAGCATTTTCCATAAATTAATAGAATATTTCTTCAATCCATTGAATATTATTGGACATAAAGTGTAGGAAATTTGGACTTTAATTCTTACTCTATTTTTTTTTTTTTACCAGATCTAAGTTTAAGATACCATGTTATTCATCAGGGCCGAAATTGAGAATTTTTTTTCTATATACCATATTTTAGGTGAGAGGATAGCTCGCTACAAGTCCAAAAGACATGTATTTTAGACCTTTGTGCAATCTACTATGGAGTCCAGATGAAAGTTTGGACCACTAAAAGTTTTATTCCTTCTCTCTTCACAAGTATTTTAAAGCTACCAGCTACTATTATCTTTTTTATTAACATAGAAGAGGCCACTCCAGCCAGCATAAATGCCATGAAAGTTGTCTGTAGAGCTGATAACCATTTCCTGAGGGCCAATGGAGGTCCATAGTATATGTCAGGTTTTCAATTAGAAAGAGTCTGCTGAAATGTAGACTTTCTAAAATCATGGGGCTTATTTTCTCCTGACATACCTTACATATTTGGTGGGCCTCCTTCCCTGCCTTCTCCCATTATCTTTGATTCCTCTAGGATTTCCTTAATTTCTCTGGAATGTGAAGAGGCTGGAAAAGCAGCCTCTCCTTAGGGATAATGTTTTGAACAAAAGCACACTTGCAAGTGCTTGTAAGACTTGCCATAACTTCTACTGCACAAATAATCCAGGCTTAGCTTCAGTAACATACAAACAACACCACTCCCTGGGAGGCTGGAAGCCAAGTTGGAGGCCCAGGTTCAGTTCAAAGGCTGACCTAAGCATGCCAGGTATGGCTGCACAAGCCTACAACTGGAAGATTGGGGCAGGAGGGCCAGGGCACAGTGAGAGTCTAACAAAAATACTTGTCTCTACCTTTCTCTTTCTCTTCCTCTCCCTCTCTTTTTCTCTCTCTTATAAGTGTAGGGTGTGTGTGTGTGTGTGTGTGTGTGTGTATTTGTCTCTCACACTGAGGAACAAACTTATCTAGGAGTAAGATAAGGTAATTAAATTCAGGTTCTTACTTTACTATTTATCTGCTAAGAAGGTTTAGAATAATCTTGTATACTACCTAAGCAGTTTCTTTTTTTCTAGGTTAAAAATATGGATAAACCTTAAACTGCTTAACAAAGACATTCTCAATCATAAAAAGATGAGCTAAAGCATCTATAATACTGAACATCTGTGACATTCAGGTATAGGTAGGAAAATAAGAGTTAATAAAGGGGTGGTTTTGATACAGAGAGTCCAAATTTTTAATCTATGTGGTCAGAACAGCTTCAAACCCCCAAAACTTGCCTCTAGAAATGAGCTACAGTTGACCACCAGGAATTCTAATAAGGAGTAATTTTTTTTCCCCCAGCAAGGTTTAAAAGTGGAAGAAAGCCATGCAAACATAATTATCAGCTCCTGTGACAATACCAGGGAAAGATCAGTGACATCTTTGACCTCAGGATGGCTGCAGTCTCAGACTCCATATGGTACCTTCACCAGTTCCAGGTTCACATTTTATCAGATTCAAGTCCAGCAGAAAAGTAGGAAACTTTTGCTTCCAACCATCCAAGAAAAATCTGGGACTCATTGAGAGGCAACATAACACAGGATACCAAGCAAAGACTCTGGAACAAAATGCCCGGATACAGGTGCCAGCTCTACCACTTCCTAGCTATGAAACCTTGGGAAAGTCACTGAATGAGATAAGCATTGTTCTATGTATGAAACTCTTGCACTGGTTATTCTTATTTGCCTTTCTAAGTCCAATCTCCACCTTCACCAGCCTGATCTGTACCAAAGGAGGTTGATTTGTATAGCTTACATCAATGGCACCCTACCCTTTGGCCTCAGGTTCAGGTCAGTCAGTAGAAGGCACTGGCAAGAAACTAGAGCACAGGGAGAATGTGTGATCAGGATGTTTCCCCTGTAGGGCCATTCATTGGCAGTAGTTGCCTTCCTCTACTTAAGGCCTTAGCCCCTGCTGGGTAGCCCTCTGCCCCTGCTGGGTAGCTCTCCTTGGCAGCCACAGTTGTCAGGAGATTCTCTCTGACAGATCAGGTCTCATCAGTTTCTTGTAGGCATTCCTAATTCAAGCTTAGGAATAGTAACAGCTCTCTACTATTGCTACCCCTGGGGGTGCTTTACCATCCCTTATGGATTTTCCTTAAACTTGATAACACCTTTTTAAATCATCTCTTTATTAAATTTTCCTCCATTTCCCCTTCTGGGCCATTTGACCCTGACATTGGTTCTTCTCTGCTTCTGTGACTTCAGAAGACTACACATCTCATACCTTTGAAACTAAAGTTTGGTTTAGCCGTATGACCAATTTGGCCAATAAGACTTAAGCAGAAATGATGTTGTCATTTCCACAGGGAAACATTTAAGAACGGATTCTTAATTTTGCATGTTCTCTCTTCTGTTGTTGGCAATCATGTTCATGTGAAAGTGTCATAATATTGAAATCACCTGAAATGCTAATCATGTACCACATGGTAACCCAGATCAATAACCCAGAGAGTCACTTTGCATGAGTAAAACATTAACTTTCATTGTAAAGTCACTGTGATCTAGAGCTAGTGGTTTTTGGTTGCTCCAATATAACCTCACCTACCCTGAAAAATTACATGAAACCTCTGTGTCTCATTGCCTCATCAGTAAGATAGGAATAACAGTATCTACCTCATAGGATTCTTGTGAGGTATCAGGAAAGAAACACCCTTCACTATCCTCTCAGATTTAGTGCTTGGGAGCCTATGAATTAAACAGATTTGTCAGAATTAATCTGACAAAAAAAAAGATTAGCAAGAGAAAATACAGATTTTTATTTGCATAGTACATGGGAATTTACAGAAAACTGTGACTCCAAGAGGCAGTTACAATTTGGGGCTTATGTGCCAGCCTAAGTGAGGAGAGCTACGACGTCAAGAGACAATAAATACTGGGAAATGACTGAGAAATATATGAGAGAAATTAATGGAAGATAATGTTTGTTTTAGTAAGGTCTGTTTATGAGACTTCTCATCGAGATGTTGATTTTTCATCTCCAGTAACGAGAATCACTCTT
>NW_006159844.1:6337266-6342150 GCF_000334495.1 Tupaia belangeri chinensis | reverse complement strand
GGAAGCCCTTCTGAAAGATGGATTTGTAACAGTCGAATTCTTTTAGAAGGCTCTGTTTTTAGGCAGATAAGGGGAGTGCAAAGAAAGCCTCTTCTCTTCCCACATCTGTTGATTCTCAAATGCTTTCAACTCAAAATAATCCTTACACCACAATGGCATATTCTGGACCCCTTCAGAAGACTCTTTGAATTAATAGTGCTTAGAACACAGCATAGCATATAATAGAAGCTCAGTAAATGTAGTATTTTTTTTCTTTTTATTATGGGAAATTTTAAACATATTGATATGTTCAGAAATAAAAAGGATGCTATAATTAACCTCCAAGTACCTATCATCTTGCTTCCTCAAATATCAACTCATGGAGAATCTTCTTTCATTCTACTTAGGCCTCTGTGACCATTCCAAAGCAAACCTCTGACACTATATCTTCACAACTAGAAATTTAAAAAGATCTACTTTTTAGTTACTTACTTAATTTCTTCCATGAGACAGGGAGACAGAGAAAGAGAAACATCCTCAACAAGGTCTTTCTACCATAATCCTCAACCCAAGCGTTAGCCAGCCAGGACCATGGGCACATGCACCCTGCGAGCACAGTGAGACCACGGACCATAAACCCAGGACCTTCCCCTACACCCTCGGTACTGCCAAGTGTTACCACTGAGCCACCACAGCTGGCCTGAAAAGGACTCTTTTTTAAAAAATGTTATTATCACACCTAAACAGTAGCAATAATTCTTTAATATTATCCAATATTCAGTCAATATTAAACCTTCTCCACCTGTCTCATAAAAATTTTTAAGTTTGTTGGAACCAAGAACCTAGTAAGGATCACTTACATTGCTTTTCATTTTAAGTTCCCCTTCATCTTTTCTGCCTTGTAATGTATTTGTTTAAGAAATCAGTTTATCCTGTTTCTCACAGTCTGGGTTTTGCTGACTATAACCCTTGATATCATTTAATATGTTCCTTTCTCCCCTAGATTT
Organism: Tupaia belangeri chinensis; assembly: GCF_000334495.1. Lineage (NCBI taxonomy): Eukaryota > Metazoa > Chordata > Mammalia > Scandentia > Tupaiidae > Tupaia > Tupaia belangeri. The sequence goes on along the minus strand of NW_006159844.1, from coordinate 6,341,164 downwards.
CCTATAATTTTGTGGCTAAACCTAGGTTTGTTTGTTTGTAAAGAATTATTATATTTAACTTTTTTATTTATTTATTTTTAATTTACCAGAGAGGGACAGAGTGTGTGTGTGTGAGAGAGAGAGAGGGAAAGTGAGAAACCAAGTTGCCAGGTCTAGGACTCAAACCATGGTTGGCCATATGCAAGTCCAGCTCCCTTAACCACCACGCCACCTGCTGGCCCAGGGGGGTACTTACTCTTTCTCTCTGTCTTCTGGTGAGCACACATGTCCTCTGCTAATAAAAATTAATTAATAATGATAGTAAATGCTACTTATATTATTAACAATTATAATAAAAGATCATAGAATTTTTATTTAATATATTAGAATATGTATCTTTATCCCTTTTTTAGTACTGAAAATTCAATTTCTCATTGAAGGAAACTAATTACTCATCTGCCCCTACAAGTCAGTATTTTTTAAGGAACTTTTGCTATAGGGCACGTGCACTTGCCAGAGAGAGACAGAAAGCAAGAAATCACCCCACAGGAGACTGGCCACACCACAATCCTTTCTTAATCCATTGTCTTCGGGATTTTGCCCATGCACACACATGCACCCAGCGTGAGTTTCAAGCCTCCAGGTCCAAGACTTGAACCATGGTCAGCCACATGGGATTCCAGCACCTTAACCACTATGCCACTTGCTGCCCCTCATAAGTCTCAATATTAAGAAACTAAATGAGGGGCTGGTGAGTGGTATGGTGGTTGAGGCACTGGACTCCTACATGGCTGACCACAGTTTGAGTCCTGGACCCGGCAGCTTGCTTTCTCTCTCTTGCTCTTGTCAACTTGAATAATAATAATAAATAAAACTAAACAAATAATTATTTAGAAAGAAAATGAAATAAAACAAAAACCTTACCACCAGAAATTACAAGAGGGAGTATCTTTTCCCAGGAGAAAGCAAACAGTATGGGTAGATAAAACAGGGCATGTCCACTACAGGGCTATACCCATCATGGCTAGACTACCACCAATGCAAGGGTCCTCAGGGTGTGGTGGGGGATTACACTAAGCCCCCAGTGGAAATGAAGAGAAAGCCTTCCACAGTATTGAGATCAATTGCTTACATATCTTTTATGGATGTGGAAAAAAAACCAGGGACACCACAGAAATCGTTGGCCCTGACTCCTGTATCTTCTTTCTGGCATAGCTTCAGAAGACAGGAGGAAAGGGGGCAAACCCAATTTTGACTACTGGCAACCAAAACAACAGGGACATCCTAGCACAATGGCCAAGGGGTACACACTCAACAAGAGCCTGTTTTCTTCCTACTTCTGACTTTCTGCAGGAATTCAGAGCCCCTACCGGGGTCTTTCCTAGACATCGCTGATCTAAATAAATAAACAAAAGCCTTTGAGGGGTTGGGAAGCAAACCCTCAGATCACTGGAAGGAAGAAGGGCAGTTCCTGGGCTCAGTGGCACAGCTACAACACGCTGCTCAACTGACACTGCATCCACCTGGAAGACAAGACACAGATCTGGTTCCCCTGTAAACCTCTATGCTTCCAGACCCTTGATCTTGGCTGACACGGATGGCGAGGTGGGATCGTGGTGGTTTGGAACACCACTGAGGGGGCTAGTCTGTCTGTTTTCCTTTCTCACTCTCTCAATCTCATGAAAGAAATAAACTTCAAAAACAGTCTCTGTTTCAACAATGAACCAATAAGAAAGACCATGGGACAGGAACTGGGCGGTGGATCAGAGAATCAAGATAAGATGAAACGTTTCCTGGAAGTATAACAGGGCCATTTGTAATAGGGAAGTGACTCCAGCACAGCTGGCTGCTCTGGTGCCTGACCGTTGTGGCTTCTCCTGCTTTCCCTAGAACAGCTCCCAGGCCGGGGCAGCGCAGCGCCAGCTCCCAGAGAGCAGTGCTTGCTCTGTGCCTGCTCAGTAACGAGCTTGTCATTGTCCTTCCATAAAGCTTCCCCCACCCCTAGATCCCAACAGTTTGCTCCTCCAGATTCAGCTGAGCAGCTGATTCAAGTAAACACTAGAAGACAGAATGATGCGAAAGCAACATTTGGAGCATAAATTTTCCAAACCCTCAGCCTAAGTGTTATGAGGGTCAGAATAGAGTGAAAGCTGATGAGAGACTCAGATTTCTGCCACATGGGACAGAAAATCCACCTCTTTACACTTGACTTCTGCCTGCCTCTGCCTAGAATCTCTGCTGTTCCAAGGTAATGATAGTATCTGCCTCAAACTGGTGTTTTGTGTATATGTGTGGGACTTTCATTAATCCTATTTTATAAATGAAAAAAATGAGATTTAGAGAGGTGAAATAATTTGCCCAAGGGCACACAGCTAGTAAATGGTAGCCCCAGAGATGGATCACAAATCTGGTTGATCCTGAAGTCATTCAGGCTGATGCCAGACTGAGATTATAGCATTCAGGGTACATTTACCAAGTATATGTTGTCAGGGAACTCGACTATGTCATAAAGCACAACACCTGCTGTTTAGTTAGGATGTCTTCAGCTGAGAGTAGCAGAAAATCTAGGTTCTGAGGCTTAATACCCTAGTCCGGGGTAAAGCAGCTGCAGCGGTGCACTGGTGGCTCAGTGTCAAGTCTCTGTCTGGGCTCAACCTCTTGGTGCCTTTCCTTGAGATCAGAAGAAACAGAACAAAGCACCAAATCTGCACACAGCAACATCCAAGGCAGGAAAGAAGTCTTCTCCCAGCTGTGACCCTTTAAATAATGATAATAACTCTGGAAGTCCCCAACAGGCATTCCCTTACATCTCATTGACCAGTTTGGGGTTTGACTCCCACTCCCTTTTTTTAAGAGGTTTTTTTTTTGTTTTGTTTTGTTTTATTTTTGCCTTAGGGCATGTGTGCTGGTGGGGTGGGGAAGAGAAGAAGGAGGGGGAAGGAAGAGCAGTGACAGGGAAAGTGAGAAATCACCCCCCAGAATTGATGACCATGCTGCAATCCCTTCTCCGCCATTCTCCTCCCAGGATTTTGGGCATGCATGAACACGTGCCTAGTGTGATTTTTAAAGCCACTGGGTCCAGGATTCGAACCACAGTTAGCCATGTGGGAGTTCAGTGACGTAACCACTGTGCCATCTGCTGGTCCCAACTTCCACTCCAAAACCACTCGATGACAATGAGAATGGATTTATAGGCAAAAATTAATCACCACTCACTTTCTGGAGCTAGGGAGAGCTCTGTCATCCATAGAACAGGAGGCCACCCAGAACCTTAGCAAAATGGGGTCTTTGGCATGGAAGAGTGGCCAATGGTGGGCATTAGACAGGGTTGCCACCTCCACATCACCACCCTCATCCACAGAGGTCCCAGCAGCTTGCCTCAGTTTCACTGAACTTGCTGTACTATTGCTATCTGAGATGCAAGTTCTCAGAGAGAAAAGAAGAGCTGTCCAATCCATTTCTCATAACTTTCTAAATTGTTCTGGCTACTATAACTGAAAACCATAGACCTGATGGCTTACAAACAACAGAAATTATTTCTCAGAATTCTGGAAGCTAGGAAGTCCAAGATCAAGGCGTGTGTGGGTATGGACACCCTTCTTGGTTTGGAATCAGCCATTTTCTTGCTATATCCTCACATGGCAGAAGGGCCAGGGGTGCTCTCAAGGGTCTCCTTAATAAGCGCACTAATCCCATTCATAAGACTCTACCCTTATGATCTAATCACTTCCCAAAGGCCCCACTTCCAAATGTAGTGTCCGCTGGGGATTAATTTTAGCATATGAACTCGGGGGAGACATTCAGTCTATGGTAACAACTAATAGTAAAGATTCAACTGAGGGCGGAGGGGCCCTGCGCCGGCCCACCCGGGCCGGCTGCGGGCCCCCGCCACCCCCAGGACCCGCCGAGACGGCGGCGG
>NW_006159844.1:6335012-6336379 GCF_000334495.1 Tupaia belangeri chinensis | reverse complement strand
GGTATGGAGGGCAACCATGGATGCCAGGGACAATGGGGGAGGAAGATGGGACATAGCAGAGGGTGGGGGATGGGGAATCAGGGATGGCAAGACAAAAGGCAAGGTATGCAGGACGTAAGAATTGGAAAATTATTTGCTGAGAACATGTATGTGGATGTGCTTGATTGAGCCAATGCACAGTGTATTTTGGATGGAAAATTCATTTGTGTGTTGTGATGGTGTAAAGTGAATTAATAAAAAAAAATACATTTAGGTTTAAAAAAAAAAAAGGATTCAACTGTGTAATGAAGCAACAATGAAACCAAGTGAAAGGGATAGGCAAATTAATATGTACAAAGATTAATTTTTTGAAGAAGGTACAGGATAGCAAGCTGAAGGGCTGAATTTCTCATATAAGTCTACACAAACTCTGTATCTGCAGGAAAAACTTCTCACAGTCTATATAATCCACCAAGGTGTGCTCTGTACCTTATAACCAAGATAGAAAAGTAAATATAAGGGAAAGCAAGAATAATACAAATCTATTTCATCATTATAATTACATTCAATTAAATTCGATAATAATAAGCATACACTAACACTTTCACTACTCCAAGCAAAACGCTCAAGTTGTGGAGAAGCACCAAGCATGAATAAGACAAGGTTTCTGCCTTCAAAGAACTTACGATGAATAAATCACAAACTTGTCGAAAAATTTGCTTTAGGCAAATTGGTTTCCTCAATTGACTTTTGGTGAATTTAATTTGGCTAAATGACTTTGGGGAATTGATGTTCAGCAAATTGATCTCATACCCATGTGAGCAACTAACTTTAGCATACGTGGTATAGCAAGAATACGAATTAGCTTCTTTGAGAGTTGAGAGGTAAGAGAAAAGAATTCTCTACAGGGACATTTGAACAGGTCTTGAGGATGAGTAGAAGTTTCACAGGTAAAGAAAAAAAGGTGATAGAATGACATAAAGTGATGAAGTGCCAGGTCTACTTTGCAGTATCAAATTCCAAGGCTCCCACCAAAAGAGACCCTACTACCTATGTTACCTCAACTGGACTAAAAAGTATTATGGTTCTTGTTCTCATTTCAAAAATGACTATTCTTGGGGACCAGCAGTTAGCGTAATGGCTATGTCACTGGACTCCCATGTAGTCTACCGTGGTTCGAGTCCCAGACCCTGTAGTTTAACCTCATGCAGGGCGCATGTGTGTGTGTGCCCCAAGATCCCGAGAGGAGAATGGAGGAGAAGGGATTACAGCGTGGCCACACCCCCCCACCCCAGGTGGGTGATTTCTCACTTTCTGTCTCTCTGTCTTTGGCGAACGCACGCATCCTATAGCAAGAAAAAAAAAAAAAAAAAAACTATTTTTTGTGA
>NW_006159844.1:6327472-6334997 GCF_000334495.1 Tupaia belangeri chinensis | reverse complement strand
GTAGGGAATAGCGCAGGTGGCTGCATAAGTGCAAAACCTTCCAAACTGAACCAACCACCTTCTTTTCAGTGTTTCCACTGATCCTGCTGTTTCCCATTCTATTTCCTATCCTGGTCCTCTCTATCTGCCCCAACTGCCCATTTCAGGAGAACACCGCTGGCAGCCATAGGCACTTGAGAATACTCTTCTGACTACCGTCCCTGCCCAGGCCAACACAAAGGCAATAAAATAGCAAGGCCTATTATTCCCTCATTTTTTCTAGCTTGAAAAAAGCCCTTCAGTACCCAAGTCTGTGATTCCTCTTTCCAATCTCTTGTTCCAGTCATAAAACTAGAAGTTAAAGTTTGCTCTTAAAGGAAACATGCCCTTTAAAGATAAAAACAATCTGCCCTTAAAGTTATTCAGATAAACCTAGCTACGAGTTTGACCTCTTTGGCCTTTTGTCAGAGGCAGGTACACAGCAAGCAAACTCCCTAGCCAGATGGCCAAGGTTTCTGAACATCCGGGCAGTTTATCATGTCACTCAAGTGTATCATTTTTTCAAAAACACTTTTTTCTCTTTCTCTGTTTCTGTCTGCATTGGAGCCTCCACCCATGAAATTGAAAGATTTCTAGTAAAAATTCCTTTGTTGCATCAGCTTTGGAAATATGGATTACAGTATTCTGTGAAAAACATTTATTACTCTGAACTGTGACTCAGACGTTGTTGCATTTCTGGGGTTATAGATTTTCTTTCAGCTAAACTAAGGCTCTAAGTCACAGTGACAGTTGTAATGTGTGTAATACCACAGTACCAGATTCTATTACACACATATTTTTGCTAGAGGTTTACGATGTTAAAAATATTTCTTCTTTTTTCCAATACCTTCTGTACCTGTTGTGTAAATATATTAGAACCTATAACACCAAAGTCAATTTCCAGATGAAATGTGCAGAACAACAGTAGTTTGTCCTTTAAAGAAAAAAAAAGAAGAGAATGCTACATACAAGCTAATGATATTCAAGCACAATATTGAATTGTAATAAAAGATGAATGAGAGAAAGTGTGTGTCATTGTGAGGGATGAGGAAGGTTACAGAAAGCTGAGGCCAAGAAAGGATTTTTCATGGATGTTGCTGCAGGCATTGTGTTGAAAAATCTGCAGACTTATTTGCAAGTGTATTTTATGAGAAAACAGAGGAGTCTACTGAGGAAAGAATTTCTAAAGATTATCTTTTATACAAGATTAAGATAAAACTTAAGAAATATATGAGAGAAATCTCCACTGATTCTCAAAGAGGTGGGACTTGAAATTCATCAGTGGACCCTGTCAATTCTATAAATGCAGGAAGAGGTCTTTGTTAAAGTGTCGTTGATACTGTAATTTTTCAAGGTAGGTGAGAAAAGGCACACATAGAAGAAGGAAGTGGACTTAGCACACCAACCTGCAAAGCCTTAATTCATGAAAGAGTCTTGCCAACAAACCTCTCCAGTTTTCTTTAGAATCCATATTTTCTCTAATGCTCAAAACAGTTCTCCTGGGTCTTTAACCTTATTAAGCTGTCTTTCTCCTAAAAGAATCCTGTGTAACTAACACTTTTATGGGGGGGTGGGGGAATCTGACTGCAGTTACCTTATCTGAGGTACAGAGTGAAAATAAGAGTACAGATATTCTAAAATTCCTTCTTTTGAGTAAGTTTTAACTTCTTACACTTTTCAATCTTCTCCTTAATCAATAATAAAAAGTAAAATTAACGAAGTTTTTCACATGACCCACCCTTCTATAGCTTCTGCATTCATGTAAAAGTGCTAAATGATAAAACAATCTAAAGGAGACAGAATAAGAAGAACTGGGAGACAGATCAACCCAATCAGCTCCATGTTCCTTAGTGACAGATGATGGTCACCTCAGAGTTTGTTCTTAGTAATAGAAAATGTAATTGTGATTTTCGTCTAACTTTAGTATAATCACTGAAAGAAAACCTTGAGAGTTATGTGGGTTTGTGTTTTTTTGTTTTTCTAAAGTTCTTGCCATAGGGCATGTACACGTGCTAGAGAGAGACAGAGAGAGAGAGTGAGAAGGAAAGTGAGAAATCTCCCTCAAGGGGTTGACCATGCTGCAATATCTATTCCTCCATTCTCCTCTTGGGATTCTGGACACACACCCATGCACTGGGCATGATTTTCAAGCCGCCAGGTCCAGGACTGAAAGCACAATCAGTCCAGTGTCTTAACCACTGCTCCAGGTTTGTGCTTTTTGGTGGTATTTGCTTTTGGCTTTGTTTGTAGGGGGAATTTATTTTCTGACTGTGTCTTATTCAAATGTAAATCTAGAATACAATAAAATAAAAACATTAAAATTGTTATCAACAATAAATATATAGGACCATGAAAACATTTACATCTTTTGATATAGTAATTCTACTTATGTGAATCCCTCCAAAGAAATCACTTAAAATGCAAAAAGACTTAAACTCAAATATTTTATATGAAAGAGTATTTCCAATACAAAAGGAGGAAATGCTCTTTTAGTTAGCCACATCTCCCTCTTATTCCATTGATAATTTGTTTAGCTGGCAATGGCCCAATCCAAGAGTAAATCATAGCAATGATTAGACAAAGAATGGGCATGAGACCCAGTTCTGGTCAAGGAGATATAAAGGAAAGCTTCTCTTTGAAGGATTCCCAGAAGAAAAAGCACTAAATCAAAGGGTAAAAATATTTCTAAAGCTCTTAAAACTTGGCAAAGTTTACCTCCCCCTCAATAAGACACATTTTTTTTTTAAAGAGAGATTATTGCTATAGGATACATGCACTCACCAGAAAGACAGACAGAAAGTGAGAAATCACCACCACCACCACCCCCCAGAGAGGATGACCATGCCACAATCCCTTCTCCTTCATTCTCCTCTCGGAATTTTGGGCACGCACACACACACACGCCTAGCATGAGTTTTAAGCCGCTGGGTCCAGGTCTTATACTACAGTCAGACGACTACATGGGAGTCCAGCACTGCAACCATTATACCATCTTCCGGTCCCAAGACACATTTCTAAAAAGAAAAAAAAAAGTTTTTTGTTTTTTTGTCCCATTCCTTTTTCCTGTTTAGGATTCGGCTAAAGAGCCATGACATTTGGAACTGTGGCAGCCATCTTGAAACTACTATGTAAAGTGTTAATGAATCACAGAGCTATTGACCTGTTAGCCTCATCAACCCCAGAACTACCTACTTTTAGACTGCAGTCAAAAACATCTAACTGAAAATATCTTTGTAATAAAATATTATAGTGTTTCAAAATGTTTATGAAATTTTCTTTCATGGTTGAAAAAGCTTCTAGCATAAAGTAAAGAATAACAGTTTACAAATCTAAACTTAAAATACATTATCAGCCATCTAGCAGATATATATATATAGAAAAAACTGGAAATGAACAAGACAAAATGTTAAGAATATTGGGCTCTAGATGATGAGAATCATAAACCATTTACGTCTCTGCTTCTTTGTGTTTTTCTATATTTTCTCAATTTTATATAATCAGTATAGTGATATTTGATTTTATTATTGGAATAAAACAAACAGAAAAATTGTGACTTAAGAAAATTAAATTGAAAAATATATACAACTCAAAACAACACCCTGGGTAACTATGACCAAATAGCCCTTTCCAGCTTAAGTGCCATGGATTCTGATAACCTCCAAGACCATTACTGATCTTTGAAGCCAGAGAAAGAAAATTCTATCCCTGATAACCACATTATCTATCCTCACTAGAAACAGAACAATCACAACTTTTTTTTTTCCCCATAGGGCACATGCGCTCATCGCTCATCGGGGAGGAAGGAGAAAGCAAGTGAGAAATCACCCCCCAGGTAGATAGCCACGCCATAATCCTTTCTCCTTCATTCTCTTCTTAGGATTTTGGGCACACATGCACACACACTGGCATGATTTTTAAGCCACCAGTTCTGGGACTCAAACCGCTGTCGGCCAGGTGGGAGTCCTGAGCCTTAAATACCATCCATGCCTGATGCTGTCCCCCACAACTTTTCTTTTTCAAAAATAAAATGTTATTATTTTTACAAAAGAATCTCTTGCCTATTATTCATAAGGAGGGAAAAAGTCAAACAAAACAGAATATGTTGTAGAAGCAAAACTCCCTACCACAACAGTCGTTGGGAATAATTACTGCTAATAGATAGTGTGCATCTTCTCAAACATTCTGCTAGGACACATATAAAACTTTTAAAATAAAATGAGTATAAGTGCTTACTCTGTAAACTCTTACAAAAGTTGTCTTTTTTTCCTCCTTTGGCATTTTACTGTGGACATATTTCTACATATGTATATAAAATTATTCCTTAGAACGGCAGCATAGTGTTCTACTGAATGGGTGATATACCACAAGTTATTAAATGGATATGGTAGTTGTTTAAAAATTTCCTCTATTACTGAATTTGAAGGATCTATCAATAATACCCTCCATTTTCCTATTGGATTTCAAAACAATTGAAAGATAAAGACACAGGATTCAGACATGAAGAAATCAAACATCACTATCATCACTGATTAAGCTGACTCTAGAGAACATATCTTACATGAGAGAGCAAAAGGTGCTTACTAATAAGTTATCTTCCACCACCAGAGTTTATCTTAAATCCTAAAACAGCAGTTTTCCCCTCAATTGCAAAGCTCACCCTTTGACCAAGAGCAGGTAATACTATAACCTCCCTGAAGGACAGTAGATCCAACCAAGGGTCAAGCAGAAGATGCTCAGCTCTTGTCCCAGGCACACAGGTAAGAAAGTCATTCCTTTCCAGAATGAGGTGAGTGAAGGGATGTGGCAAAGACCAGCAAGGTCAGTGGAGTGGAGGTCCCTCCACACAGAAACATAAAGCCAGGAGAAAGGATGCCTCCACTCTCACACGGAAACATAAAGCCTGGAGAAAGGATGCCTCCACTCTCCCAAACTATTACAATTAGAGAATATTCTTGTACCCATAAATGTGTGTTATTTGAGTACTGCTGTAAAATAAATTTCTAGATTGCTAGATCAAAGGGTCAGTCTTGCTAAATGATGTATAGCAATCAAATGTATAAAAAATAATAATAAATTTTTAGAAAGGATCAGTCTTTTTTTTTCTTTTTTGGAGAGGTTTTTGCTATAGGGCGCGTGTGCTTGCCAGAAAGACAGAGAGACAGAAAGCAAGAAATCACCCCCCAGTGAGGATGGCCACACCACAACCCCCTCCCCTCCATTCTCCTCTCAGGATCCTGGGTATGCAGGCACACACACCCAGTCTGAGTTTAAGCCACTGGGTCTGGGACTCAAACTGTGGTCAACTACAAGGGATTCCAGCGACATAGTCATTACACCAACTGCTGGTCCCAGGATGAGTCTTTTATAAATCAAGAAATATTCCAAAATATCCTCCAAAAAGGTGGTTATCAATTTATACTCCCACCAACAAAGTAGAGTGCTTAATTTTACCACTCCTAGTCAACTACCCTCATTTTTAAACACCTATATCAATCTATTATACAATAGATTGCTGGAATTTACAAGTATTTGACTACATTTTTCTTGGGCTTCACTAACGTTATGTTCTACTGAAATTATTTAACCAGTGTCAATACAGTTATAATAAGACATCAAAATATCACTGAGAGGGACCAGCAGGTGGTGTGGAGGTTAAGGACGCTGGACTCCCATATGGCCAACTGCAGTTTGGGTCCCAGACCTGACAGCTTTCTCTCTCTCTCTCTTTCTCTCTCTCTCTCTCTCCTCTCTTCTCTCTCCTCTCTTCTCTCCCTCTCTCTCTCTCTCTCTCTCTCTCTCTCTCTCTCTCTGGCTCTGTCCCTTCTGGTCAAATTTTAAAAAATAAATAAGTAAATAAATAAAGTTAAATAAAATAATTCTTCTTTAAAAATCACTGGGAGATCAGAGATCAAATTTGAGATCTAGCTCTGCTATTTAATAATATGAGTTCCTGGAGAACCCACTAAATATCTCTAAGCTCCAGTGGCTTCTACTACTGAAGGTCAGTAGAAGGAGATGGACTATAATAAATCAGTCCCCTTCAAGATTTCTTCTTAGCAACATTAACCTCATGAGAGTACAAAATATAAAGGGGACAAAGTCACAGTGACTATTTGAAGTCAGAATTAGAGAACCTAAGCCCCAAGTTAAGTGGGCTCCAGCCAGTCCTCCTGCAGTGGCCCCTTCACATTTACTCTCCATGGAATTCTTAGGATCATACAGGCCCAGCTTTAAAAAACCACTAGGCTTATAACTGTAAAGTATCTCCCAGCACCATTCTACACATTCAGGATTTAGGTGAATGAAAACTCTGAATCTCTCTAGTAAATAAGCAAGTTCTTCTATATTGCCCAAGGACCTGTTCAACGTGAGTATGCTTCTAAACTTAAAGATAAGTTAGTATAAACTTACACAGATAGAATTTTACTTCCCCACCATCTCTGCATACTCAAGTCTCATCCATCTGCTAGAGTTACATGTGTTTTTCTTACTTGACTTTGTCTGTTTTTATCCTTGTCTGCAATGAATATGTATTGCTTATGTTATTTTTAAAGTTATTTTTAAGTTTAAAAAATATTTAGCTCATCCTTCTAAACACAGTTTAAATTTTCCTTTCACCATAATTATCCCCAGATGGAAGAAATAATATAATAACAGTAGCTAAGAGTTTGTACACACTCACTAGAAGCCTACCACCATGCTTAGTGTTTAAATATCAATATATTATCTTATTCACTCTTCACAGCAGAGTCTGAGAGGTTATTATGCAACTTACAAAGGTCCTCTGCTGTCAACTGTCAGTGATAAGGTGTGAACCAGCTCTGACTGGGTTGTTGCTGCCCTTAACAACCACATTCCTTGAGCTGGCCCATCAAGCAATACCCACTAAACACAGGAACAAGACAAGGATGCCCACTGTCTCCACTCCTTTTTAATATAGTACTGGAAGTCCTCACCAATGCAATCAGAAAAGAGGAAAAAATAAAGGGGATTCAGATAGGAAAAGAAGAGGTGAAACTCTCTCTATTTGCAGACGACATGATTGTATACATAGAAGACCCAATGGTCTCCATGGAAAAATTACTGGAAGTAATACATGATTACAGTAAACTTGCCAGGATATAAAATCAATACACAGAAGTCGATAGCATTTCTATATATGAATAACAGGCAGACTGAGATAGAACTGAAAAAAGTTATTCCATTTACCATAGCCACCAAAAGTATTCGATATTTAGGAATAACTCTAACCAAAGAAGTTAAAGACCTCCACAAGGAAAACTACGAGAAGCTAAAAAAAGAAATTGAAAATGACACAAAAAAATGGAAGGACATCCCATGTTCATGGATTGGAAGAATTAATATAATCAAAATGGCAATTCTACCCAAATTAATCTACATATTTAATGCAATGCCAATCAAAGTATCAGACACATTCTTCACAGATCTAGAAAAGACCATCATAAAATTTGTCTGGAATCATAAAAGACCCCGTATTGTCAAAGCA
>NW_006159844.1:6304914-6326923 GCF_000334495.1 Tupaia belangeri chinensis | reverse complement strand
TGGTAGGAATGTAAATTGGTCCAACCACTATGGAGAATAATTTGGAGATTTCTCAAAAATCTACAAATAGATCTACCATATGATCCAGCAATCCCATTCCTTGGTATCTACTCAAAGGACAGAAGAATTCTTCATTGGAAAACTGCTTGCACATCAATGTTTATTGCGGCACTATTCACGATTGCCAAGTCATGGAACCAACCCAAATGCCCCCTATATGGAGGAATGGATTGAAAAACTGTGGCACATATACTCTATGGAATACTATTCAGCTATAAAAACCATGAATACTTTTGACAGAAAGTGGAAAAATATGGAAGATTTACTGCTGAGTGAGGCAAGCCAGGCTATGAAGGAGAGACATTGTATGTCCCCACTTAACATATACCAAATGTTTGCATTCTATGACTGAAACTGACTGATTAACGGTTGTACAAACACAAGAGATGGGTGTGGATGTCAGATGAGGTGTATGTAGAGGAGTGGGGTCTAATGAAGGACATTTGGAGAAGGGATACGGAGGTAGAACATTGACGGGATGAGGAAGTGTGGTGTTATCGGTTGAAGATATTTTTGATCAACGGGACTGGGGAGAAATGTTCACATATTGAAATGCTCACATTGTAAGCTAAACAATGCAATTGAATGTATATACAAAAAGAAATAAATTAAATTTTTAAAAATTCAATAAATAAATAAATAAATGACAGAAAATTTTTAAAAAAAGAAAAAGCAATAGCCATCCATAACCTTGAACTGTAAATAGCTGTATTTGTCTGTTTCTCCTTCTACACTAACTTCCTTGAAAGCATTTTAGGATTTTTCAGAGTTTCTAGCACAGGATACCAGGCGTAATGGTTATGTCACTGGCCTCCCACGTAGTCAACCATGGTTTGAGTCCTGGACCTGGTAGCTTAAAACTCATGCCAGGGACATGTGCTTGCATGCCCAAAATCCCCAGAGGAAAATGGAGAAGAAGGGATTGTGGTGTGATCATCCCCCCCCCCCAGAAGGGGATTTTTATCTGTCTGTTTCTCTCTGTCTCTTTGGGAAGCACATGTGTCCTATAGCAAAAATCTCTCTTAAAAAAAAAAAAAAAGTGTCTACCCCAGAGTTCTACACATAAGACTCTATGTGTTAAATTTTCCAGATAACAAAACTAAGGCCCAGAGAAATTCAGCAACTTGCCTAAGGTCCCATTGCCATTCTGTGACAGAGCTGGAACAAGAAACCACCAACTCCTAATTCAGCCCTGGTATCTTTCTACCACATACACTGTCTGTGCTTAAAAATATGTTTGTCAAGTAAATTTTTTTCTAGGACCTTCATTATCTGATACCCTGCAGGCTACACAGTTTGGTCATAATTATAAGCCAATATGAATATTAATAATAATTGGAAATTTAAATTATAAGTTGATAACTCAGTGTTTTAAAGAGGCTGAGTTGGCTGGATAAGAGTTAATGCCTAACATGATAACAGTTCTCGGTCAATGTTTATTTTATTAATGTAAAATAATTTTAAAGCATTGCAAAAATAGTTAATGTATTAATAGTGGTAAGAGGTATTGCATTAGAAGTTTGCTTAACTAAAGTGAGTGTCAGATTTTTATCAGAACACACATGTGAGAACAGCACATAGCATAATGTTACATCACTGAACTCCCAGGTAGTTGACCACAGTTCAAGTCCTGGACCCAGGGGCTTAAAACTCACGTACATGCATGTGTGCCCAAAATTCCATGAGGAGAATGGAGGAGAGTACACATGCTCTATAGCAAAAATCTCTCTTTAAAAAAAAAAGTGTTTATGTTAATCATCAAAGAATACCTAAATTTATATGTATGTATATATGTGTATACATAAATGTATTTATCTAAGGATTCATATTTTTGAAAAGTTGTATTTTTAAGTTATTCACATACCGAAAAAAATTAGTTAATGTTCAGAACCAGCAGATGACATAATGGCCATATCACTGGACTCCCATGTAGTCAATTGTGGTACGACTCCCGGACCTGGTGGCTTAAACTCATGCCGGATGTATGTGTATGCATGCCCAAGATTCCAAGAGCAGAATGGAGGAGAAGGGATTGTATCATGGCCATCCTCCCTGGGGAGTGATTTCTCACTTTCTGTCTCTCTCTGTCTTTCTGGCAAACGCACACTCCCTGTAGCAAAACCTCTCCCCAAAAAAATAGTTAATGGTGTAGGGAGCAGCTGGATCTGAGCAACACAATGGTGATTTTAAAACACATGCAGAAACATGGTTCTGTGGGCTGTCACTGCAAGACTAGCAAAAGTCATTAACAAAAGAATACACTGTCTGTCTCTATGTCAAAACTGCAAGGTTGTATCAGTTAAAGGAAACTGCTAATCAGAAAAGGCCCAAGAAGATAAAAACTCTCATAGGACTGCATGGCACCAGAGGTTTCAAATCTTCAGTCAATTAACATCTGAAAACAACTGGTTTTGCATTCTGCTTCTCCTTTCCCCCTTTATTCCACTATAAAAAAGTAATCCTGAGAAGGGCATGGGCCAGGGCTGCCTCATCAGAGAAGTCTGGGCCACCAGATCCCCATTTTTCTGTACCTGTGTGTCTTTGTTTGTTTACTTTTATGTTTATTCCTAATCCACAGCTGCTGCCACTCAGAAAGAATGCATTCAGCCATACAGGTTATGGCAAGTGGAGTAATTCTGTTTTCCACAGAAACTATGGTTTCACTTCTTTTATCAAAAGCAGCTAGAACTGACTCTAGACCATGAGTCCCCTTCCAAACATTATACAAATATTTGACAACCAGGGTTACCAGAATGTAGAATGTCCTGTTGGAAACAATTCTGTAAGTAAACAAAGAGAAAATCTTTTGACTTTTAAGAAGATCACATTCCAACAAATAGCATGGAGGTGAAGGTGTTGGAATCCAAATGGCCAGCCCTGTGGTTGGAGTCCCAGACAGTTTGAAAAACACACTGGGCATGTATGCATATATGCCCAAAATCCCAAAAGAAGAATCAAGAAGGAACTGTTGCATGGCTATCCTCCCTGGGTGCCACCTCTCTCTCTCTCTCTCTCTCTCTCTCTCTCTCTCTCCAACGAGTTCACACACTTAATAGCAAAAAAATAAATAAAAAACACAACAACAAAACAGGGTTTGGCCAACAGGTTTGGCTCTAGTTTGGCCCTGTACTTCCAGAGAACTGGCTAACCACAGTTTGAATCTTAGCCTCGTTGGCCTGAAAAACATAACAGGTGTGTTTATGTATGCCCAAAATCCCAACAGGATGGAAAGAGGTAGAAGAAAGGATTTTAGTGTGACTATGCCTCTCTGAATGTGCTTTCTCTCCCTCTCTCTCTCCCTTGGCTCTCTGGCAAGTGCATGTGCCCTCTAGCAATCATAAACAAACAAACAAACAAATAAACAAACATAAAATCACACAAGTAACAGGTGTTCATTATTTTTGAAAAATTAGTGAAAAATGGAAAACAAACCACTGTAATCTCATTATCAAATGATAATCAGTTATAAACATGTTTACGTATCTCTCTCTCTACATATCTCCCACCCGGAAGATGGGATTAAACTTAAAAAAACTCACTCTCACTCTAGCTCTAGTTCTTATGAAAGAAAGAAACAAACAAAAAACCACACACACACTATTTTGTAAAACCTTTTTTTACATAATATTGTTTAAATCTTTTTACACATACCTTACTGTTTTATATCTACGTAGTATGCCATTGTATACTTGCACCATAATGTGAAATAGGTGTAGATGCATGACTTCAAGATGGGAGTAAACAGTATACCCAGGCTTTGGGCGGAGATACTACAGTAAGACACTGCAGAAAATGCCCCTGTTGCCCATTTTCTTTGGGCCCACTTCTCTGTTCCCCTGCAGGTGCAGAGGACAGTTCATGTCTCAGTGGGATTCTATCAGTATTGAGTCCCAGTTGCCCACAGATGACTATCCTACTGACACCCAAGAGCACTCGAAAGTGCAATCCTTTAATGGACTCTTATTCCAGTTACTAATCTCTCTTCACAGGGAGAACCCATGGTTCCACAAACATTACCCTCCTCAGGTCACCAATAAAACTGCCCAATATCCACCTTGGATAGCAACAGAAGGGTCCCTTCTCTCCCTGTCTTCATTCCTCTTCCTCTCCCACTTGGATTCCCTCAAGCTTTCACACCTCTCCGTTCTGCCCCAGGGCATCAGCTCCAACTCAGTGAAGCCTGGAACTGTGAGCAAACTCCAGAAACCATCCAGGTGAGAAGCATCAGGTCCTGAGGGAGTTTTAGATCTTCTGAGTTCTTCAGAGTAGAATATCTATAAAACAAATAAACCTGCCTCTTGCTAATATGAGCCATATCTAGCATCACATGTCTCATGCTTCAGTGCCCGTCCTTGCCTTACCTGCTAAGTGTTATTTAATATTCTTCTTTAAACCAACTCGTGTTTTAAAACTCAAAGAAGTGAATCTGTATCCTAAGCAACACTATCCATAAAACCAGGGGTTTAGATTGGTTATATTTTTTAATGATAATTAAAACCAATACAATTCATCACCATTAAGAAATGTTCATCCATGTACCATCTGAAATCACATACTCCAATTTCAAAAACACTACATTGTGTAAATAAAGACCACAGACTCAAATTTTAAGTAAGGCTCTGTTGCTTACCAAACTCTGTAGGGAGAAAGAAGAAAGCATACAGACACAGCAGTGTCTCAACTCCCTACTCTCCTTAGGAACTGGAAATAACAAATATTCTTTTATATATCTTCACATGGAACAAATATACAGAACTAGCTTAGGGACTTGAGCAAGCCACACAGGGGTCTTTTCCAAGAACTGTTTTTCTTTGCAGTCAGGGTCTTTTGAATTCAGTGACCTGTGGAGAGAGGCCTCTTGTGGCTGAGAGGAACCCGTACTTCTAGCAGAGATGGAGACGTGGAACCTTCCTCAGCTCACAGCTCTACTTTGTTACTGCATAATTATTCCAACAAAATCTCTGTACACTCCTTTCCTCGGTCCTGCTAAGACCTTACTCCTACCGGCAGAAGGAAAGGAAGTGGGATAAGAAATAAATGGGGAAAGATAAGAAAACCTCAATCCTGCCAAGTACAAATCGCATAGTCTCGGTTAGTCCCCATGACTGGTTTGCAGAACAGAAAATGCTGCCAATACACAGCATGATGGCCATGCCATGGTACAAAGACAGAGTTCAGACAACACCCAGTGGTAGTCTTTGAAGGAGGGACCCACCTCTTCTCTGATGACTAACACAGCACAGAAAGCAAGTGACAGATCTGGATAAGAGGACCTCTTGGGAAACTCTGCCAAATTAATAAATCAACATGCTGCCACTGGGTGCTTCCACATCTATTAATATAATGCCCAGATCTGCCATTTCTCTCTCATGGCTCACAATCATGTGTCTCTTATATTTCAAAAGCACTGGCTTGGCAGAGAACAAAGTGAATTTTTTCTATCTCTAAAGAAGTGAAAGAAAAAAAGTAAGCTTTAAATATATTAAATATGTAAAGGTTTCTCAAATTTTTGTGGGTTTTTAATAATTACAAAAGTAGTAGATGCTTGGGCCAGCAGGTGGCTGGTGGTTGAGGTGCTCATTCCTACATGGCAGACCGTCGTTCAAGTCCCAGATCTGGTGGCTTGCTTTCTCACTTTCCCTCTGTCTTTCTGTCTGTCTCTCTCTGGTAAGTAGATGTGCCTGATAGCAAATTTTTCCATTTTCTTCTATACATTTTCACAACCTTAAAAGCATACCACATTCTCAGTTTTTATAAATATTTTCATATTTAATTTTCCTTATTATAAAAGTATGATATGTTCATTAGAAAAAAACATAGAAAAAACATAAAAATAACCATTCTTGATCACACCACCCTGGGGCACCAGTAATTAATAGTTTTATTACTTTAAGTATGGGTTTTTTTTTTTTAAAGAATTATTTCATTTAGGGACCAGCAGTTAGCATAATGGCTATGTCACTGGACTCCCACGTAGTCGACCGTGGTTCGCGTCCCGGACCCGGTGATTTAAAACTCACACCGGGTGCGTGTGCATGCGTGCCCAAGATCCCGAGAGGAGAATAAAGGAGAAGGAATTGCGGCGTTGCCATTCCCCCCTGGGGGGTGATTTCTCGCTTTCTATCTCTCTGTCTCTCTCTGTCTTTCTGGCAAGCGCACGCGCCCTATAACAAAAACCTCTCCAAAAAAAAAAAAGATTTTATTTATATTTATTTATTTATTTTAATTTGACCAGAGAGGAACAGAGAGAGAGGGAGAGAGAGAGAGAAAGTGAGAAAGTAAGCCACTAGGTCCGGGACTCGAACTGCAGTAGGCCATGTGAGAGTCCAGCATCCTTAACCACCACTCCACCTCCCAGCCCCCTTAAGTATGTTTTTTATTCTGGCTCATTTACCTAACTTTCTACACAAGCATTAAAAATATTTGCAAATATTATTTAGTTGGAAGAGGAGGGGTCATAATTAACATTTTATTTTAAGTAAGGTTCACTGAAGTATACTTTACATATAGTAAAATTCACACTTTTTTTTTTTTTAGCTGCCAGAGGGTCACTCCAGAAAGAGACCAAGAGACAGAAGAGAGAGGGAGTGGGAGAAAACAGTTGCCAATGGGATGTGGTCATGCAACAATATTTTCTCCAATTTTTCCATCTCGTCAGGATTTGGGGCATGAATACATCATGGACAGCCATGTAGGATCCCTTAACCACTAGAGTCAGTTGTTAATTCACCTTTTTTAGATATGCACTCTGATTAGCTTTGACAAATGTATACAGCTAGGTTACCACCACCAAAATCAAGATGTTTCATCAATATTTTCATCACTTCCGAAAGTTCCTTCATGTTTTTTTGTCTAGACAAACATTTTTTTAAAAAAGATTTATTTAATTGTATGTATTTATTTTAATTTGTTATATGGCACAGGCTCACGAGAGAAAGAGAGAGAGAGAGGGAAAAGGAGAAGAAGAAGAAGAAGAAGAAGAAGAAGAAGAAGAAGAAGAAGAAGAAGAAGAAGAAGAAGAAGAAGAAGAAGAAGAAGAAGAAGAAGAAGAAGAAGAAGAAGAAGAAGAAGAAGAAGAAGAAGAAGAAGAAGAAGAAGAAGAAGAAGAAGAAGAAGAAGAAGAAGAAGAAGAAGAAGAAAGCAAGCCATCATGTCTGGGACTCAAATCACAGTTGGCCATGTGGTAGTTGGCCACCTGAACTACCACACCACCTGCTGGACCCAATAAATGTGATTTTTAACAGCCACAAAATATTCTGTGTGGATACCATAATCCATTGTTGTTCCTAGCATTTTGTTATGAACATGATGTAATTAGTACAATTGTGACTCAACTTTTTTTTACATTTAAGATTATTTCTTTAGGACAAACCTTCAGAAGAAGGATTAATGAGTAAAGGTTGTCTTGTTTCATATGGGGCTCTTGATACATATCTCCTGTTTTCCAAAAAAGGTCTTATCACTCTACACTTTTACCTCCAGTGAATAAAGAAACTGCTTCATGACATACCTTTCCAATACAGAATATCTTTATTCTGTAATCTTTCCTAGTGTGATGTATGAAAATGACATTGTGGGACAGCCCATGGCCTGGTGCTTAAAGTGACTGGATACCACATGGCTGACTGCATGGTTCAAGTCCCAGACCTGGCAGCTTAGAAAACACATGATACACATGTGTGTGAATGTCCAAAATCCCAAGAGGAAGGAGAAATGCAGGGGAAGGGGTTGAAGTATGACCATGCCCCACTGGGGGTGCTTTCCCACTTTCCATCTCTCTCTTTCTCCAATGAGTGCATACACCTTCTGGCCAAATATTTTTCTTTTTTTTGGAGAGGTTTTTTTTTTTTTTTTTCACTATATGGCACGTGCGCTCGCCAGACAGACAGAGAGAGACATAGAGATAGAAAGCGAGAAATCACCCCCCTGGGGGGATGGTCATGCCGCAATCCCTTCTCCTCCATTCTCCTCTCGGGATCTTGGGCACGCACGCACACGCACCCGGCATGAGTTTTCAGCCACCGGGTCCAGGACGCAAACCGCGGTCGACTAAGTGGGAGTCCAGCGACATAGCCATTACGCTAACTGCTGGTTCCCCTGGCCAAATATTTTTTAAAAGAAAAAGAAAATGCCATGGCATGCATTAAATATGGTTGCTTCCATCAATGAAGTTGAGTATGTCTGAAGGTTTATTAGCCATTTATAGACATTTTGTTTGTATCTTTGTCCTTAATTGTGGCTTTAATTTTTATTTACTGACTTTTCTTTTTAGTTTATTTCTCTTACAAGTGAGAGACAGACACAGAGACAAAAATAGTACCCCCCAACAGAGTCTTAAGTCCCCAATACACCCCAGCTTCAGTTGACCCCAGATCATGGGCATTTGAGTGCCCAGCATATTGAGGGAGGTCTATGGACCAGAACCTGGAACCTTCCCATGTGGGTCAGTCTAGCAGAGCATCCTATTTTCCCACTTCACCATCCTCCGGCCCCTAATAGCTAACTTTTAAGAGCTTTATATACATTAAATATATAGGATCGTAAGAGAATGGGAAATTGGAAGAAAAAAACTTGTGGAATGACCAGGCCCTATTAGGCTATTAGGGGGCTCTCTCTGCCTCTCATGCACACATGCCCTATGACCAAAAAAAAAAAAAAAAAAAAAGAAAAGAAAAGAAAAAATCCTGTGCAGAGTTTGTATAACTCTCTGTCTCTAATACTTATTACAAGTACTTTCTTCAGAAATAAATTATATGTTTTCAAATTTAATTATATTTTTAAACATAAACTATCAAATCCTTTGGTCCTTTCTTTTGTAATCAAGAAATTAAATCTGATACAGCATATAGTGTTGTAATTATAAGGAAGTTATAGGACAGATCTTTTCCATTGTATTTAATTGTATTACTTTCAAAAATGGTTATTTATCAAATATGTATCTACATGTGACTTAATTTTTACAGCCCTAGAAGTCCTTTTCAAGTAAATTAACAAATCAGAATAAGATTTTTCTGTCAGATTTTGTATTTTAGTTGAGTTTATTTAAATACAATTTTCTTTAAGAAAATGAAAAGACAAGACATAGATTGGGAAACATATTTGAAAAACATATCAATAAAGGGCTAGTATCCAAAAATACACAAAGATCTTTTAAAATTCAACAATAAGAAAACCAACACATTCAAAAATGTGTGAAAGCTCTGAACAGACACTTGACCAAAGATATACAAATGACAAGCCCATGAAAAGATGTTCAAGGCACGGGAGCTGGCAGGTAGACTGGTACTGAAGGTGTTTTACTCCCACATAACTAACCATGGTTCAAGTCCCAGACCTGTTGGTTTGCATTCTCATTTTCCCTCTCTCTCAGTCTGTCACTCTATGGTCACATTTTAAAATGTAATAATAATAAATAAAAGTAAGTAAATTCTGAAAAAAAAAAAAAGAAAAGATGTTCAAGGCTGACCCCACAGGCTAGTGGTTAAAGAAATCTGGACCCTGAAAGGCCAATTGCTGTTTGAATCCTAACCTAACAGTTTATAAAAACACACTGAGCATGTGTGTGTGTGTGTGTGTGTGTGTGTGTGTGTGCATGCACAAAAGCATTTCAACAGGATGGAGAAGTGGAGAAGGGATTGTAGCATAACCATACCCATTTGGGATGCTTTCTTCTTCTGTTTATATCTGGCAAACACATACTCCCCCTAACAATTTAAAAAAAAAAAAACGATGCCAGTCCAATCAGTGGTATAGTAGTTAAGGCTGATGGATCCCACACGGCCAGCTGTATGGTCTGAGTCCTGCTGGACCTGACAGCTTGAAAAACATAGGGTGCATATGTGTGCATGCCTAAAATCTCAAGAAGAGAATAGAGGAGAAGGGATTATGGTGTGGTCACTCCTCCTAAAGAGTGTTTTCTCACTTTCTCGCTCTCTCTCTCTCTCTCTCTGTCTCTGTCTCTCTCTGCCAAGTGCATGTGCCCTATAACAACTAAAAAAAATAACAGTTTAATATCATGCATCATTACAGAATTGCAAACTAGAACAATGATATACTACTATACCCCTATTAAAATTACTAAAATTCAAAATACCAACAACACCAAATGCCTGCAACAATGTGCAATAGGAACTTTCATTAGCAATATTACAACTACTTTGGAAGCCTGTTTGTCAGTCTTACAAAGCAATATGGCTTTACCAAAATGAGTTGAAAACTTAAATGTATAAACTCTGCACAGAAATTTATTTTTTATGTCAGAGGGCATGTATGCACAAGAGAGAGAGAGAGAGAGAGAATCTCCCCATGGGAACTGGGCATGCCATAATCTCTTTCTTTTTTCTAATTTCCCATCCACTCAGGATCCTGTGCATGCACATACAGTATGTTTTTCAAGCCAACAGGCCTAAGACTCCAACCCTGGTCAGTCGTCTGGGGGTCTCACTTCCTCTGCATAGCACTTGATCACTGCACTATGGAGCCAGCCCTGCAGAGGAAGTTTTAAATAAACTTTATTCTTAATTGCCAAAAACTGGGCATAACCAAAATGCTCTTCAGTAAATGAATAAACTATGATATACCCATTCAATGGGATATTAGTCAGCAATGGAAAGAAATGAACCAGGAAGCCATGAAAAGATACAAAGGAAGTTGAAAGACAGATTGCTAAGTGAAAGAAGCCAGCCTGAAAAAGCTACATACTGCATATTCTAACCATCTGACAGTCTAGATAAGACAATTCTATAAAGACAGTAAAAAGATCAGTTGGTTAACACAGTTGGGGGAAAAGAAGGATGGGTGAATAGGTGGAGCACATACAGTGAATAGGCAGTGAAACTGTTACTGTATGATACTGTAATGCTAGATACATAATGGATTTGGCAAAACCCACAGAATGATAACACAAAGAGGCTCTCTGGTGTAAACTATGGACTTTAGTTAATAACAGTGTATCAATATGGGTTCATCAGTTGTAATAAATACATCACACTAATACAAGACTTTAATAGGAGGGAAAACTTGGGACCAGCAGATGGAATAATGTTTATGTCACTGGATTCCCATGTAGTCCACCGCAGTCCAAGTGACAGACCCAGCAGCTTGAAATTCATGCAGGGTGCATGTGCATGCGTGCCCAAAATCCCAAGAGGAGAATAAAGGAGAAGAGATTGCAGCTTGGCCATCCCCCTGGAGAGTGATTTCTCACTTTCTCTTGTCTCTCCAGTGAACACATGCACCCTACAGCAAAAATCTCTCTCTGTAACAAAAAAAAATAAATAAATAAGAGGGAAAACTCATGGGAGTAGGGTTAGTATATGGAAACTCTACTTTCCTTTCAATTATCCTGTAAGTCTAAAATTGCTCTAATAAATAAAGTGTATTGATTTTATATAAAGATAGTTCCACATATTAAATCTTATATAGAGAAAGAAAATTCTCATGTAAGTAAATCAACCTCTTCCTATAAAAAGAAGCACTCTCTGAAAGATTATCAGTCTGAAATAGCCCTTAGTGTAGGGTAAGAACTCAGTAACGGTAGAATAAAATAATAAATGATAAATAAATAGACAAACAAATATAGCTGCTCTTAAGAATCTGAAGAGAGTTATGATGCCAGCCTAATCTATATTTGAATTAATTTTCTTTCTCCACTTACTGTGGGAATTTAGTGAATTACCTAAACTTCCTTAGCTTCAATTTCTTCATGTATAAAATGAGAAAAATAAAGACTACCTAAAACAGGTATCTTGAGTGTAATAAAACATTACGTATAAAGGGCTTAGAATACACTTTTGCACAAAGTAAGTGCTAATCAATGGTAGTTATTATCATTTTCATAAGACCTATAATAATAAACAAGCAAAATAGTCAATATTGTTGCATCTTGGAAAGAGACTAGGTTTGATCTCTGGCTCTTTCTCCAAGTAGCTGATAGGTCTTTTGCTATGTTACATAACTGAAGAAAGCAGTGTTGATGTTTAAATGAGATACATTCATTCATACATTCAATAAACAATGATCGGGCACTGACTGTGTGCCAGGATTCGTTCTAGACACTGAGGACACAGGAATGGACAAAACAAAGTTCCAGTCCTAAGAGATGTTATGTAAGACGACAGTAAACAAAAATATATTTGTGATAACCTCTCAGAGAGAAGTGAAAAGTAAAAAAGCAGAAAAAAGAGAGGGTGTATTTTGTGGGTTTTTTTTACTTTTTTTTTTTTTTTTGGAGAGATTTTCGCTATAGGGCGCGTGCGCTCACCAGACAGAGAGAGACATAGAGACAGAAAGCGATAAATCACCCCCCAGAGGGGATGGTCACGCCGCAATTCCTTCTCCTCCATTCTC
Source organism: Tupaia belangeri chinensis (assembly GCF_000334495.1). Classification (NCBI taxonomy): domain Eukaryota; kingdom Metazoa; phylum Chordata; class Mammalia; order Scandentia; family Tupaiidae; genus Tupaia; species Tupaia belangeri. Next base: position 6,314,515 of record NW_006159844.1, on the reverse strand, counting down.
CTCTCGGGATCTTGGGCACGCACACACACACGCCCGGCGTGAGTTTTAAGCCACCGGGTCCGGGAGGTGAACCACAGTCGACTACGTGGGAGTCCAGCGACATAACCATTACGCTAACTGCTGGTTCCCAGGGTGTGTTATTTTTGATATGGTGACATTTAAGTAAAGTCCTAAAGAAAGTAAGAGTCATGTGCTATCTGGGAAGAGCATTCTGAAAGGAAACAGCAGAGCAAAGGTCCAGGTGGAATGAGCCTGTAACATCACAGGGCTAGTGGTTGAAGTGAAGTGATGGAAGAAGAGAATTTAAAGGAGATGAAAGATCATAGAAACATCTAAGGCCAAATCACTTAGACATAGGTAGACTCCTCAGATTTTAAGAGTGATGGAAAGCCATTGGAGCATTTGAGCAGAAAGCCCTAGTGCCCAGTGCCCTACAATGTGACCTTATTTGGAAATAGATTCCTTGTAAATGTAATTAGTTGAAAAGAAGTCATACTGGAGTAGGAAGGAGCCCTAATCAAATATAGCTGGGGTCCTTACAAGGAGACAGTCACGTGGCCAGGTGAAGATGGAGGGAGAGACTGGAGTCATGCTGCCAAAAGCCAAGGAACACCAAGGATCTACCGTCTCCACCAGAAGCCAAGAGGCAAGGAAGTATTCTCTCCTACAGGCTTTAGAGGGAGTGCTGGCCTTCCAATGCCTTGGTTTTGGACTTCTGACCTTCCAAATTGAGAGAATAAATTTCTGTTGTTTAAAAAGCCATTTGGTTTGTGGCACTTTGTTATACAAATACAAGCCCTTTGTTACAAGCCCTAAGAAACTAAAATGATCCCTATAAATGGCCTTCCTTCTCCACTCCATCAAGCAAGATTAGAAGATACTGGAGTCAACCATCAGATCCCACCCTTTAGTAGCAACACAGCCCCATATCGTAAAGATGGTTAGGGAGCACTTGCTGGCCATGACAATGGTGATTTATTTTTCTTTTGTTTTTCCAATACACAAAAGGCAAGTCTGTGTTGAATTCTTTCCAATTAATGCTAATGGGTGACCGGCCTCTGATTCACTCTATGGGAAATGAGGCCACTAAGAGGAAGTTATCAGTAAGGGATTTATGTTTTAGTAGCATGTTTAATTATGATACAACCACAACTGTCTCTTGCACTGGAATTTAGCATGCAAGATTTACAGCTCTTAGTACAATTTTTGCCTTTGTTGTCTCAAAGAGCCTCGGTTCTAATGTTTTATTAGGCTTATCAACCTCTGTTCAATTGTGTCAGACTGCCCCCTACTGCTTTGGTCTCATAATCTCATTCTGGTTGCTAATAACTTGAGTTGGTTTTTAACATATGTGATTTTTTTTACCAGGATCTGTAAACCTGCCCACTCTCACACCCTAAAAAATACAGAACATTGTAACAGTGATGGGGGAGGTATCTTTATTTTTCTTTTAATAAAACCATTGAACAACCACAATTTGTTTCAAAGCACACCATCTGGCTGGCTTAAGCTTGCAAGAGAAATTAAGTTTCTAGAATAAAAACAGATCAGATTCCTTTTCATTCTCATTTTTTGAGGGTGGCAAACATCTTCAAGAGATATCCTCTCTTTTCATGATATAACAGGGAAATTTTTTTTAAGAGAAACTGATGAAATTTTAACTAATCCAACCAGCCAGAGGGAAGCAATATTACAAAAGGGGCCTCAAAGGAAGGTTGGGATTTCTTTTCCGCTTCAAAGGCATTGACATCCAGTGCTGTGAAAAGGCCCGTGCAGGAGGGAGTCAGAGCACTCCCAGCAGCCACACTCCCTACAATAGGTGGGGGCTGCTGGGCATACCCACCCAGTCCCTCTGCCATTCCTCTTTTGCCTGTGTCAGAGGGTCAGGAAGAGGACATAGGGATATATGAGGGGATATTCAAAAAGTTCGTGAAAATTTTGTATTATGAAAAAACTATACATTAAATTCAAATTTGTTTGCACCAAAATAAACTCACGCTTTAATTCCACTTTTTCTATAACGTCCCCTTGTACTTATAAGGAAAGAAAAGGAAACCTGGAAATGGATTATTTGGGCTTTATGCAGACTCAGTACCCCTTACCCAAAATGCTTGGGACTAGAAAGTGTTTGGGATTTTGAATTTTTTTTTTCAGATTTTGGAGTATTTATATATACATAATTAAATATCTTGGGACTAGGACCCACATCTAAATATAAAATTCATCTGTATTTTATATCCATCTATATACATGGCCTGGAGGTCTTTTTATTTTTAATTTTTGCTAGAGGGTATGTACACCCACTGGTGAGAGAAAGAGAAAGAAAGTGAGAAAGCACTCCCTATGGGGTATGTGTACTCACAATCCCCTCTCCTCCATCTCTCCTCCTTTTGGGATTTTGGGCACACATACAAATGTACCAACATGTTTCTCAAGCTGCTTGGTCTAGGACTTGAGCAGTGATTTCAGTCATGTGGGATCCAGTTGTCTTAACCACCATACTAGAAGCTAGCTCCATGGAGGTAAATTTTCTTTTCTTTTCTTTTCTTTTTTTTAAGTTTGCTATAGAGCATGTGCACTCACTGGAGAGAGAGAGAGATAGTAAGAAAGTACCCCACCCCCCAGCGGAGATGGCCATGCCACAATCCCTTCTCTTCCATGCTCCTCTCAGAATTTTGGGCAGTACGCACATTCACAGAGCATGTTTTACAAGCTGCTGGGTCTCAGACTTGAACCTTACAATTTGCCATGTGGAATCCAGCTACCTTAATCACCATGCCATGGGCTGGCCCCATGGAGGTAATTGTATACAGTATTTTTATACTGCAGCATTTTGACTCCAACCTGTCACATGAGGTCAGGTGTGAAATTTCCACTCATTACAACATGTTGGTGCTCAGATTTTTAATTTTGGAGCATTTCAAATTTTGGATTTTGGATTTTGGATTGGGGCTGCTCAACTTGTAATGCAAATGAATTATCAAGGTTAATTTTTTAAACAAAACAATATAACAAACCAAAAACCTGGCCTTGTTGCAGGGCAGCTTCCCTAATCCCTGATCTTTCCTTTCCACCTCAGCCCACATAGCAGTCGTCCCCAGCCTGTGCTGCTCTCCCTCCAGGCCTCTTTGAATGACTACTTCATCTGGGCCTCTGAACTGAGCTCCCACGGGACCACATGCTGCCTCCCTCCGCAGACTTGCTACATTTTGGCATACACAGTAGGACCGTAACTAGCCCTCAGGAGAATCTGTTTTCCTGTGACCCTTGTCACAACTGGGACTTTGCTCAGATCCCTGAGCCACATACAAACACCTTTATTCTCTGTTCACCTGCCTTGTGTCCTGTCCTGCTTGGGCTGGCAGCCTCAGGAGGGGGAAAAGGAGTATTCTTTTTCTCTGCCACAGCTGTTTACTCCTTGGCCTATGCTTGGGGTAGTGCTATCTCCCAGGGCTGACAAAGGAGAGTGGGGAAGGGGGGGTAGGAGATGTCACTAAAGAACATTTACCCTCATTGCACTGTGCAAGACAAACTCAAAACCTATTCCATAAAAGATTGTTTTATGTTGCATGGTCCAAGAGAATAGCCCAGCTGCTATCCTTGGCTCTCCTCCATTTCTCAATCCCATTCATAAAATCTTTAGAGAAGGCCATGTGCTGCTTTCTCACAGAGTAGAACAAGTTGTGCTCCAACCCAGAATGAAGTTGGAGTTAGATGCAGGTGGCTAGAAGGGCATTGACCAGTCTGTCTACCTACTCTGTCTGTCTATTCTAATTCTCCCCACCTCCACCACAAATTAACAAACCATATGCTGAGCCTCTAAAATTTCCACACCAAGCCAGAAACTGGGAAATTGAAAAGCTTAGTAAACCTCTAGTATTTAGGACCTGGCCAACACAGCAATCCCAGAGACCCCAAACCCATAGCAATTTGTCTTTTGCCAAGGCCCAAAATTGAATATTAAACAACACAACCCCAGTATTTGGGAACAGTCATCTAGTAAGTGAGTCTATTTAGCTATCCTATATGCCAACTATAGCATTAATTACTTTCTCTACATTATCTCATATAACCATGATTACAAATTTATCCCCACTTCATAGATGATAAAACTGAGATTCAGAGGTTAAGAAATTTGTTCAAGATCATGTAACTAGTCAGCATTACTGAACAAGACCACAGAACTAGTATGATTGATATCACATGGCTATGTAGTATGATTTCAGCAAGGTCTCAGAACTAGTTAGTGTGCTGATTTCAGAGCTAATGTGGGTGGGGCTAGATGAGCAGGTACTTGACCCCTGGTCAGTCTTACTCTGAAGCTCAAGCAGTTAGCCGCTGCAGTTCAGCCTCCTAGGTCATTCTTTCCTTATTTCAGGCACATAGCAGTGCTCATGAAGCCATCAGAATTTTGTCATCATGTGGAAAACGGCCCTAAGTGCTAGGATACTTTAAGTGCACGCTGAAAAGGCTATTCGTTTGTGGTATCAGAATACACAAAGATTATGCTTGCGTCTGGAAAAGGCCAGGGGCCTGAACAAAAACAACTCCATCCTTTATGGATCTGAGACTTTTGAAAGAGCTGAAGTGTTACAGCTTTTATACACACAGAGAGGAATGGAAGTCTACATGCAATTATATAGGTATATGAATAGCAATATAAATAAAGATAAGGCAGATTCCTGCTCTCAAGAGTTTTACACCATTAGCTCACCATGAAAAAGAACAACTAGAAGATAAAGCATGCATACAATTTCAAAAAGCTAATGGAGGGAACCAGCGGTTAGCATAATGGCTGTGTCGCTGGATTCCCACGTAGTCAACTGCAGTTCGCGTCCCAGACCCAGTGGCTTAGAACTCACGCTGGGCGTGTGTGCGTGCATGCCCAAGATCCTGAGAGGAGAATGGAGGAGAAGGGATTGCTGCATGACTATCCCCCTGGGGGGTGATTTCTCGCTTTCCGTATCTATGTCTCTGTCTGTCTGGCACCCTAAAGCAAAAACCTCTCAAAAAGCTAATGGAGAAAACCTTCTTCAAAAGAAAAATACCACTCTGGTCCTTAGGTACTTTGTTTGAACTCTAGAAAGCCAGCTACTTAACAAATATAAACAAAACCCAAGAATATCATGTCCCCAGCAAGGCAGAATCCATCTTACATTAAAGAGAAAGTAAGCAAGAATTCAAACTATTAAGTCGTCAGGAAAGTCATGACGTATTTTTCTATGTTTTCCTATGCAAATATGCATCACAACTTTCAATACATATCATTTGCAGATGGTACATTCATGAGAGAGGCATGCTGAAAGGCAGAGTACGAATCCACATCAGCAGTATGAAGGCTAAATGGAGGACACAGGCCGGAGGCTGTGAGAGTCCTCAGAAAGCCATCATGACAATCCAGCCACAAGATGATGAGAAAGTGACCTAAGAATATGGAAGTAAAAATGGGGAGAGGGATGAAAATTGAAGAACCTGTTGAAGGAACAAAATCTATACAATGTCGAAAACACTTGGGAGTAGTTAAACAACTACAGTAGTTAAACAACTACTCCCAAGTAGTTAGATATACTAGAGTAGATATACTAGAAAGAAGTAAGACAGGTTTTCTAATGGGAAGCCTAGAAGAGTGTTTGCAGAATGTTTAGAAAGGAGGAAGTTAATATGATTTAAGATGAGGTAAAGGCGATACTAAGCTCAGTGTGTGACATATAACTTTAGAAGGCTCAAATACAGGCCTAGTCTTGGTAGTATGGGTGGTAGCATACTGAACTACACTGCTAATATAGAAGCTAAGTGTCCAACCACAGGTTCAGATCCCAGATCGACCTGAAACATACAGTGTGTATATGCCCAAGATCCTGACTAGCCGAAGGACTGTGGGAAGAGGATCATGGCATGATGAGACCCTTTCGAGGGTGCCTGCTACTTCCATCTATCTCTCTCGTGCATGCCCTCTCTTGTGAAAGAAATAAAATTTATAAATTCTGAGAGAAGAAAAATAAATAAAACTCAAATATAGATCTAGTTATATAAATAATAATTCTTTTTTTTTCAAATTTGCCAGAGGGTACTTGCACTTGCCAGAAAGAGATAGAGGGAATCAAGAAATCATGCTCCAGGGGCATGGTCACACAACTATCTGTTCTCCTCCATTTCTCCCTGCTTTTCAGAATTTTTGAGCAGGCATAAGAACATGTCCTATATGTTTCTCAAGCTGTCAAGTCTGGGATCCTGTTCACTTAACCCCCAGGCTAGGGGCTGGCCCTATAGAAAACATTCTACATGGTAGAGAGTTCTAGAGTTTATTCATAGTTTCACATGTGCGTATGTGTGTAGAGTCAACCTATATGGTATGGCCACTAAAAAATTTTAACTGAACTACAGAATTTCAGAATTAGAAATAACATGATTGTTCAATACTTATATAATATAGTATACATGTTCTGAACACCTATACAGCATATAACAATGTTTGTCAACCAGCATCTTAATAACTACAGTGAAAATAGCTCACTCTTCTATGCTCAGACATTTCTGTTTATCAGAGGGTTTTCCCTAATGTTATTATCTTTTGACAAAATGAAGCTCACTTACACCCTAACAGTTAATATCCTAAATTTGGTGATCTTACTAAATAGGTGAGGAATATAATACTACTCTTACAACATATCCATTCCTTCCTTCTTTCTTAAGAAACAAAAATACAAAACCTCCAAAAATAATTTTTACTAGGGGGTCAGTAGGTGGCATAGTGGTTAAGGTGCTGGACTCTGACATGGCCGATCATGGTTCAAGTCCCAGACCTGGCAGCTTGAAACTCACACAAGGCATATGTGTATGCATGCTCAAAATCCCAGGAGGACAAGGGACTACAGCATGTCCATTCCCCTGGGGGGGGGTGACTTCTCACTTTCTCTCTCTTAGCTCATGGCAGCAGGAACTCTATCTCAGCTTGTCTCTGTCTCTCCAGCAAGCCCATGCACCTTATAGCAAAAACCTCTCATAAAAAAGGTTTACTGGGACACATGACTACTCAGAACAATGACTACCTTCCCCGGATTCCCTTTCAGTTAGCTGGCTCTGTGACCTAGTCCTGCTCAAAGGGATGGGAGCACAAATGATGTGGAGAATTTCAGGATCTATACCCTACAAGAGAAATAGCTTGTATTATACTTGTCTTTTTCCTTATCGTCCTCAACAGGAATGTGGGTGGGACACTGGCAGCTGAAATGGCCATCTTGAATAAAATGGAAGTGCATGCTGAGGATGGCCAATAAAAAGGAGTCTGCGACCATGACAATTGTACAAATACATGTGCATAGCTTCTCAGCCCTAGACTCTCGTGAGAGAAGAATAAACTTCTATTTTGTATAAAAGTTGTTTTATGTGGGTTTCCATTACAGCAACAGCCAAATCATGATTACCTACTACTATGGGTTCTACTCTCTGGTTCTGTCACTACTAACAAGTCGTTTAACTACTCCAAGCCTCGATTTCTTCATCTGTAAAATTTAGCCTACTCTATAGGGTTGCAGAAGAAATTAAATGATATGATATATCTAAATACACTTAGCACAGTGAACACTCAATCAATTGTAGCTGTTATTTTTACTAGTAGTCATTAATACGAAAATTAGCTCTCCTATAAATAAATCTAACAAATTAGAATTCCTTAGACTTAGTGGGGGAAGAAAAAACTGCCACTTTCATATGGCAGTTAAGGTTTAGTTTGTTCATCCAAACAACTCTGAAATAGAATAAAAATGTTCATTTCATAGTCAAGAGACCCATAAGGATATAGAAACTAGCTTAGAATAATATGACTAAATAGCAAAACTTGAATTAATTCTATATTCTTCACTCTTCTGAAGATCTATCAATTGAGATGGAAACAATAGGATGTGTGTGTGCGTGTGTGTGTGTGTGTGAGAGAGAGAGAGAGAGAGATTGTCTAGGAATCTCCCTGTGCCCTTCTCATCTTAAACCTCCTTTATTACTAAAGTACCCAAAGGTCAGCCCTATGGAGAAGAAAGAGCCAGCCCATTTGTGAAAAAGCCGTTCTGTTAAGACTTCTCCAGGTATTTATTAGTTGAGAAGCAACAAGCTTTGTTCATTAGTTGAGCATCATTTTCCCCCTATGTGAGGGACTATCTGGGCATACTGTGCTTAGGCAACCCTGAATCCCCCAAATTCCTTTATCTTCTCAAAGCTTCTCAAAATGTTTTCCTTACTTTATACAGCTAAAAGGTCTTACCAGGCATTGGCTTTGAGAATGCTGCTGGAGTCTCCATTTCAAAGTTTCTTTAATTTGAGATATAGAAAATATCCAGAGGGACCAGAAGATGGAGTAATAGTTATGTCACTGGACTCCCACATGGCCGACCACGATTCAAGTCCAAGACCCAGTGGCTTGAAATTCACCCAGGTGCAAGTACGTGCATGCTCAAAATCTTCAAGAGGAGCACAGAAGACCTCTTTATGGCTACTGAGAACTAGTGATTTCAGGAGACTAAGAGAAATGAAGATTTTCCACTGATAATTCAGCCTCCAGCTCTCAAACTCACATGGAAAGGCAAGGGCACAGGCCACAGAAGACCCTTTCATGGCTACTGAGAACTAGTAATTTCAGGAGACTAAGAAAAATGAAGATTTTCTACTGAAAATCTACTGTGCGGGGTGCAAGCATGGTTTTATAATTTTTGCTTTTTTATAAAAAAAAAATTTTTTTTTAGTTTTTTTTTAGCTTTTTCTCTGTTTCTTGGTTGTTTTTGTTGCTGTTGTTTCTCTCTCTGTGTTTCCTTTTCCGCATGCTCCTGGACACTCTGACTGAACTTCAAGTTTGGGAAGAAACATACTTTTCCATCAGATGACTAGAAATCACCGCAGGACCACAAGAAATATGGGAAAGCAAGAAAATAACTTTTCACCAAGGGAAATGAATGGCTCCTCTTCATCCACAGACAGTTCAATGGAAATCATCGATATGTCTGATAAACAATTTAGAACATTCATAATGGTGAAACTAACAGAGATGGAAGAGAAGTGAAACAATGAACTGCAGAAGAGAATGGAGAAAGGAGCTGACGAGTGCCAGGAGGTGAGGAAATTCTTGCATGATCTGAAAGAGGAATTACACACTTTACAAAAGAATCAAATGGAATTGTAAGGGATAAAGAAAGACTATAATACAGGAAGTCAAAATCTTTCTTGAAAGTATTAAAAGCAGACTAGATCATACAGAAAATAGAATCTCTGATGTAGAAGAGAAAATTGCTGGCCTAGAAAAATCCACCACGGAGACAGAGAAAATTGCCCAAAAATTTGAGTATAATATATGAGAAATACTAGATATCATCAAACAGCCAAACATCCGGATAATTGGCATCTCAGAAGGCAAAGAGACTCATAAGGGCATTGATAATCTAGTCCATGAAATCCTGCAAGAAAACTTTCCAAATCTAGAGAGGCACCCAAAGATCCAATCCCAAGAAATACAGAGGGCCCCAAATACAATCAACCCAAGAAAATATTCTCCAAGACACATTATAGACAAACTGACCAAAACCACAAACAAAGACAAGATACTAAGATTGGCAAGAGA
>NW_006159844.1:6302121-6304593 GCF_000334495.1 Tupaia belangeri chinensis | reverse complement strand
TTTTGTTTTGTTTTGTTTTGTTTTGTTTTGTTTTGTTTTGTTTTGTTTTGTTTTGTTTTGTTTTGTTTTGTTTTGTTTTGTTTTGTTTTGTTTTGTTTTGTTTTGTTTTGTTTTGTTTTGTTTTGTTGGAGATGTTTTTGCCATAGGGCACGTTCACTCGCCAGACAAACAGAGAGAGACAGAGACAGAAAGCAAGAAATCACCCCCCCAGGGGGGATGGCCATGCTGCAATCTCTTCTCCTCCATTCTCCTCTTGGGATCTTGGGCACGTATGCACACGCGCCCGACGTGAATTTTAAGCCACCGGGTCCAGGACCCAAACCGCGGTCGACTACATGGGAGTCCACCAACATAGCCATTACACCAACTGCTGGTCCCCTAGGCTTTAAGTTTTAAAGAAATTTCCTTACCAATTCAAAACTGCTTTTCTTTCTTTTTTTTTTTCTTTGAACCAAATGACTTAAATGTATTTTTAAAATTAAACAATTAAAAACACTTATTTCCTCAGATTTAATACACATAATTTAACAAAATAGATTTCACCTCTTTAATATACATATAGTCTACTATAAGCTTACTCAAGTTTTTAATTTAAAAAATATCTTAATACCATGTCTACATGTGAAAGGAAAAAGACAAAAATTTAATTCTAAATAGTTCAAGGCAAGAAAATCTGAGATAAAAAATGGCATAGTTTCCTAACTAGAATTATCCATACATATCATCACTATCACTAATAAATATTTATCATATATAAAATTCAACAGGTGTTTGCTCTGCCTGTATTTATCAGTCTCTGCAGTAAAAAATCAATATCCTTAAGTACAAATGTGTCTTTATGCTTCACATATAAAATGTATAAAATGATCAAAGAGGACAAATAATTTTCAAGTAACATCAAATTATATCTTCTTATTGGCTCATATCTGATTCTAGTCAATGGCTCCTGACACTTTTAAGTTTTCTTAATTTCTCAATTAAGTCATTTACATTAAATATACTAAAGAAGCTTATTATATACATAAAGCTTTTGGCAAATCCTTTCATAACAAGACAAATAATTTTGTAACATGAGTAACCACTTCCTAATTTACCAGTTTAATGTGTTTGAATTATTTTTTTCAACAATGTATTATAAAATTTTCACACAAAGAAAAACAAAAAGAACTGCACAGTGAAAGTTTACTAGTATGCTTAGATTATTACTATTTATATCTTCTGAAAATGCAGAATACATCTTTCTGACCACTTTTTCAAAACCAACTCTCCAACTTAAAAAAAAAAAACTACAAAACTAAAAAGCATACTAAATATCTGGTTCCCAAATGCCTTTCCTGTTCTGTTGAATCTGTATGTAGCTATATTATGGATAAAAATTAGCCCCGACATTCTTCTCAAATGCTAATATATGTAGACCATAATTCTTTGAGAAGTATTCAACCTCAATTGAAATCATTAACTTTGCAAAATACTCAAGAATTATATTCTCTATGTATACACTGCATTAAGAGTAAACCAATAGGTGAACTCTATGGTATGTGAATTATATCTCAACAAACCAGTTATTAAAAGCAAAAGAGTGAATCAATAATAGCTGCATTGGTTCAAATGAACAGTCCAAATATAAAAGGATCCTCAGAAAGGATTCCAATGACGGAACATGATTCCTGATGGTACTAATGGAATAGCCACATAAAATATACTTTGAATTAGATTATAAACTAATGCTATCATTGGTACTTTAAATTATTAAAGTGTTTCTAAATTTCTTTATCCTCATTAAAATGTTTTGAATAGCTCTCTACATTAATACTGGGCAGGGATAGAAAAATGGGAAAGTGAACATTAGGAGAGATTACCATCAGGGTAATATTGCTGGTTCATGCCTTCTGGAGGACCTTGTCCACCATGACTGTATTGGTCCCCATAATAGTCTTCCTGGCCTGAGTACTGCTGTGATGGGCCCTGTTGAGGTGGTCTATAGGGAGGAATCTGTCTCTGACCCATCATGTGACTGCCTTGGTTAACTTGACCCATCATCCCCATAGGTGGTTGCTGTCCTTGGTAATGCTGCCCGCCTCCCTGTGGCATATTGTATTGCTGAGAAGGAGGCTGCTGATGCATCATCGGGCCTTGGTTTGGTTGCATATTCATATTTGGCCTGGGGCCATAGTTTCCCATAAGTTGTCCTTGACTCATTGTCATCTGATTCTGTACGGGCATACTCTGTGATGATGGCACGGAATGGTTGTAACCTCCCATGGATCCATGGTTACTTGAAGGCATATTCATAGAACTATTTGTCATATTGAGTTGATTGGGTCCAGGTCCCTGCATAGGCATATGATTAGGTCCAGGCATCTGGCCGTTCATCTGGTTCTGCATGTGTGGTGCAGGAGGACCCCCACCTACCATTCCATCTGAAGGCATGTTGTGAGAGCGTGGAGGTGGGGGAGGGCCACTCTGATTCAT
>NW_006159844.1:6299048-6301393 GCF_000334495.1 Tupaia belangeri chinensis | reverse complement strand
ATGAAACTAGAAATGGAAAATTATTGACAACATGCATGATTAAGCCACTATGCAGTATATTCTGGATGGATAACCATTTTTTATATGCTGTGGCAATAATTAGGGGATGAATGTAAATTAATTAATTAAAAAAATTTCAGGAGAAAAAATTTCCTAAAAAATAAAAATAAATAAAAGTTAATGATTAAAAAAAAATCTTCAAGAGGAGGATGGAGGAGAAAGGACTGCAGCATGGCCATCCCTGTGGGGGGATGGTTTCTCACTTTCTGAATCTCTGTCTCTCCAGCGAGCACACCATTCTACAGCAAAAATCTCTCTAAAAAAAAGAAAAGAAAAAAATCCAGAAATAAAAAACATGAAATATTTCATACTGAATTACTGGGGGAAAAAAAGGAAGCAAGAAAGCTTATTTGATCCAATGGAATAAGCTCCTTAAAATTAACAATATCATCTGGCAGAATTAAGAAAACGTTTTGTCACAGGAAGAGAGCCACGAAAAGAATCATTTGAGTTGTTAAAAGATAAATCTGGGGGCCAGACAGTGGTGCAGCAGTAAAACAAGATGCTCTCTGAGGGGAGTTTCCTATTCAGATCTGGAGAACCCCTCAGTATGCTGAGCACGTGTATGCCCAGGATACGGGGGTGGCTAATGCTAGAAGTGGATCATGATATCGAGACCCTGTTTGGGGTGCTGTCTCTCTCTCTTTCTGAAGAAATAAATAAATGAACTTTAAAAGAAGATAAATCTGGGTTTCAAAGATAATTTTTTTTTATAAAACTCAAGTATTTTCTATACAAAACATACTCACATTTCACAAAAGGAATGAAGAAAGCTTCCCTCTCTTTTGACTCCACAGCTTGATTCCCTAGAAGTAACCATGTTTTTTATTTTCTTATATATCCTATCCTGTTAGAAATTTTCTTGCATGTACAAGAATATATTATTTATAAGATACATGTGTGTATATATATATGACTATAACATTATATATTTTTTTCTTCTTGCATTATTTCTGAAACTGTCAATAAAATCATTAATTTTTAAATTCCTGATTCTTAAAGAAAAACTCCCTATAAACAAGAAGTAAAATCCTCACACACAACAATCTCAGGTCTTCATGAGAGTTAGCAAAAGTCCAAGTACTCTGTGAAACAGAAATAATCAAATGCCTCAAAATATTTAATTTCCTATTCCAGGAATGTGAAACAGGTGTAATTAAAATAACACTTTTTTAATTAAGTGACCTCTCTTGACCAACCATCTGTGAATAATTCAGATTTCCCCCTTATTATTACTGTAAAATTAAAACGAGGTCATATAAACAGGAAGATCCTCTTTAACTATCTTTAAGCACCAGCAATATATATTTTCCACCAGTTAAAATCCTTAATGATACAAAAAATCTGTCAAGCATAACTTCCCCAATTCATTTGCCTGAAACCATCAATATTTTATCATGCACTTGCAGTTGGCTTTAATTTAACAGTCCAGGTTACTAATCAAACAAAACACCCAAGTCATTAAAAGTTAGCGTGCCATTTAGAAAGTGCATTTCACGTTTATTAAAATATCTTTCATGCAGCCATTAGAAACCTAAAGTTTTAATTACAATCAGATATTTAGTTCTACTCCAGTTATGCATTTGGCACTCTCTTGCAACTGCCCTGATTAATCTTCCAGACCAAGTTCATCCATTACCTCCTGAAATTATTTTCCTCTCAACTTCTTCAGAATTCATCTTTCTACCCCACCCGCCACAAATAAGTAAAATGCAATTGAAAGGTGTGCAAAATAACTACCCAAAAGATAATTCGTTTAAAAGATTTCATTTCAAATGTAATTTACCCTTCATAAAGTACCAAAGAGGCATTATTCAGAAAGACAAATTGAAATTGAAAATTAGCTCTTCATGTCTTTATTGTCAATTTTCATTATTTATTTTGCTTTCTAATGATGGAAAAAGTTCAATAAGCATTTTTCTTATAATTTTCTAACTGGGTGATTCAACGAAAAATTTGTGTTTTTTGTTTTGTTTCTGTTTTTTGTTTTGTTTCACTTTCCAGTCTCTCTTACCTTCTATTCTTGCCCTAAAGTTTCATGAGGGGATTGCCAACATGTAAAATCAGTTTTTGTGTCAAATCTAGCTCCGTTAAATTATAGCATTTACATTCTCCATCAGTCATATTAACATGCACTAAAAAAAACACATTTTAGAAGAGATTTAGAGCTGACAGTAGGAATGGGGTCACTTCTATTTTCAAACCCATTAAGTCCTGGCTACTTTCTAGTACCTTTTATATATGTGTGTGTGTGTGTATATATATAAGGCATATATATATATATA
>NW_006159844.1:6296318-6298861 GCF_000334495.1 Tupaia belangeri chinensis | reverse complement strand
CTTTTCTTGAAATTACCAGCTGAACTTGCTATTGAAAGTAGTTAGATTATTTAAGAAATTGTATGATCAATAAAATGTGGAGGGAAAAGGAATGAAAGACAACTGTAGAGACCAGAGACAGTGTGAGAAGAGGGTGGGAAAGGGCAAAGGGTCAAACATAGGGGTAAATAAATATATATATATATATATAAAAAATGAAACTAGAAATGGAAAATTATTGACAACATGCATGATTACGCCACTATGCAGTATATTCTGGATGGGAAATCACATTTTGTGTGCTGTGAGGATGCTTAGTTAGGGGATGAATGTAAATTAATTAATTAAAAAAATTTCAGGAGAAAAAATTTCCTAAAAAATAAAAATAAATAAAAGTTAATGATTAAAAAAAAATCTTCAAGAGGAGGATGGAGGAGAAAGGACTGCAGCATGGCCATCCCTGTGGGGGGATGGTTTCTCACTTTCTGAATCTCTGTCTCTCCAGCGAGCACACCATTCTACAGCAAAAATCTCTCTAAAAAAAAGAAAAGAAAAAAATCCAGAAATAAAAAACATGAAATATTTCATACTGAATTACTGGGGGAAAAAAAGGAAGCAAGAAAGCTTATTTGATCCAATGGAATAAGCTCCTTAAAATTAACAATATCATCTGGCAGAATTAAGAAAACGTTTTGTCACAGGAAGAGAGCCACGAAAAGAATCATTTGAGTTGTTAAAAGATAAATCTGGGGGCCAGACAGTGGTGCAGCAGTAAAACAAGATGCTCTCTGAGGGGAGTTTCCTATTCAGATCTGGAGAACCCCTCAGTATGCTGAGCACGTGTATGCCCAGGATACGGGGGTGGCTAATGCTAGAAGTGGATCATGATATCGAGACCCTGTTTGGGGTGCTGTCTCTCTCTCTTTCTGAAGAAATAAATAAATGAACTTTAAAAGAAGATAAATCTGGGTTTCAAAGATAATTTTTTTTTATAAAACTCAAGTATTTTCTATACAAAACATACTCACATTTCACAAAAGGAATGAAGAAAGCTTCCCTCTCTTTTGACTCCACAGCTTGATTCCCTAGAAGTAACCATGTTTTTTATTTTCTTATATATCCTATCCTGTTAGAAATTTTCTTGCATGTACAAGAATATATTATTTATAAGATACATGTGTGTATATATATATGACTATAACATTATATATTTTTTTCTTCTTGCATTATTTCTGAAACTGTCAATAAAATCATTAATTTTTAAATTCCTGATTCTTAAAGAAAAACTCCCTATAAACAAGAAGTAAAATCCTCACACACAACAATCTCAGGTCTTCATGAGAGTTAGCAAAAGTCCAAGTACTCTGTGAAACAGAAATAATCAAATGCCTCAAAATATTTAATTTCCTATTCCAGGAATGTGAAACAGGTGTAATTAAAATAACACTTTTTTAATTAAGTGACCTCTCTTGACCAACCATCTGTGAATAATTCAGATTTCCCCCTTATTATTACTGTAAAATTAAAACGAGGTCATATAAACAGGAAGATCCTCTTTAACTATCTTTAAGCACCAGCAATATATATTTTCCACCAGTTAAAATCCTTAATGATACAAAAAATCTGTCAAGCATAACTTCCCCAATTCATTTGCCTGAAACCATCAATATTTTATCATGCACTTGCAGTTGGCTTTAATTTAACAGTCCAGGTTACTAATCAAACAAAACACCCAAGTCATTAAAAGTTAGCGTGCCATTTAGAAAGTGCATTTCACGTTTATTAAAATATCTTTCATGCAGCCATTAGAAACCTAAAGTTTTAATTACAATCAGATATTTAGTTCTACTCCAGTTATGCATTTGGCACTCTCTTGCAACTGCCCTGATTAATCTTCCAGACCAAGTTCATCCATTACCTCCTGAAATTATTTTCCTCTCAACTTCTTCAGAATTCATCTTTCCACCCCCCCCGCCACAAATAAGTAAAATGCAATTGAAAGGTGTGCAAAATAACTACCCAAAAGATAATTCGTTTAAAAGATTTCATTTCAAATGTAATTTACCCTTCATAAAGTACCAAAGAGGCATTATTCAGAAAGACAAATTGAAATTGAAAATTAGCTCTTCATGTCTTTATTGTCAATTTTCATTATTTATTTTGCTTTCTAATGATGGAAAAAGTTCAATAAGCATTTTTCTTATAATTTTCTAACTGGGTGATTCAACGAAAAATTTGTGTTTTTTGTTTTGTTTCTGTTTTTTGTTTTGTTTCACTTTCCAGTCTCTCTTACCTTCTATTCTTGCCCTAAAGTTTCATGAGGGGATTGCCAACATGTAAAATCAGTTTTTGTGTCAAATCTAGCTCCGTTAAATTATAGCATTTACATTCTCCATCAGTCATATTAACATGCACTAAAAAAAACACATTTTAGAAGAGATTTAGAGCTGACAGTAGGAATGGGGTCACTTCTATTTTCAAACCCATTAAGTCCTGGCTACTTTCTAGTACCTTTTATATATGTGTGTGTGTGTGTATATATATAAGGCATATATATATATATA
>NW_006159844.1:6291842-6296287 GCF_000334495.1 Tupaia belangeri chinensis | reverse complement strand
GTTTTTTTGTTGTTTTTTTTTTTGTAATTAGAATGTGAGCACTTGCCCGAGAGAGAGAGAGAGAGAGAGAGAGAAAGCGAGAAATCACCCCCTTGGGGAATGACCATGCCGCAATCCCTTATCCACCATTCTCCCCTCACGATTTTGGGCACTCATGCACACAAATCTGGTGTAAGTTCCAAGCCACCAGGTCCAGAACTTAAACTGTGGTTAGCCATGTGGGAGTCCAGTGCCTTAACCACTACACTACCTGCTGGGCCCCCAGTTTTTTTAAGTTTTGTTATAGGGCACATATGCACACCAGAGAGAGACAGAGAAAAAGAGAGAGGGAAAATGATACTGCAAGCCACCAGGTCCAGGACTCAAACCACAGTTGGCCATGTGGAAATCCAGCTTCCCAACCACTATGCCAGCCGCTGGCCCCTATATTACTTTTAAAATCTGTTTGAACATTGCAAACTTCTTTTTTTCTGTTTATATCCTCTTTTTTTAATAGATATTTTGGCTATAGGACATGTGCACTCACTGGAGAGACAGAGACAGAGAGACAGAAAGTGAGAAATCTCCTCCCCAAGGTGGATGGCCACATTCTCCTCTCAGGATTTTGAGCATGCATGAACACATGCCCAGCATAAGTTTGAAGCCACAGAGTTCAGGACTCCTACTGAGGTCAACCATGTTGGAGTTCAGCACCTTGACCACTATGTCATCTTGCCCCTATGTTTATATTCTTACCTATAGTTTAAAATAAGTGGCTCAAATAAACCAACTGACACCTTCAACATTCTTCCAGAAAATCTCTAATCAAATCCACCAGCATGTTAATTTTTTTTTCTATTTTCTACATTACTATAGGGAAATGTTTTCTAATATTTTCTATTATATAATCAGGATCACAAGAAGTTTTTTTTTGGGGGGGGAGGGGCAGTATTTTTAAGGCTTTTGCCATAGCGCATGTGTGCTCACTGGAGAGAAACAGGAAGAGGGAAAGTGAGAAATCACCACCCCTCACGCTCCCCACACACACACAGAAAGGATGACTATGTCACAATACCTTCTTCATTCTCCTCCTGGGATTTTGGGCATGAACTTACATACCCAGTGTGATTTTTAAACCACCAGGTCTGGGACTCAAACCATAGTCAGACATGTGGGAATCCAGTGCCTTAACCACTATGCCACCTGCTGGTCCCAATGACAAGATTTTTCCCCAGCCTTCCCCTGTCTTCTGAGCTTTACCAACCATCTCTTTGACGTACTTCCACCTTTCACTAAGAGGCTCCTCCAGGCCTTCTAGCTTCTGCCTACTAAAGTCAATGCTGCACTTTTTGGGGTTTCATTAGAGCAGTACTCCAATTCCAAGTTCTGTTCTAGTTATCTATTACTGAAACAGAATATCTACCTATTTTAAGTCCATTAAACAGCTCAAAACTACAATCAATCATCATATCTCATGATTCCATAGGATAAGAATTCAACCAACTTAGTGGGGCAGCAATTTTGCTCACATGCATGAGCTGCCATGAGGTCACCTGCAGGTATCCGGCTCCCACATGACCTAGTTGGGGGAGGGTTTCATCTCAGACTTTCTTATACTGAGACTCCGGCAGGGTGTTCTCAGGAAATTTGGACTCCTTACATATTCAAGACCCCTAGAGAAAGTTTTCCAAGAAAAGGGAGATAGGAGTTGCCAATCTTTTGTAGCCTGGGGCTCAGAAACTGGCACTTTATCACTTGTACCATGTTCTACTGGTCA
Organism: Tupaia belangeri chinensis; assembly: GCF_000334495.1. Lineage (NCBI taxonomy): Eukaryota > Metazoa > Chordata > Mammalia > Scandentia > Tupaiidae > Tupaia > Tupaia belangeri. The sequence continues at coordinate 6,294,531 of NW_006159844.1, read as the reverse complement.
AGCTTTTTTGGGAAAGAGACATAGATTTTCCCTATCAATAGGAGGAGTGTCAAAAAAATTTGGTAGGGGACCAGCAGATGGTTACATGGCTGGACTCCCATGTCGTCAACTGTGGTTCGAGTCCCAGAGCTGGCGGCTTAAAACTCACACCAGGAACATGTGCGTGCATGCCCAAAGTCCTGAGAGGAGAATGGAGTAGGTATTGTGATGTGGCTAACCTCCCTAGGGAGTGATTTCTTGCTTCCTGTGTCTCTGTCTCTGTTTCTCCAGCAAGTGAGCACACGTGCCCTATGGCAAAAATCCCTCTAAAAAACTTGGCGGCCATCTTTAATCTATAATATTACAAAGTCTATGAGCTAGTGCTACAGTTTGAATTTGAATATGTCCCCCAAAATTCATGTGTTAAACCACTGTGATAGGATTAAAGACTGAAAACAAACTGATTATGTTGTGGAAAGATTGGGTGGTTAGGTCAGGGCCCCTATTTTTAATCTCTGGTGGGGTTGTTTGTTCATAATTGCCAGAGAACACATGCACTCATCAGAGATAGAGAGAAAGCACTTTGCAGTGGGGCATGGTCATACCACAATCCTTTTTTTAAATGCCTCCTTCCTATCAGGATTCTGGGCACACATAGTGTTTGTTTCAAGCTGCCTAGGCTGAAATTTAAACCACAATCAACTATGTGAGATCCATCTCCCTTAACCACTATACTACAGAGCCAGCCCAGAGTTCTGGTGAGTTAATAAAGGGAGAATGAGACAGACACATAGAACACGAACCATTCTCTCTCAGCATGTACCCGCCATCTCCTCTGCATCTGTCAGCCAGGTTGCAACATAGGTGAATCTACACCTTTGGACTTTCCAGCCACCAGAATCATGAGACAAATAAACATCTATTTCTTTTTAGATTCATCTAGTCTCAGGTCTTTCAGTTAGTAATACAACAACAGACTAACACAGCTAGGTATTCTTTTTTTTATCTTTTTTTATTTCTCATTTTTTTATTAATTAATTTACATTTATTCACTGAGCATTGTCACAGCATACAAAATGTAATTTCCCATCCAGAAGATGCTGCATAGTAGCACTTTTTTTAAATTATTTAATTTTATTTATTTATTCATTTATTTTAATTTGACTAGAGAGAGACATGGAGAGAGATAGAGAGATGGAAAGCAAGACAGCAAACCACCAGATCCAGGAATTGAACCGTGGTTGGCTATGTGGGAGTGTCCAGCACCTTAACCACCACACCACCTGCTGGTACCAATAGCTTAATCATATATGTTATCATCAATAATTTTCCATTTCTAGTTTAAGATATATATGTGTGTGTGTATTATTTTTCCCCCTATTTCTCACCCTCTGCCATTTCCCATGCTCCTCCCACACTATCTCAGGTTCCACAGTTGTTTTCCATTCCTTTTTCTCCCACATTTTATTGATTTACATAATTTCATAAATAATCTAACTACTTTCAATAGCAAGCTCTGCTGATATATTCATATCTATGAAAACATGTCTGACTTAAGGCATGAATCTCTGAGTAGAATGAATATACTATAAGGTAGCACCTAGCTGATACTATATCATTTACTATAGCCATTAATTATGTATTTTTTACTATATTTTTGAATTTCAAGAAAAGCAGATTTAACTTTAATAAATCAAAGAAGTGCTAAGGAAATATGCTTAAAACTTAAAGCCAGGAAACAGGTTGGGATTCTGTTCAAATGGTAGGTACATGAGCCTATAGGCAGCTCAAGACAAAACAAAAATTCTTAAAATCGTAAAACAAAGCCTAGAAAAAAAATCAACAATGTTTTAGTCAAAAGTCATAAAATTCTATTTCACCAGTTCAGTCTCATGTACTTTATCTTTTGTTGTGATTCAATTTTCCCAATTAAATTCTGGGATATAATATTCAACTCCAGACTTTTCTCCATGATTAAGTTAGCCATTTTCTTAGTTTTTGAAGTCGTATTTCTGTGTGACTACATTTAATTTTCCTGATATAGCACTCCCTGCAGAATTTCTTGGAAATTTGGTCTGGTTCTGGTAAATTCTTTCAGATTTTGTTTATCTGAGAATGTTCCTGTCTCTTCTTCCCATATGAAGGATAATCTTGCCGGGTATAATATCCATGATTGCAATTGCTTTTCCCTTAACACTTTGAATATATTTTCCCATTCTTTCCTCACTCGCATTGCTTCTGATGAGAGATCTGCTGTCAGCCCAAAGGGATATCCTTTGTAAGTAACTTGTCATTTCTCTCTTGCCAATCTTAGTATCTTGTCTTTGTCTGTGGTATTCCTCAATCTGGCTATAATATGTCTTGGAGAATATTTTCTTGGGTTGATTCTATTTGGAGTCCTTTGTATTTCTTGGGACTGGATCTTTGACTGCTTCTCTAGGTTTGGAAAACTTTCTTCCAGGATTTCATGGAACAGATTGTCAATGCTCTTATGGGTCTCTTCCCCTTCTAGGATACCAATTATCTGAATGTTTGTACGTTTGATGATATGTAGTATTTCTTGCATAGTATTCTCTCTCTCTTTTTTTTTTTTTTTGGTAATTTTCTCAGTCGTCAGGGTGAATATTTATAGGCCAGTGATTCTATCATCTATGTCTGAGATTCTATTTTCTGTATGATCTAGTCTGCTTTTAAAACTTTCAAGGGAGGT
>NW_006159844.1:6285796-6291589 GCF_000334495.1 Tupaia belangeri chinensis | reverse complement strand
CTTGGAGGAGAGGTATTTTCTTGTTTTTCCATATTTCTTGTGACTCTGTGGTGATTTTTAGTCATCAGATGGATGGTGCATTTCTTCTAATTCTTGAAATTCAGTCTGAGTGTTCAGAGGCATACAGGAGGAGGTAATCTGCGATCTCTCTTCCGTTCCCTCACTCTTTGTGCATCAGAATCAGTGGGAATAGAGGAATATTCTGACCCTAAATGTATTCGGATGTATAGATTCTATTCACTTGGACCTGTCTAGACACTTAGTGAGCGGAGGCTGAGAAGCAAATGAGTAAAGATAAAAATAAATAAATAAAAAAAAAAGAAAGAAAGAAAAGAATTAAAGAAAAGGGAAGAAAAAAACATAAAATAAGAAGGAAAAAGATAATAAAAAAACTATAAACTTTAATATTAAAATGCAAAAAATGAAAAGACTCAGGGAGACAGAGAGACAGAGAGAACTGGAGACAAAGAGACAGGTAACACTACTACCCACTAGAAATAAGTGAGGAAGAAGTCTCAGCAGAAAAAAATCATTTTAAGTCTAGTTCACAGCTGCAGTTCAGGATCCATGTGGAGCACAGCTAGGTATTATTATTTTACAAATGAAGAAACCAAAGATTAGAGAAGTGATTTGCCCAAAGTCTTATTGCTACTTGGAGCAGAGTCAGAATTCCAACTTAATCATCCATCTACATGGGAAATTAAGTGATCTGACCACTCCCAAAAAGTTGTGACTAAAATGGCATTGTTTATTTAGAGAAACAAGATGTGTGCCTAGCGGCCCTGTTTTCCATCAGCTCAGAATACAAGCTTTCTCCTTTTTTTCCATCCTTGCTCTCAGGTGGATTTCTGCAAGCTGTACTTCATGAATGTTTATAAAAGAACAAATGATCACATGTTACAAAGGTCTTATAAAGGCAATGTCCTATTCCATTTATGAAAGTGCATCTGACAAATTCAGCCTGACAATATGATCTCCCAGAGGTGGAGGAAATAATGAGAGAAACTGCTCTTCTGGATCAACATGGGAGAATTGGTTGGTGACGATGAAGTGACAGGAACCTTAGGGAACAGGGGACTTTGTCATCTTGGAGTGATGACCATCAGGGAAGGGCAAGCTGGCATAATCAGAGGCAAGCCTTCTCTCTATGGTGGCAGAAACAGAACATAGCTAGAGGGCCTCAGTCTGTGGTCCTACAAGGGAAGATTATGCAGGAAGGGTAGGGCTTTAAAAAATAAAATTGCAAACCAAGTCCTGGAAGTTATTCTTGAGAAGAAAAGAGAAAAGGACTTTTGTGGCCACATAGAAATTGTCTTAGCAAGTTCAGGGCTAGAAAAAATACACATGCTACATGTAGAGTACCACAGAGGGAGTCCAGAGCCCCATAATAAAGATTAATGCAAGGCCAGCCCTGTAGGGCAGCAATTAAGTACTGAGCATGGAAAGCTGAATCTCCTATGGCTTACCATACTTTGAATCTCAGCCCTGGCGACTTGAAAAACATGCCAGGTACATGTGTATGCATGTGCAGGAGCCTAATAGGATGGAGAATGGAGGAAGGGGGATTGTGACCACACCCCACTAGGGGCTCTTCTCTTTCTCTCTCCTTCTCCCTCTCTCTCTCTCTCTCTCTCACAAGAACATACACCTTCGGGGGGGGGGAAGCAAAAGTTGGCACAAATAAATGAGAATTGTATCAGGAAGGTTAATGCCAGAGTGCACACGTGCTGTTAAGGGATAGTGAAGAAAAATAAAAAGGGTTTTGTGATTTCATTCTGAGCAAGATAAGGAAGATATAAGTGTGGTCAGTAGAGATTAAGGGGCAAGTTAACATATCACAGAGAAAGCAAAATGGGTCCACTTCTATTGTTTTGCTTCTTTCATCCCTTTAAAGAGAATGGGCATTTTACTGGAAGAGTACCATGAATATTAAAGAAACTGAAGCCAAGGTGAGGAGATGATGTCTAGCAAAAACCTCTGCTATTGCAAATAGGTTCATTGCTTCCTAAGAGTCCAGTATAATTTCATAGGTCAGATACTGGAATTCTGTAAATGTACAACTCTCCCTGCATAGTTTAGGATGCAAAAAAAAAAATAAAAACACATATATAAATACATGTTTAAACACACTCACACATACACACACACACATATCCCAGAGTGAACACTCAAGTGTCCATATACAGGTAAGGGCAAGAATTCAGAGGCCAAATGGGGGCTGGGGCAGGCAGAAATGAACATTAAAAGCAAGTTCAGGGCTAGAAAAAATACACATGCTACATGTAGAGTACCACAGAGGGAGTCCAGAGCCCCATAATAAAGATTAATGCAAGGCCAGCCCTGTAGGGCAGCAATTAAGTACTGAGCATGGAAAGCTGAATCTCCTATGGCTTACCATACTTTGAATCTCAGCCCTGGCGACTTGAAAAACATGCCAGGTACATGTGTATGCATGTGCAGGAGCCTAATAGGATGGAGAATGGAGGAAGGGGGATTGTGACCACACCCCACTAGGGGCTCTTCTCTTTCTCTCTCCTTCTCCCTCTCTCTCTCTCTCTCTCTCACAAGAACATACACCTTCGGGGGGGGGGAAGCAAAAGTTGGCACAAATAAATGAGAATTGTATCAGGAAGGTTAATGCCAGAGTGCACACGTGCTGTTAAGGGATAGTGAAGAAAAATAAAAAGGGTTTTGTGATTTCATTCTGAGCAAGATAAGGAAGATATAAGTGTGGTCAGTAGAGATTAAGGGGCAAGTTAACATATCACAGAGAAAGCAAAATGGGTCCACTTCTATTGTTTTGCTTCTTTCATCCCTTTAAAGAGAATGGGCATTTTACTGGAAGAGTACCATGAATATTAAAGAAACTGAAGCCAAGGTGAGGAGATGATGTCTAGCAAAAACCTCTGCTATTGCAAATAGGTTCATTGCTTCCTAAGAGTCCAGTATAATTTCATAGGTCAGATACTGGAATTCTGTAAATGTACAACTCTCCCTGCATAGTTTAGGATGCAAAAAAAAAAATAAAAACACATATATAAATACATGTTTAAACACACTCACACATACACACACACACATATCCCAGAGTGAACACTCAAGTGTCCATATACAGGTAAGGGCAAGAATTCAGAGGCCAAATGGGGGCTGGGGCAGGCAGAAATGAACATTAAAATAGAATGTTAACTGTTAGCAGCAGAGTGATGGAACTGCTAAGCTATTAATGAAAATATTCTGGAATTAAATGGTTCTATAACTTCATGAATATTCTAAAAACCACTGAATTGTACATTTTACAAAAGATGGATTTGGGGACCTGCTGGTGGCATGGTAGTTAAGATACTAGATTCCCACATGGCCAGCTGTGTGTGTGTGCATGCCCAAAATCCCAGAAGAATGGAGAAGAGATTGTGGCATTGTCATCTCTGTCTCTATCTAGCAAGTGCACTGCTCTTTGGCAAAAAAAAAAAAAAAAAAAAACAAAAAAAAAAGATAGATAGACTTTATAGTATGTGAATTATACCATTTAAATTTTTTAAAAGAACTATCTACTTGATTTTATTTATTTATTTATTTTTATTTTTATTTGACCAGAGAGAGAGAGAGAAGGAAAGTGAGAAAGCAAGCCACCAGGTTTGAGACTTGAACCGCAATTGGCCATATGTGAGTCCAAAGCCTTAACCACCATGCCACTTGCGGGCCCACTATCTTAAATTTTTAAAAGGCTACATTATCACGTTTTATCTCCTAGGCATCAATTTTCTCTTATGTGTCTACCCATCTAAAAAAATTTAAAAAATAGAGACCAGGACACATACACATATCCACCAGCTAAAGGACAAAACCAATTTCCATTTTGAAAGTTCTTATTCTTTGTGACTGATGGAAAAAATAAAGGGACATAACCAATCCAAGTACATAAAAAGGAATAAATAACAAAAGCAAATATTGCTTTATGTCACTTTTGTTAAGAACAAAAAAATGAATAGAATCACAATTGTGCCAATATTATTCTAAATCACCCATCACAAGGAAGCTGGATGGGGTAATAAATCGGTTAAAATGGTACGCTTAGTTTCTCAATAACTCTCTAGGAACCAACTATACACACAATTAATAAAAGAGATTTGATAAGGAATAAGAACAGAAAGGTTAGACTTATGTGGCTTCACAAGAAGCAGCAGAGTGATGGAACTGCTAGGCTATTACTGAATCTGAGTTATGAGACCCAATGTCCAGTGTGTGGGAGGAGAGTCCACTCCACTTTACATGGATTAGAGTGATATCTAGAGTACTATAAGCTATTTTGGGTGCCACAGTCTAAGAAGATCACAGGCATACCGGTACCTGACAGAATATTAAAAATCCAATGCCATGACATAATTAGAACCATTAAAAGAAAAAATACAGGGCCAGCATTTAGCATAATGGCTATATTGCTGGACTCCCATGTAGTCGAGCGCGGTTCGAGTCCTGGACCCAGCGGCTTAAACTCACGCCAGGTGCATGTGCATGCGTGCCCAAGATCCCAGGAAGAGATTGGAGGAGAAGGGATTGTGGCGTGGCCATCCCCCCTGGGGATTTCTCACTTTCTGTCTCTCTTTCTGGCGAGCACACACACCTTATAGCAAAAACCTCTCAAAACAAAACAAAACAAAAAAAATTACTGGAGCCAGCAGGTGGCATAGTGGTTAAGATGCTGAACTCCCAGATGGCTGACCACGGTTCAAGTCCTGGACCCAGCAGCTTAAAAATCATGCTGGGTGCATGTGCATGCATGCCCAAAATCCCAGGAGCAGAATGGAGGAGAAGGGATTGTGGTGTGGCCATTCTCCCTATGGGTTGATGTCTCACTTTCCCTCTCACTGTCTTTCTCTCTCCCTCCAGCAAGTGCACATGCCCTGTGGCAAAAACCTTAAAAATAAATAAATAAATAAAACTTTAGTTTGGAAAAGTGAATGCAAAAGAGAAATATGAAAATTGTCTCTTATCAGAAGGATGCAATTTATTTTTGGATTCCAAAGAGTAGAGAGTCTTATTTATAAGTCTTATGAACAAGACTTTCAAAATGAAAAACTTAAGGTTGCTGAATATGTAAGAACTGAGTAATCTCAGACAAAATAGGTACACAAGCCAGAAGTCACAATTAACTGATGTCACAAATAAACATGATGGAGTAAGAAAGGGGTCTTCATTTTATTTTTGCATTTATTTATACTATAGGGACTATGCTCACCAGAGAGAGACAGAGATAGAGAGATAAAGAGAGACAGAAAGTGAAAAATGACCCTCCAGAGGAAATAGCCACACTGAAATCCCTTCTCCTCCAGTCTCCTCTCAGGATCCTAGGCACACACACACTCACCCAGCATGTTTTCCAAGCTGCTGGGTTTGAGACCCGAACAGCACAGTTGGCCATGTGGGATCCTCGCCTTCACCTCTGTGCCACTTACTGGCCGGCCCAGGGGCCTTCATTTTCAAAGGAACCTGACAGTCAGGAACAAGGAAAAATGAAAAAGACAATCAATAGAGATAAAAGTTTAGTTCCCAAAACACGCCCAAGGGATCTGCATTATTAAAATGTCCCCAAGCGATGGTTAGGCAGCCAGCCAGCACCTGTTTACCACTCAGTATTTGGGAAGGAGGGGAATGCCCCTCTGAAGAACTCCTTCAATCTAATCTGTCCTTAAAAACTGTCGGGCCAGTTTTTGTGGCACAGTGGTAATGCGCTGCTCAAGCGAAGCCAGATGTCACATGGTGACCACCTTTTTTGTTTTTTTCTCATTAAACTTT
>NW_006159844.1:6278597-6285406 GCF_000334495.1 Tupaia belangeri chinensis | reverse complement strand
CCAGAGGAGGATAGTCAGAGAAGCTCTCAACACACATGGGCTTGCCAGGAACCATACCAATAATGGCAGCATCACCAGATTTCAAGAATTTAGGGCCATCTTCCAGCTTTTTACCAGAACAGCGATCAATCTTTTCCTTCAGCTCAGTAAATTTGCAAGCAATGTGAGCTGTGTGACAATCCAGTACAGGGGCATAGCCAGCACTGATTTGGCCTGGATGGTTCAGGATAATCACCTGAGCAGTGAAGCCAGCTGCTTCCATTGGTGGGTCATTTTTGCTGTCACCAGCAACATTGCCACATCACACATCTTTGACAGACACGTTCTTCACATTGAAACCCACGATGTCCCAGGAAGAGCTTCACTCCGAGCTTCATGGTGCACTTCAACCGACTTGATTTCAGTTGTCACATTGACTAGTGCAAAGGTGACCACCATACCAGGTTTGAGCACACCAGTCTCCACTCGGCCGACAGGGACAGTGCCAATGCCACCAATTTTGTGCACATGCTGGAGAGCAGACATGAGGGCTTGTCAGTTGGACAAGTTGGTGGCAGGATGCAATCCAGAGCTTCAAGCAGTGTAGTTCCACGGGCATTGTCATCTCTATGGGTGACTTTCCATCTCTTGAACCATGGCATATTAGCACTTGGCTCCAACATGTTGTCACCATTCCAACCAGAAATTGGCACAAACGCTACTGTGTCGGGATTGCAGCCAATTTTCTTAATGTAGGTGCTGACTTCTTTAACAATTTCTTCATATCTCTTCTGACTGTAGGGTGGCTCAGTAGAATCCATTTTGTTAACACCAACAATTAGTTGTTTCACTCCCAGTGTGTAAGCCAGAAGGGCATGTTCATGGGTCTGCCCGTTCTTGGAGATACCAGCCTCAAATTCACCAACACCAGCAGCAACAATCAGGACAGCACAGTCAGCCTGAGATGTGCCTGTAATCATGTTCTTGATAAAGTCTCTGTGTCCTGGGGCAGCGATGATAGTCACATAATACTTGCTGGTCTCAAATTTCCACAGGGAGATATCAATGGTGATACCACGCTCACGTTCAGCTTTTAGTTTATCCAAGATCCAGGCGTATTTGAAGGAGCCCTTTCCCATCTCAGCAGCCTCCTTCTTAAATTTCTCAATGGTTCTTTTGTCGATCCCACCACATTTGTAGATCAGGTGGCCAGTAGTGGTGGACTTGCCGGAATCTACGTGTCCAATGACGACGATGTTGATGTGAGTCTTCTCCTTTCCCATTTTGGCTTTGATTTAGCGGTGGTTTTCACAACACCTGTGTACTGGCGGCAAACCCGTTGCGAAAAAGCGTGACCACCTTTTAAGGCTCCACCCTGTCAACCTGAAACACACTGCCAGGCCACATGATACGTCCATGATCTGAAGGGCTAGAGGACTGGAGGGAGGGGATGGTTATGTGCCAGATCTGGTGGAAGTTGTTTCTCTCTCTCTCTCTCTCTCTCTCTCTCTCTATCTCTCCCTCTCCATATGTGTGCACATACTATTATGAATAAACAATATATATATTTTTAAAATCAGTTATTTGGGGTCAGCAGGTGGCACAGTGGTTGAGGCACTAGACTCTCACATGGCCAACAGTGGTTCGAGTCCTGGACCTGGCAGCTTGCTTTCTCGCATCCCTGTTCTCTTTCTCTCTGCCTCTCTCTGGTGAGCACATGTGCCCTATAGTAAACTTTAAAAAATAATTTTTTTTCTTTTTCTCTAGCTGCGTTCTTCATTGATGTAAAAGCCTAGTGATCCACTGCTAAGAGTCAAAATAATAATGAAATAAAATAATTTTGTAAAAAATCAGTAATTCCCCAAGTTGTCAACAATGAAATTTAAAGTTATCTTAGCTTTGGAACTTTACGTAGTATGACCCAGATCTACTTGTTGATTTTAGAGAACCTCTCAATTCTGTCCTGAAACAATATCATTCTAATAATAAAGCTCAGATTTGCAAATAAAATAAAATAAAATTTATCTCCCATTCCTCCCCATCCCCAGTTCAAACCACTGGCCAAACTCAGGTATGTATCTCTCACTCACAAGCATGTCCTTCTCCATCTGGTCCCTGTGTGTACCTGTCATTCTGCTCCCTCCACCTGGAACGCCTCTCCTCCTTACATTCACCAAACCTGCTATCTGTCCTTCCCCTCTTGAAGCAAAGGACCAAAAACCATCCTATCATCCATAAACTCCCCTGAACTCTTGATTAATTACTGAACTTCAGGTTTCAGCTTCTTCATCTGTAATACTATAATACTGCCAGCTTCATAGGATTTTACAAGAATTAAATGAGCTTACAAACATGAAGCACCTAAAACCATGCCAAACATATATGAGCTCTATAAATTATAATTATTCATATAGTGAGATTGATCCTATTCATACCATCCTCTTTAGAAGAAGTTTGTAAGAGAGAAGTCAATAATCACGGCAGTGACACCCCAAGACATTTGCCATAGTCAAGTCGCTCAGTCCATCCACATTCAAGGAGAGGAGACTACACCGGCGAGTGAATACCAGGAGCCACAGGTCAGTGGGGGCCGTCAGAGAAGAAGTCCATCACAGTTCAACCTCAGACAAAGTCCCAAAGAGGACAGATTCAGCATGTCCTGCAGGGGGGTCTCTGGGGAGTAAGTCAGCCCTCACGTAGCTCCAGCTGAGGCCGAGGGAGGTAGGGCTTCTTATTCCCATGCCTGTCAGACACTGGTTAAGGATCACTTCAGGAGAACACACATCTCTAGGTACTTCCAGCTCTTTGTACACACATATAAGATGAGTTCCAGGAGGCAAAGGGCTATCCCCCCCAAGAAAATTAAGGTACCATCCGTTGAAAGCAAAAGCACAGTGAATCCAACTAAAAAGGATCCAACGGGCTCTGGGCAGTGAATGATGGAATGAGAGGGGTGCCTTCTGTGGGGCTGTCAACAGCAAATAATTATTAAACATCTATTATTTTGTGGCCTATTCTAGCCAGGGCTCTTTGATTTCAAATAATGAGAACCTCCTTATTGGGGCTATTGAAAGGCTGCTGAAAAACTGCTTAGAGGACCACAAGCACTGTGGTCCTAGAGGCCCAGACCTCAGAGGTGGGAACAGGAAAAGCACAGGAAACCCAGGAAACTACTCTTTCTGTCTTGGTTGCTATCTAATACGAAGTCTTTTTTTCCCCCCTTAAATTCCTGCTTTGCTTTTCTCTCTGAAAATAGATGTGCTCTGCCCACTGATCCACATGCATGGGTCTTATGCCTTCCCTTGAATTCACCTTTTAGCCACATAATGATCTTTCAGACAGCTCTCTGCAAACACTTGGCTCCGTTTCTCCTAATTCCTATAGCTACATAGAAGGACATATTTCAAAATATCAGCCATGGTTATCTGTAAGTGATAAAATTATCTTTTTTAATACTGTTCTGTGTTTCTTTGCAAAATTTCTACAATGAGCATGATGTACATTTATAATCAACAATGAAAGAATCCAGCTAGACTGAATTTTCTCCATCTCAACCCAATCCTCCATCACCAACACCCTTATTCTTTATTTCTTTACCTCTTCCCTTCTTGATGATCTTTGGGAAGATACAGTGTTGTTGACATATCACCACTAAATTAAGCAATGAGTGGCAATTATAAGTAACAGAAAGTTTTATTTCTTATACATTATTTGCTCTGAGAAATGTGAAGAACCTGAAAACTTGTACGCCATAAAACTTGGGCAAGTCCCATGGCCTAGTAGTTAAAGGAAGCCAGAGCTCACAAGCCAGCTGTGGTTAGAATCCTGGCTCTGGCAGCTTAAAATGCAGACCAGTGCTTGTACATGGATCCCCAAAATCCCACGGGATGGGAATAAATAAAGAACAAGGGATTGTGATGTATGCATGTCCCCTTGGGGCTTGCTTTCTCCCTCTCCCTCTGTCTGTCTCTCTCTCTGGTGAGCATATTCGCCCTCTGTCCAAAAAGAATTGACAATTTTCCTCCTTACGATATTACATACCTTAGTTCCAGAACCCTTCCTCGTGCCTAACTTACGTCTTTCATGCGGTCATGTAAGTCCAGTTCTTGTTCTATTCTTCTCTCTGGTGGAGAATAATGGCTGTTTATCTTCTTCTCTAGAAACTCCTCAATGTTAGAACCCAATATGATGTTCTCTATCCGTTCTTTTTTTCAAGAATTACTTTCTTTAACTTTCTTTCTTTCTTTCTTTTAATCTGACCAGAGAGGAAGGGGCAGAGTAAAAGAGAGAAAGTAAAAAAGCAAGCCACCAAGTCCAGGACTTGAACCACAGTCGACAATGTGGAAGTCCAGTGCCCTTAGTCACCACGCCGGTCTGCTGGCCCCACCTGTCCTTTTTTTTTTTTTTTTTTTTTTTTTGAGAGAGACATTTTTGCTATAGGGCACATGCATGCACTCACTGGAGAGACAGAAAGCCAGAAATCACCCACCCCCCAAAGGGGAAATGGCCAAGCCACAATTTTTCTCCTCCACTCTCGGGATTTTGGGGCACACATGAACATGTGCCTGGCATAAGTTTAAGCCGCCAGGTCTGAGACTCAAGCCACTGGGTCTGGGACTCAAATCATGGTCAACTATGTGGGAGTCCAGCAACATAACCATTACACCATCTGCTGGTCCTCTCCTATGCATTTTTTTAAACACTAAGTACTCCACATTTATTTGACTTTTTCTTATATACTTGATTTTTCAACTTTAATCAAATTTGTGACTTCTCTTTGAATTTACTCCATATTTCTCCTGCTTTCTTAAACCCTGGAACTAATTCAAATATATGAACTTCTGGGTGATTTCTAACATTAAACTCTCCCTATTACAACTGAAAGACACACAAAAATGTAAGAGGTTTTCTTTGATGGGTTGAGATGTATGGTATGCTGATGAATGAGATAAGAATTCTGTATCTTTCTTTTTTAAAATGCAGGAGAGATTTTCAAATATGGGCATCGTTAATACTTAATAAAATGGCGCCACCTAGTGCTCTACATTAGTAACAACGCTGCAAGGTAAGTGTAGCGCGAAAACTGTAAATCAATAACAGGGCAAAATGACAACTCCAGAAACTACCAGGGCCAAGGCAATTTAATAACAATAGGTCGATTGACTCTGAAGACTATAACTCTCAGTCTATTGACTGGGCCATTGGAGCAGTTTAACAAATAATGCAGCCTTTTTCTAGAGAGAGGCTGGCACTGTTATGAAAGTACTAGGTCCCTCTGAAGCTTTGGGAGGATGTGAGGAGAAGCAACACACGTGTCTCCTTCATTCCAAGTACTGCTCTAAACATTCTGCAAGCATTTTTTCATGCACCTGATAAGGTAAGTATTATCTCCCTTTTACCGGTGAGAAACTGAGGCCCAGAGAGTCTAAAATCTCCTTTGGTTACACTATAGAGCCAGGCCTGAGTCTAAAACCCACATTCTTACCCTCACGCTGTTTCAGAGGCGTGCAGAGGGAACCTTCTCACCCACCTTCCTTATTATCTATCACTCTCTACAGAGAAGACCAGAGATGATCACAGCCCAGGAACTTCCCACCACCATCAGGGACTCCATGCTGTGATGGACAACTCTGCTCAAAGATGCCGAGTAGGACATTTAAAAGTCCTGGGATGCAGTGGGACAAACTGCTGGAACAAGAACTGGGCAGCAAAAGAATTTCCTGCAGCCATTTGGACATCATATTTTGTCTTGCCATTATTTTTGTCTGCCTTTAAATCAGAAGCTCCTAGTTGCCAGAGGCTATACTCTTGATATGTCACATAGTGTTAAATAAGTATTGACCGCTTGACAGAATTAAAAGCACAGTGAAAGTTCCTCGTTCACATTTATATCTCTTCTGCTGTGACAAAGCACCTGGCATTGACACAGACAAGTCCAAAGATAGAAGCCTGCATTCTTGGGAAAGGCTAGAGGAACACAACGAACCAAAAAAACCTGCTGGGATTAAGTCCTTTTCAGACACAGATGGACTACTGTTACTTGGCTAATTGAACTACCCCCTGATTAATTAACCAACACATGTCTCTTAAAAATCATAGAATAGAGAAAAGGGTAGTTTTCTGTTTTTTGGTTTGGGGTTTTTGGTTTTGTTTTTTTGGAGAGGTTTTTGCTATAGGGGGCGTGCGCTTGCCAGGAAGACAGAGAGACAGAGAGACAGAAAGTGAGAAATCACCCCCTAGGGGGGATGGCCATGCCGCAGTCCCTTCTCCTCCATTTTCCTCTCAGGATCTTGGGCACGCACGCACACGTGCCAGGTGTGAGTTTTAAGCTACCAGGTCTGGGACTCAAACCACAGTTGACTACATGAGAGTCCAACGACATAGCCATTATGCCGACTGTTGGTCCTGGAAAGGTTTTTTATTTTTTAATTATTTAATTTTATTTGTTCATTCATTTATTTTTTATTTGACCAGAGAGAGAGAGAGGGAAAGTGAGAAAACAAGCCACCAGATCTGGGACTTGAACCACTGTTAGCCATGTGAGAATATCCAGCACCTCAACCACCACATCACCTGCTGTCCCTGAGAAAAGGGTTGGTTTTTTGGGGTTTTTTGGTTTTTTTTTTAAGTACTTATTTTTCTAAAAGTTGGACCTTATATTAAGTAAATCTGGGGAACCAGCAGTTAGCATAATGGCTATGTTGCTGGACTCCCACATAGTGGACTGCGGTTCACGTCCTGGACCCAGTGGCTTAAAACTCATGCCAGGCGTGTGGGCGTGTGTGCCCAAGATCCCGAGAGGAGAATGGAGGAGAAGGGATTGCAGCATG
>NW_006159844.1:6276259-6278549 GCF_000334495.1 Tupaia belangeri chinensis | reverse complement strand
ACGCCCTATAGTGAAAATCTCTCCAAAAAAAAAAGAAAAGAAAGAAAGAAGTAAATCTGGGGCTGGCAGGTGGCATGGTGGTTAAGGGCGCTGGCCCACATGGCCGACCAATGTTCAAGTCCCAGACCTGGCGGCTCTCTCTCTCTCTTTCTCTCTCTAGCTCTCACTCTGTCCCTCTCTGGTCAAATTAAATATAAATAAATAAACAAAGTTAAATTTAAAAATAATAAATAGAAAAAGAATTAAAAGGAAAAAAATAAGTAAATCTGTAGGGCATAACATTTTCATTCATGTAATTATGTTTAATTCACCAATTAAGTCTATCAGGGAAATGAATCAATGAGGCAATTAGCCAACACGAGTAAACAAAACAGCAATGATATTGTTACCCTTATAGCTCCTGCTATAAGAAGATGAAAATACATTTTAAAAATCACATTTAAAATAATGGAAAATGCAATAAATTTATTAAATCCTAAGGGTAATTTTTGTTGTTGATTTACTTCATTTCCTAAAAGAAACATCACTTAAAGTGTAATTACATCCAGGAAAAATTTCTTGAGAATTCCATTCTAACTAGGAAAATAACCGAACAAGCCATTAAAGGGATTTTTATATTTCTTCTAACATAAACACACACACATAGTTTGGATGATTTGTAGGCAACTACAGGATATTCTCAAAGTAAGGAAAACTTTATCCTATTACATAATCCAGCTTAAATTAAAGAATTAAACTAGCATGCAGTCAGGGAGTTAATTGAGTATCTTAAAGCTTCACAATGAGTCAATAATATCTTCAAATAGAATCCAAGCCACTTAGCTTCTAAGTTTGTCCGAGAACCTCTGTACAGCAAAAACTCACTATAACGACGTGGGAACCATTCTGTGTGTGTTGCAGTGGGAGTGGGGATAGAGGGCCTTAAAGCTAGAATCAGGCCTTTCGAGTATGAAGATGAACTCAGTGGCTCCCATTAGCAAAACAGAGGATCTGAGATACTCCCAGGCAGTCACCATTTTTGCTTATCTTCTCTCTCTCTCTCTCTCTCTCTCTCTCACACACACACACACTTTTTTTACGTTTTTGTCATAGAGCGTGTACGCTTGCCAGAGAGAGACAAAGAGAAGCAAAGTAACAAGTCACTCCCCAGGGAAGAAGGCCACACCGCGATCCCTTCTCCTCCATTGTTCTGTTGGGATTTGGGGCATGCACACACACACACACAATGGTTTTCAGGGCACCAGGTCCAGGACTTGAACCACAGTCAACCATGTGGGAGTTCAGAGCCTTAACCACCACACTAACTGCTGCACCCCCCACTGTCCCTTGAGGAGTCTATAGAAACCACAAATTTACAGAACTCTGAAGGGTACTAAAGGGTACACTCTATGACGTAGAACACAGCTTTGCCAACTATCCCTAATTAGAATTAAAATGACAGATGGCGAAGGACAAAGGAAATACCTTGTGCAAAGACACAGGGATATGAGAACATGTTTGTGCAGGTAAAAGCATATCATTCAAATAAGTTGGCACAAAGGGTGTGCTCATGGGGAGAGATGATACTGAAAAGGTAGACCAGGCAGAGATTATGAGAAGTCTTGTTGAACGCTAAAGAAGTACATGCTTCAGATTATATTTCAAATTAGTGTTTCTCAAATATAAATAACATATGAACCACTACAAAAGGGAAAAAACTCACTATGTGTTGGCTTAAATTCTCGACAAATATTGTGGTAGAGACTGCAAGAGCCTTCATTGCTCAGCCTCCTTTGCAAATGGATATAGCCATATGACCAAGTCCTAGCCAGTGAATTTGGCCAGTAAGCAGAGAATATACACAACCTCAGGCCAGTTTCGTGGCCTGGTGGCTAAGGGAGCAGATCCCAAGTGGTCAACCACATGGGTCAAATAGTGGTCCTGGCATCTTGAAAAACATGCCAGGTGCATGTGCATGCATGCCTAAAATCCTGACAGGATGGAGAAACAGAGGAGAAGGGACTGTGGCATGGCCATACCACAGTGGGGATGCTTTCTCCTTCTCCTTCTATCTCTGTCTCTCTCTGGCAAGTGCACATGCTCTTTAGCAAAAAAAAAAAAAAAAAAAAAAAAAAAAGAGAGAGAGAGAGAGAGAGAGAGAGAGAGGGAGAGACAGGTTGGGTGGTGGTTAAGGGCGCTGGACTCCCACATAGCTGACCACGGTTTGAGTTCTGAGTTCTGAACCTAGAGGCTTGCTTTCTCACTTTTTCTCTCTCTCTCTCTCTCTCTCTCTCCCCCCCGGCCACATTAA
>NW_006159844.1:6246583-6276186 GCF_000334495.1 Tupaia belangeri chinensis | reverse complement strand
AAACTTCTGGTGAAGTTCTCTCAAGGAGGCTCCTGGCCATTCACTTTTGCTATACTCCTTCCCACAACTGGAAATCCAATGAAGTGGTGGCAAACCCTTCAACAATGAGATTGAAAGCAATACTCTAGGACCCTATTCAAAATGGAGTCTGTGGAGCAGCAGCACAGCAGCACCTGGGAGTTCACAGAAATGCAGTATTGGATCCCCTGTCTAAACCTATTGAAGCCAACTCTGCATTTAATTAAGATCTCCAGGGGGACCAGCAGGTGCCATGGTGGTTAAGGAGCTTAACATTCCCACATGGCTGACGATGGTTCGAATCCCAGACATGGTGGCTTGCTTTCTCACACCCCACCCCCGCCCTTGTGTGTGTGCGTGCGTGCATGTGTGTGTGTGTGTGTGTGTGTGTGTGTGTGTCTTGTCAAATTAAAATAAATGAATAAGTAGGGGGGATCAGCAGGTGGCATGGTGTTAGGACACTGGTCACTCCCACATAGCCGAGCACAGTTCAAATCCCGGACCTGGTGGCTTACTTTCTCACTTTCTCCCTCTCTCTCTCTGTCTCTTTCTGGTCAAATTAAAATAAATGAATGAATAAATAAAATTAATAAATAATTATTTCCTAAAAATGTAATTAAGATCTCCAGGAGATTTATGTTCACATTCTCAAATATAAAAAGTGTGAGAAACACTGATCTATAAAAAGGTAGAGCAACAAGCTAGAGAGAACCTGAGTCTCTGGATGACCCAATACTAGTAGACCACCTACTGGCTTAGATTCTGTACAAGAAAAGCAGACCAGTAACTGTGTAAGCCATCTTTACTTTTACCTGTTTGATCCAATATACTAACCATAGTAATATGTACACACATACAACACGGTACATTCTCCCCTCCTTATAGCTCTTCTTAAATACAGTGTATTTGTGTTTGATTTTATTCAGTACCACCATCAGTACTAAATCACAAATACTATAGTGGTTTTATTGAGTAGTTAAACTGATTATGTGCTGACCTACAGCCATAAAATTAAAACAAATTTATAAATAAAATAAAAACAAAGCTATAACGCCAATAAAAATCCAAATGAACAACGGTTTTAATATAATGAGGTCGATGATGTTTTTCTGCTGGAACAAAATCACTCTTCACTACATAACCATGGAACTGATGCCTCACACAAATGCCTGTGAGTCTGCCAGATTTATACTACCATGTGTTTTGTGACGGCTTTACTCCCTTAACAACTGCATCTATCTGAAGTGCTGTCAAATCACCATTAGCCCCACATGCCATGATGTCATTTTGACTTCACTTGTTCTAAACGCATCACTTGCATGTGAAGTTACCTCCATTCTTTTCCCATTCACTCAAGACAAGCAGTACTCAACATCAAGAATTTCATAAATGCAACTGCAAACACAATTTATAACATAAGACAGTCACCCAGAAACCTAGAAAAATAAAATTTATATTCACAAAAAGAAACTGAACACAGGGGCTGGCAGATGGCATAGAAGTTACATCACTGGACTCCCACATGGCCAACTATGGTTCAAGTCCCAGACCCGGTGGCCTAAAATTCACATGGAGCACATGTGCATGTGTGCCCAAGATCTGAGGAGGAGAATGGAGGAGAAGGGATTGCAGTGTGGCCTTCCACCCCTGGGGCTGGTGGTGTGATTTCTCACTTTCCCTCTCATTGTCTCTTTCTCTCTGGCAAGTTCACATGCCCTAAGGCAAAAACCTCTAAAAAAAAAAAAAAAGTTAACACAAATGTTTGTAGCAGCTGTAATAAAAACACAAACTAGAAACAACCCAAATATCCTTCAACAGACGATACATACAATGGAATACTCCTCGGTGACAAAAAGACACTTATTGCTAAGGATAACTCCAGTGGATCTCAAGTACCTTCACTAAATGAAATAAAATCTCTAAAAGTTACATACTGTGTGATTCCATTTATATCACATTCTTGAAATGACAAAGTTAAAAGTGATGAGAAACATCAGTAGTTGTCAGAGGTTAGGTTGGGGAGAGGGTATGACTGTAAAGCAGAAACATCACTGAATTTCTTTGAGTGATAGAATTGTTTGTCTCTTGCACATGGTAACATTTACACAAATGTACACATGTAATAAAAACTGGTAAAAATCTGAGTAGTCTGTGTAGTCTATTTAATGCCAGTGTCAACTTCTTGGTTTGCTAATGTAGTTATGTAAGATGTTATCAGGGGAAGTTGAATAAAGCATCATGGAAACTCATATACTATTTTAATATTTCTTAGGAGTCTGAAAGTCTTGACCTAGAGGGACTGGCAGATGGCGTAATGGTTACATCACTGGACTCCTACATGGTTGACCACAGTTTGCGTCCCAGACCCAGTGAGTTCAAACTCACGCCGGGCACGTGTGTGTGCGTGCCCAAAATCCCAAGAGGAGAATGGAGAAAATGGGACTACAATGTAGCCATCCCCCCAGGGGTGGTGATTTCTCACTTTCTGTCTCTCTGTCTCTCTGGAGAGCACATGCACCCTATAGCAAAAATCTCTCTTAAAAAAAAAAAAAAAGAATAATCTTAACCTAATAGGCCCACCTCATGGTATAATGGATAAGGAAGCTAGATTTCACATGACCATCTCTGGCTCAAATCCTGGCTCCAGCAGATTGAAAAAATGTGCATGTGTGCCCCAAATCCCTATAGGATGGAAAAGGAACTGCAGCATGACCATGCCCCATGGGGGATGCTTTTTCCCTGTCCCCCTCGGTCTGTCTCTCTCTGACAAGCACATGCCCTCTAGCAATCAATTAATCAATAAATAAATTTTTAAAAATATCTTAATCTAGTAACAAAGAGGACAAGCCATCTTTTAAGATTTTGTACTTTAGCACAACCCACGCAAAAATGTCTAAGGAATACTCAGAGGGGAAAGCATTTAGAAAAGGAAAGTTTGCCTTCAAAGAGAATAAGGAAATGATATTTCAAAGGACTGGCTGGCCAAGGAAAAGTAGCCAGTACTACCAAGGTTACAAAGTTGACGTTAGTCTGTTCCTAGTGTGAAAGCAGCACCTTACTCACCTTACCATGATATTCACAAAGCTCCTGCTGCAGTGCCAGACATCAACACAGCAAAATCAGGGATCACACAGCTTTTGTTCAGAAGCCCAAGTTTATAGGAAATATTCATGTTTTATTATTTGGAGAACCAAACTAATCAGGGTGACCTTATTCTTTTTTTTTTTTTCTTTTTCCAATTTATTTTTACTTATTTCTTCTAGACAGAGAGTCATCTCCAAAAGGGTCTTCATACCACAATCCCTCCCTCACCTCCACCAGCCAGGACCACAGGCACCTCTGTACATACCTAGCTTGTACAGGGAGACCTCAAGACAGGAACCCAGAACCTTCCCACGTGGTTGCACTGTGGAGCATCACGTAGCAGTGGCACCAGCACAGCTGGCCAATCCTGCTATCTCTTCATTTATCTCTCAGAGCACAAAGTTTTTTGTTTCTGTTTTGTACTGAAGTGGTAGGTGAAGTGTTTAGACATACTGGAAGCAGGACATATAGGATCTGCCAAGAACCCCTTCAGTGGAACCCCTGGATCTCAGTGACCAAGTCAGAATTTCTTCCCCACCACCTCCTGTGACCCCACTAGATCCAGGCTGTGTCTGCTTCCCATAGAACATTCACCACTGGGGCTAGCTGGTGGCATGGTGGTTAAGGTGGCTAGATCCCACATAGCTGACTGTGTGGCTGGAGTCTTGGACCTGGCAACTTGTGTGCCTAAAATCCTCAAGGGAGAAATGGAAGAGGAAGTATTGTGTTGTGTCCACCCCCACAGAGGAACAGAGGATGATCACTTTCTCTTTCTCTCTCTCTCTTTCTCTCTCTCTCTCTCTCTCTCTCTCTCTCTCTCTCTCTCTCTCTCTCTCTCTCTCTCTCTCTCTCTCTCTCTCTCTCTCTCTCTCTCTCTCTCTCTTTCTGGCAAGCACACACACCTTCTAGTAAATAAATTTTAAAAAAAATTTTTTAAAGTTCACCAATAGAGAAATCTTAAAAGAATGCAGTCAGCAAACTAGAGGACTTGGTGCCCATTCCAGGTAAGAACACAGTACAAACTGTTTAATGGCTGAAATGTGAAAATGTAGAAAGCAATAAAACAGCTAACATTGATTGGATTAGGTGATAGGCACTGCACAAAATGTTTTACGTATGGCATTTTATCCTCATGACATAAGGTAACCATTGTTCTCAGTCTCGGTGATGAAGCTGAGACTTGACCAGGCAGTCTTGATTCTGGAACTCACACTCCTAAGTAGTATTCCATGACCCCTTTCAGAAAAGGAAGCACTGAAGATTCCCTAAAGATAAGCTATATCTAGTTACACCTGTTTAAACAGAACTTGTAAATTAACAGATCTGGAAAATAAGACAGGCCTGATTTCTGCAAGGAACTGACAAGATTTTTATTATTAAGCAGAATGATAGTTTGAAATGAGATCTTGAAGCCAGGCCATAAAGAACAAGGACAAGTAGGGATGCTTTGGCAAAAGTGAAAGTTCAGATGAAAGGCAACAGTGCAAACATTTCTCCATAGAGTTTCTATGAATCTTGTATGTTTTCCCTAAATGAGAATCTAACTAAGGAAACTCTTTCACATCCATTTTTCCGGATTGTTACTCCAGGAACTAACCTGGTCCTCTTTTCAGTTGATCTGGAGCACCGGTGTGAGAATATTCCCCCAGGGGGCAGCAGAGAGCAACAGGATGTTCCAGAATTATAGAAACCACCTCATTAGACCAGCTCAGACCTCAGTCCCCACGTCACCCAGGCTAGGTCCACAATCTGAGTGTACAAACACAAACCTTCATAAACTGCCCCTTCTTAGCCTCGCCTGCCCCAGCTGGCACCATTGCTACAAATCATACTATCTAGGCAAGTGGTAGAAGGCAAGAGGAGGTTGGGATAAGAAATTTCATACACAGTCAATCCTTTAATTTAGTGGTTAAGAAAACCAGATTCCACGTGGTCAAATGAAGTTTGACGCCTGGCCCCAGAGGCTTGAAAAATACAACAGCCACATGTGTGCATGCACCCAAAATCCCCATAGAGAAATGGAGAAGGAAATGCAGCATGACCACGCCCCCCTGGAGGTTGCTTTCTCCCTCTCTCTGTCTCTCTGTCTCTTGATCTCTCTAGTTAGCATATATGCCTTCTGGCAATTAAAAAAATAAATTTCATATACACAGATGGGGACAAAAGGCAGGAGAGCAGGGAAGGTGACCAGGTTACCTGTTTTCTTTTCTTTTTCTTTTTCTTTTTTTTTTTTTTTTTTGAGAGGTTTTTGCTATAGGTCGCGTTCACTCGCCAGAAAGAGAGAGAGAGACAGAGAGACAGAAAGCGAGAAATCACCCCCCAGGGGGGATGGCCATGCCACAATCCCTTCTCCTCTGTTCTCCTCTTGGGATCTTGGGCACGCACGCACACGCGCCCAGCGTGAGTTTTAAGCCACCGGGTCCGGGACGTGAACCGCGGTCCACTACATGGGAGTTCAGAGACATAGCCATTACGCTAACTGCTGGTCCCCAAGGTTACCTGTTTTAACAAGTCTGTTTTTCAGGTCCTGAAAGGCTATACCCTTTGAAGCTCTGTTTCTGTCCAAGACCAAAAGGACATTAAATGAATATCCACACACAAAAAAAAGTATCATGACTGTGTTATTAAATAAGCAGCAAGCCACTGGCCCAAGGCTGTCTCAGAACTTCGAGTTCCTACCTAACTGCAATCCAACTTAGTATAAGGCAAATACTCAGCTGTGACCAATCAAGCAATTTCTATTCTTTACTCTTGTTTTCAGTGTATAAAAACCCACTGCCCACAGTATAGGATAGAGCTCAATGAATATTTTCTGGTTCTGAAAGCTGCCCAATTCATGAATCATTTTCAATTAAACAAACTTCATTAAATTTAAATTGTCAAAAACTTTTTTTTTCTTTAAATAAGAGGTTTGCATCAAAGGCCTCTTCTTGTCTCTCAGATGTGAATAACCAAAGTGGAGCAAAGAGGAAGTGTGGTCTGAAGGTGAGTATTCCTTTCTAGCCTCTCAAATTTTGCTTTCAGAACCACTGGGGTATTTGTCATAAATTCCTGGACCCCACCTACACCCTAAAGCACTACACTTTGAGAATTCTGAGTAGATGCTTGTTAACTATTAACCCGAGTAACTGATGGTGCACAAGCTAAAGGAACCCAAGAGCTCCAGGTAACATTGGTGAACAAAACCAGGCCTAGAATGAGAGCTCTGACCTACTCAGGACCCAGGTTTGAACCTAACAGATGATCCCACTGTTCTTTTTCTTTTTTTTCTTTTTTCTTTTTTTTTTTTTTCCTGGAGAGGTTTTTGCTGTAGGGCACACACACTCGCCAGAAAGACAGAGAGAGAGAGAGACAGAAAATGAGAAATCATCCCCCAGGAGGGAACGGCCACACCACAATCCCTTCTCCTCCATTCTACTCTCAGGATCTTGGGCACGCACGCACATGTGCCCCGCCTGAGTTTAAGCCACCGGGTCCAGGACTCAAACCACAGTCAACTACATGGGAGTCTAGCAACACAACCATTACACCAATTGCTGGTCCCAATCCCACTTTTATCGAGTAGTTCCTAGGAGTAGGGAACAAAGTCTCCCTTCTAACTCTATCACAGGGGTCTAGACTTCAGTTTCAGAAGAACCCCCTTTGTCCTTGAAAGAGTTCTCTGAGAAACTTCAAGTGTCCTGGTGTCTGCAAATGGCTGGGAATCACCGTGCATGTAACCTAGCTAAATGCAGTTTCCTTTTTACTGTAGGTAAACATCACACAAAACTTAAGCAGGACCTGGTGGACACAACTTCAGCAGAGGCCTAACCAGCAGCCCTCCTCATGAAACAGCACTAGCCATCCCTTCACATTCCTCCTCCCAGTCCCCAAAGTATTTCTTTATTCCAGCCCAAACTAGTCCTCTTCAACTAAAAGGCAGGTCTCCGTGGAAAACTGAGGACGCCACACCTAAAGCTGCCTCTGGCAATTCACAGGCCCTGGAAACTAAAATAATTCTTCCAAGAGCAATTAACCCAGTTCAGAAGACTCATGGGAACTTGGGGCCCTTTTTAACTTATTTGGGGTAAATCAGTCCCTGTAGAGGGAGGAAAAAAATCCATAAATGAAAATTCATAATCTCCGGCATTCCCAGTTTTCTGATATTAGCCAAGACGTTCCATTAATCCATATCCTGGCTAGAAAGAAAATTAAGTGTGAGGACCAAACTAAAGGAGCCCTTCCGTCTTCATCTTTCCACAGAACAATTTTAGACGCCCAGAAGTTTGGGATCTTACTAGTTCCACTTCTCAGAGAAAACCGGGCTACAAAGAAGTCCTCCTGAGAGGGCGCGGGAGGACTGCCCAGTGGCCGGCTCCCCGGGTCCTCGGGCTGCGGGTTGGGGCAGCTGGCGGCTGGGGACAGGCCGCGGCCTCCGCCCTGGGACATTCGGGCCCCCAGAGCTCTCCTGCTGCTGCCACCAAGGCCCGAGCTTTAAGCAGCGGCGAGCCTCCCCCTCCTCCCTCCCTCAGGGACCTGAGAGCGGTGGCCTCTCCCAGCCGACGCCAGCCAGCCGCGGTCTCCCTGCCCTGCCCACCAGGCCAACCGGCCCCTGCAGGTGGTGGCGGCACAGCGGGGCGAGAACCTCGCCCGGCCGGAAAGTGCGAGGGGCCGCGAGGGTGTGGAGGGCGCCAGAAGGCGGGTCCACCCACGCCGGCTCGGCCACCTCCTTAGGCCTTAGAGCGGGTCCCACTGGACGGGCTTACCTGGTCCGACGACCAAGGCCTCAGCGCACGGGGAGAGATAGCAAAGCTCAGGACGCGGCAGGTGGGGCCTTTACAGACGGACCACATCCGGCCTCCCTGAGGGAACGTCGGCTGTTCCTTGAAGGCTTGCGGGTCTATTTAGGGACTGGCAGGTGCGTGGTGGTTAAGGGAGCTAGACTCCCACACGGTCCACCGCAGTTTGAGTCCCAGACCCAGACCCAGAGGCTTGCTTTTCTCTCTCTCTCTCTCTCTCTCGTCAAATTCAAAGAAAATTAAATGAAAAAAAAAATTTTTTTGGCGAGGTTTTTGCTATAGGGCGCTTGTGCTCGCCAGAAAGACAGAGAGAGACAGACAGAAAGCAAGACATCACCCCCGCCGCCCCCAGGGGGGATGGCCAGACCGCCATCCCTTGGATACACACGCACACACCGTCCTGGTGTGAGTTGAAGCCACCGCGTCCGGGACTCAAACCGCGGTCACTACATGGGAGTCCAGCAAAATAGCCATTATGCCAACTGCTAGTCCCAAATAAAATAATTCAAAAAAAAAAAAAACCTGCATATATATTTAATACGGAAAAGCTGCTCTTAACCTCCTCCCCCTTTTAAAGAAAACTTGCTACATCTAGACCTTTTAGATGTGAAGAGGCTGCCCAGGTATGGTAAAGCAGAGTTAGAAATCACGCGTCCTATAAATGCCCGTTTGTTTTAAAGACATCATAGAGAGAAAACTTCGGTTCTGAAATAACGAAATAGTTTAAAACTAGAGGTAAGAAAATATGTTTTGTAAGTATCTTTGCTAAAATTCATATGATATTTGCATTCCAGGGGAATGGTCAAACCATCTCTCCAGTAGTTCATACTGTATTTGTGCAAAGGTTGGAGGGAGGAGAACCTGGGAAATAGCTCCCTGCCCTTGTGTTTATGGTGAGACAAATTAACCATTGGTTGTCCCTTACAGACATGCACTTTGTTTTACTTTGCTATGTATACAGTCTATATAAAGTACAAGCAAGTCCTAATCTACATCTAGACTTTCTAGGTGTTGAAGTGTATGACAAAAATAGAATCAGTAAAGTATTTTGTAGATTTTGTGTTGAAATTCTTAGGAAAGATTATCTTCTGAAAATTTGAGCATTATAATTCACTGGGTTATTAGAGAGAGTTCTGGGTCAAAAAGTTCACATCAAAGACACTTTCAAAGTATAACTATTGTAACATGTGTGTGGTTTATTCAAGACTACTGTGTATGCAGTGGACGAATTAAACCCTCACTTGAAACATCTAGTCTATCTAAATGTTCAGAAGTGCTCAATGTATGTTAAATATAAAGGTGGTAAAATATCACTTGGTAAATAGTTTTTTGCTAAAATTCATAGAAAATATTGCTGTTTGGAAATGGAATTGTTAAACCACTTCTGAGCAGTATAGAATTATCTAGTTGTTCAATGGTTGTAGTATGTGGGAAAGAAGGAATTGCAAAAAGTAACAATGCTAGTGTTCATATTTGGATGTTTTCGGACACCATTTTTCTGTATGCTCTGTGCACTTCATTTTGTTATGTCTATAAAGTAAATAATGAACAAGTGAATCCTAATTTTGCAGCATCTGGTCTCTAAATATTAAAAGAGGTTGACAGGGAGGCCAGCAGGTGGCATGGTGGTTGGGCACTGGACTCCCACATAGCTGACCATGGTTCAAGTCCCAGACCCCAGGCAGCTTGCTTTCTCATTCTCTCTCTCTCTCTCTCTCTCCCTCTCTCCCTCCCTCCCACCTCTGTGTGTGTGTGTGTGTGTGTGTGTGTGTGTGTGTGTGTGTCTCACTCTGGTCAAATTGAAAATAACAATAATGATAAATAAAATAAAGGAACTAATTATTTAACAAATAAATAAAAAGAAGTTGACAGTGTATGACAGAGTAGTTAGTAAAAACAGCACATTTTGTAACTTTGTGTTCAAGTTCATAGCAAAGCTGGTCCCCTATCAGTGAAATTTGGATGTGAATGTATTCAACCAGCTCTAAGCACTACACATCCCAGTATTGTCCACAGGATTGAAAACAGAATGGAGTTAGGAAGGAATGGTTTAAGGCCAAAATGGTCATATTTACAAGGTAATTCAGACTATAATATTGTAATGTGTATGTAATTTTATTTAGCAGTGCTTTGTACATAGTGGACACATTCCTATATGAAATATCTAGTCTTTCTAGCTCTATAGAAGTACTTGATGTATTTGAAAGCAGAAGTAGTTAGAATAATACTTGCTAGCAAGTGACATAGTGGTTAAGGCGCTGGATTCCCACATGGCCAACCATGATTCAATTCCCAGACCCAACAGCTTAAAAATCACAATAAATAAATAGATTTTTTTTAAGTTCTAAAAAGAACTGATGAAAAATACTGTGTTGGAAATAGAATTTTTTAAGAATTTTTTAATTTTATTATTTTTTTTTTAATTTGCTACAGGGCATGTGTGCTCACCAGAGAGAGAGAGAGAAAGGGAAAGTGAGAAAGCAAGCCCCCAGGTCTGGGACTGGAACTGCAATCAGCCATGTGGGAGTCCAGCACCTTAACTACCATGCCATCTGCTGGTCCCATCAAATAGAATTGTTAAACCACCAAGAACCACCCAAAAAAGGAAAGAAAAACAGATAGAAAAGAAAAAGATATACTGTGGGCAATTGCATAAATTTCTTAGGACTCCGAAGAGTTGTTATGCCCAGCCATCAGGTGTTTAAATTTGATTAATTTACTTCCTAATTATTGAATTTTCTTTTGTTTCTTTATATATGTAAACACCTATTTTTATGAGCTCAAATTATTTTTTGCTTTCCTATTTTTTCTGTTCCTTTACCATTTTCAAGAGCATTATGAATGATCTAAAGAAAATCTATTTTCACAACTGATCATTGAATCATTGATGTGAAAGATTATAAACTAAGGGCTGTACATATACTGAGCCTGGAAAATATTGATCACTAGCTTGGGAAATGCTCTTAAAAGAAGGGAATTGATGCTTAGATTGTAATCTGCTTCAGCACTCAGATTACTTCTTGAATTGATTGTGTTTCCTCTTTGGGTGTTGATTTTAAGGGCTTGGAACTGGTGCTGCACGTTAGATATCCTGAGAGTTCTTCCTGAAGCTTTATTTTTAAAATAATTATTTTATTATTTATTTTTAATTTGCTAAAGGGCACGTGCTCTCACCCAGTTGGAGCTGGGACTCAGTCTGCAATTGGCCATGTGGGAGTCCAGCACTTTAACCACCATGCCACCTGCTGGCCCTGAGAGTCTCTGGGAACTTTAGAAAAATCAATTATTATGAGAGGTAAGATTAGAGATTTCCAACAATATAGCACAAGAAGAGCTTTAATCTGAATAGTCAAAGCAAAAATTTGAACCCCAAACAAAAGATTCATAGAATTTTTTTCTCAAAAACAAACACAAGGCTTCTTTTCATGAGATAATAAAACCAAAGTTCAAGACAAGTTCAAACATCTAATAAAATATAGGAAAACACACATAAATAAAAGAAGTCCTCTGGACAGCTGGTAGTACAATAGTTAGCGCAGCTAGATCCCACATGGCCAACTGCATGGTTCAAGTCCCATACCTAGCAGCTTGAAAAACACACCAGCACATGTACATGTGTGCCCAAAATCCCCAAAGAAGACGACCATCCCCCATGGGGATACTTTCTCTCTATCTCTCTCTGGTGAGTGCACATACCCTCTGGCAATTTGTTTTAAAGTCCTCCTGGGGCCTGGTGGTTGAGGGAGCCAAATCCCACTTGGCCAACTGGAAGGTTCACATCCCAGCCCCAGAAGCTTGAGAAACATGTCTGGTGTGTATGTGTGCCCAAAATCCTAAGAGGCTGGAGACCACACCTTATCAGAGGGACTTTCCCTTCCTCCCTGAGGAGCATATGCACCTTCTGGTAAAAGAGAGAGAGAGAGAAAGTAAGAAAGGAAAGAATGAAAGAAAAGAAGGAAGAAAGAAAAGGAAGAGTGGAAGGAGAGAGTGGGGAGAAAAGAGAAGAAAAGCGGTCCTCCTATGCCAACTTGATCAAGAATCCAGAAGGATTCTTCTGGCAGTTTTTCCCATGATCTTTCCTCATCATGAACACCAAGGGAGAGTTGTTCCAAATTATTCCAAATCAGGTATTTAAAACAAAAGTGGCCATAGTTTCCTGGGCTCCCCATGATAGACACAGCTCAAGGCTGTGTCTTAAAGTCAAGTTTAAGGTACAAAGGCCTTGGGAACCAGCAGTTAGCATAATGACTATGTCGCTGGACTCCCATGTAGTCAACCGCGGTTCGCGTCCCGGACCTGTGGCTTAAAACTCATGCCAGGCACGTGTGCGTGTGTGCCTAAGATCCCGAGAGGAGAATGGAGGAGAAGGGATTGCGGCATGACCATCCCCCCTGGGGGGTGATTTCTCGCTTTCTGTCTCTATATCTCTCTCTGTCTGGCGAGCGCACACACCCTATAGTGAAAACCTCTCCAAAAAAAAAAAAAAAAAGGTACAAGGGCGTTCAGGGCCTTCCCGGTAATGGAAGACATTCCTGACTCCAGCTCAAAGTTCCACAAAACGCAGTGAGGAGCACTTGAGGGGCAATCTTGAAAAGCCTTTCGTGTCATAGGGCATATCAGAGCTTCCATAGGTAGGCTTGAGACTCTTCAAGACAAACCATGGAAGGTGTTTTCTTGGTTATACCCAGTTCCTGCAGAGCCTCCAGTGTACACGGTACCCCCCAGGACACTCACCCTCAGCATCCAGCTGACTCCTTAGTGAGCATTCCCTTCCCTTCCTCAAATGGACTGGAGCAGGAAACCCATAAATCTCCCCGATAAGGACATGGCTGCTGCACCTCATCTCATCTCAGAGTAATTAGGTCTGCCTAATTTATGGTATTAATAAATCAGAAAGTATAGAATCACAAAACCATCAATCCCAAAGCAATTGATTACATTTTATTTTTGGCCCCTGAGAGTGTTTTGAAATCTCTATCCCATGCTTTAGAAATACTGGGTAGGGGGGACAGCAGATGGCATAATGGTTATGTCACTTAACTCCCACGTAGTCGACTGCAGTTCAAGTCTCAGATTTGGTGGCTTCAAACTCATGCCAAGCATGTGTACGTGTGCGCCCAAAATCCCAAAAGGACGATGGAGGAGAAAGGATTGCGGCAGGGCCATCCCCTCTGATGGTGTGATTTCTCACTTCTGTCTCTCTGTCTCTGTCTCTCCAGTTAGTACATGGACTTTATAGCAAAAAAAAAAAAAAACTGAAAAAAAATCCTTTATCCCATATTTGTAAGTCTGACAATAAGATTAGGGTTTAAAAAAGGTTAAAAGAGAACCAGCAGGTGGTGTGGTGGTTGAGATGCTGGGTTCCCACATGGCTGCCAGCAGTTTGAGTCCAACACCCAGCAGCTAGAAAATCACAACAAATAAATTATTTTTTTAAAAAAGGTTAAAAAGAAAGGTTTTAATATAGAAAAAAATTTGTAAGGTAAAATTTTTGTCTTCAGGGAAGTGCCTAAGGTAAAGAAAAAGAAGGAACAAAAACTACAAGTCTACAGCATGTTGTTGGAAGGTCTGAGTTATACTGGAAGAGTCTAAGAGTTAGAAAATTTCATAAAATTAAGGTTTTGTTGCTAAATGTTCTGGAATTTATTGTACTGATA
This sequence comes from Tupaia belangeri chinensis, assembly GCF_000334495.1. Classification (NCBI taxonomy): domain Eukaryota; kingdom Metazoa; phylum Chordata; class Mammalia; order Scandentia; family Tupaiidae; genus Tupaia; species Tupaia belangeri. The sequence continues at coordinate 6,262,649 of NW_006159844.1, read as the reverse complement.
TGAACCTGTCAGTCAAAATTCTGGATGTTAACTTTAAGTGCTATATGCAATAGAAATAGCTAAATTTCTTTGTTTATTTAAAAAAAAAAAAAAGATTAGGGTTAAAGATAAGTCTTATGGAAACCAGCAGATGGCATAGTGGGTTAGGGCACTGAACTCCCATGTAGTTGACCACGGTTTGAGTCCCAGACCCATTGGCTTGAAACTCATGCTAGGCACATGTGTGTGCGTGCCCAAAATCTCAGGAGGAGGATGGAAGAGAAGGGACCGTGGTGTGGTCATCCCTCCGGAGGGTGATCTCTCACTTTATGCTTCTGTCTCTCTTTATCCCTCTAGCAAGTACATGTACCCTATAGCAAAAAAAATCTCTCTGGAAAGAAAAAAAAAAAAGAAGAAGAAGATAGGTCTTATGGTTCCTACAACAATCATTTTGAGAATTTAAAGAATTTAATTTTATTTTCTGAGGAATTCTTTCTTATAGAAATTCTGAAGCTAGCATTGACTTTTCTACATCCGGACAGCCTCGTATGGACAAACTCTCCCTGTTCCTGCCTTGATAACTGCTGCCAAGAAAAAAGAAAATCCAGTAAAGGTAGTGATATCACAATCACAAGAAAGGAGCCTTTTAGACACTTCATTGATCCCCGAGATTTAAGAGTAATTAAATTTCTCTCTTGACAGCTAGGAAGGCCAGAAATGGCAGAATCATTTTCAACTTGCATGCCCATCTCTGGTGGCTGTAATGGTGACTACCTGAAGAATTATGCTGGGAAAAGGTTAAGAGTTTGGTGAGATAGCTCAGGAGTTCGGCTAATGACCCTGTGAAAGTAAAGGTACAGCTGGCACAGAAGCCAAGCATTGCCCTCTGGGAAATGGAGCCTAAACAAATACGAGTGAGAACACAAAATTAGTCTATTCCGTAAAGGAATTACTTTACTAAATCTTCCATTGAGCCCTTTTAAGCTTTCACATAATGGCTTGGCTTTTGTAGAGAAAAAAGATCAGCAAAGGAAATTGCTAGTAAGAGAGGCCAGCATGTGGCCCAGTGATTAAGAGAGCTGGATACCAGGGACCAGCAGTTAGCATAATGGCTATGTTGCTGGACTCCCATGTAGCCAACAGTGGTTTGAGTCCTGGACCTGGTGGCTTAAACTCACGCCAGGCACATGTGCATGCATGTCCAAGATCCCAAGAGGAGAAGGGAGGAGAAGGGATTGTAGTGTGGCCATCAGCCCTGGGGAGTGATTTCTTGCTTTTTTAGCTCTCTGTCTCTCTCTGTCTTTCTGGTGAGCACATGTGGCCTATAGCAAAAACCTCTCAAAAAAAAAAAAAACTTTAAAAAACACCCCAAAAAAAAAAAAAAAAAAAAAAAAACCACCCCCCAATGGGATGTGGTCACACTGCAATCCCTTCTTTTCCATTTCTTTTCTTTTTTTGGAGAGGTTTTTGCTAGAGGGTGCATGCACTCGCCAGAAAGAGAGAGACAGAGAGACAGGGGGGAAGGGCAGGGAGAGAGAGAAAGATGGAGAAGGGCTAAGCATCAGACCAGAAAGCAGTCTCGGGCCCCCACTGGGGAAGAGTTGAAGCTAAGCCACACGTAGACTGAAATCTAATATCTAAATGTATATAAATGTATAACATAAGAATTCTCAACCCAAGGAATAGATACTATTCCTGGACTGTGAATACCTCAGAGTTACAAACACAACCCACCAGCCCAGGTGGCGCAGTCTGAACCGCAGCCTGGAAGTCACACAGTCAACTGCAGGTTCATAGCCCCTCTCTCCATTCGACCTAAAACGACATGCCAGCACACGTGTGTGCTGGCAACACGCATGCCCAAGATCCTCACAAGCTGGAGGGCTGGGGAAAGGGGATTGTGGCATGGCAAGACCCTGCCCAGAGTCTCTCTCACACACATACACGCATGTCCACATGCTCTCTATCATGAATTAAATAAGCATTTTTTTAAAATCCACCTGGAGGGACTCTTTCTCAATTCAGACTGCTTGGAATTTACAGACCTCCCCTCAAAAAAAATCCCCACTAAAGATAAATTCACAATAAATTATAATAAAAAGAAAACATACATATTGTAGAATTCATCATAAACAAGAACAGATAAGAGAATCTGAAACAACAAGTATATTCTCAAAATAGATGTTCTTTTTGTATTTGCTCACTTGTTTTTAATTGACAGATAAAAATTGTATATATTTATTCGGTACAACATGTTTTGAAATATGTATACATTGTGACATGGCTACATTGAGCTAATTAATATATGCATTACCTCCCATACTTACCGTTTTTTGTGTGTGGTGAGATTCCTAAGATTTATTCTCTTAGCAATTTTCGAGAATACATTATTATTAACTAAAGCCACTATGCTGTCCAATATGTATTCTTTTTTTTTTTTAATTTACAGAGAATAAACACCAAGGATAAAGAGTTAAACATGGGTCAACCAGTGGTGTGGTGGATAAGAGGGCTAACATTCCACATGGCTGACCATGTGGTTCGAGTCCTAAACCTGGTGGCTTTAAAATCACGCCAGACTCATGTGTGTCCATGCCCAAAATCTCAAGAGGAGAATGGAGAAGGGATTGCAGAGTGACCACCTCTCATGGGGAGTGATTTATCACTTTCTTTCTCTAGTGGGGAATGGAATGGAGAGTTAGTTGTTCAATAGCTACAGTTTCAGTTTTTAAAAACATAAAGAGTTCTGGAGATGGGTTGCACAGAAATGTAAATGTACTCATCAATACTGAATCCTACACTTAAAAATGATTAGGACAATAGTCTTCTGTATCTTTTACTACAATTTTTTTAATGTAAAGGTGTTTGGGTTAAAAGTGAGTTCGATCTGGCTAAAATAAGAAGTCAACTGCATTTGAATTACTGCTCAGCCACTTACCACTTGTATGACCTTGGGCAAGTTACTAAACCCCACAATTTCCTGAGGTATAAGCAGGGCAGTTGAAAGGAATAGTGAGATAATGCTCGTAAAAGTATACTGCACCTGGCTCTCTGTGCAGTCCCTAGTCCCCGCGACATTCTACTCTGCTGTGCGCTTCACTGGCTTCTCCTGTGTTCAGCACTCACTACCTTTTCCTAATTCTTCCCAGTAGAAATGGTTTACTTCCCAAGTCCATAAATGAAGTCATGGGAGGAAAAGAAATAAGGAGGTAAGACTATGTATACTAAAGGGCAGGTGGCATGATGGTTAAGGCTTTGAATCCCACATAATCAACTCAGTGGTTTGAGTCCCAGACTGGGCAGCTTAAAAAAAACTCACCAGGTGCCTGTGTGCACATGCTCAAAATTCCAAAAGTAGGAGGGATTGCAGTATAGTCATCCCTTCCGGGACAGAAGGAGGTGATTTTTTTTTTCACTTTGTCTATCTCTCTGTCTCTCTCTGGGGAGCACCCTATGATAAAATCTTAAAAAAAATAAAAAAAAAAAAAAAAAAAAAAAAAAAAAAAAAAAGATTGTGTATTCAAGGGATTTCCCTAAAAAGAATAGATTGGTGTGTGGTAATAGTCCATAAAAGTCAAACATTCTTAAGCCTTGTTTTCCATCCTTATGATGAATACTTCTGCCTTCCTGTCAATGATAAGGGCTTTTGTTTTGTTTTGTTTTGGTTTTGGTTTTGGTTTTTGGACAAGGAGAGTAATTTAAAAGCCCCAATATGCAGAACTCCATTGTTCTGGGAGTTGGTGTAGCTTATTTCATCTCATCTATAATACATACACTTTTTGATTGCAGCATTTTAGAAACTGGGGGGCAGTCGATGGTGCCTGAATCCCACATGGCTGACCCGTGGTTGGAGTCCCAGACTTGGTGACTTGAAAAACACATCAGGTATGTGTGTGTGCACCCAAAATCCTGAGAGGAGAATGAAGGAGAAGAGATTACAGTAAGGCCATTCCCCACCCTCACCTCCCCCGACCCCCGCCCGGAGGTGATTTCTCACTTTCTCTATCCCCTCTCCCATGGCAAGTGCATGTGCCCTATAACCAAAACAACAACGAAAGAAAGAAAGAAGGAAGAAAGAAAGAGAGAGAGAGAGGAAGAAAGAGAGAGAGAGAGGAAGGAAGGAAGGAAGGAAGGAAGGAAGGAAGGAAGGAAGGAAAGAAGGAAGGAAGGAAGAAAGGAAACGAAAGGAAAGAAAAGAAAAGGAAAGGAAAGAAATTAGGATTGTGTTATAATTGCTGCTATGTCATAACTTAATTGGATTTTTTTCTTTCTTAATGGAAAAGAAAATAAAGTTGTATTTTAAATCAACAGCTTTTTCAACTTGATGGAACTTGCTTATTTTGCAAACCAAAAGAATATGTCTACCATCATATGAGGCTATCATGATACAGAGAAAAAAGGTAAATAAGTACAGGAGGTACCCTTACACCCCTAAGAGCCTTAACAAAATGTGTATTAGCATCAATGTTTCCCTCTGGCTTAGCCACAGTGGTGCTATTTACAGATGTTCTAACATCTAGAAGGGAGGCTGATAGTCAGCTTATAGGCACTGATCTGACAACTGTTAGTTATTGAGAGATTTTTGCTATAGGGCGTGTGCACTCACCAGAGACATAGAGAAAAAAAAAATAAAGAAATAAAGAAAGAAATCTTCCCCCAGGGTGGGTGGCCATGCTGCAATCCCTTCTCCTCCATTCTCTTCTCAGGATTTTGGGCACATGTCCACACACACCCAGCGTGTTTTGAGCCACCAGTTTCAGGCCATGGTAGGCCATGTGAGAGTCCAGCACCTTAATCATTACACTATCTGCCAGTCCAACAATTCTGATGCACATCTATTCTGATTGGACAGAGGTCATGTTCATACCAGTTATTCACATTTATAATATTGCCCTGCACTGTAAGTTCTCTCAAAACTGTTTAGGAAGGTATAAGCAAGGTATAAATCATAAATATCTAGTCTCTCTGCACACAGACACTTTGAATGCAATGATATATTACGTCATTGGACATGAATATTAATATTGGAGTTTCCATGTTTACACTATTGTCAATAATTTGAGGGCTAAAAGGAAGCATTTTCCAGAAATTTGGAAATAAGGCTGTCTTCTAGAATTAAAAGATAAATCAGCATGTAATGCATTAGAACAGAGAAATGCAGTCCCATGAAAGTCAGAGTGACCTGGGCCTTCAAAACAAGGCTGTACACTGATTGAATTCATCAATCTGTATGAGGAAAACAATAGAGCAATTGGAAGCAGGTTGCATAGCCTGCAAAACATTGAGTCAGAGTCCACGGTGGCAGGGCCTACGCCAGGAGAGGCATTGAGGAAAAATACTGTGACCCAAGGACTGGACTTGTCAGAGCAGTTGGTGACTTTATCACTGTGGTAAAGATAGATACATCATTACGATGCTATTAACAATTGCACTCATATAACTAGCTACTCTTGTTCTAGATTCTGGCTCACCAAGCAATCTCCCAATTAGGGTTATGCTTTTCAAGCATGACATACCTACAGCAAGAGAAGATGCTGGCTGGAGGCTCCAAGCATCCAGTCCCTGTGGCATCTGTTGCCTCATGGGAGGTTAGCAAACTCGCTCCTTGTTAAGTACATCCCTGCATGACCCTGGCTGATAGAACATCATTGCAGCTGCCTCACCCCTCCCAGCTGTGAAAGACAGGGTCAAGCAGAGGAGGGAGCAGACTATGACACATTTTGTACATCCTTGAACTCAGAGAAGCAAAGGGGCTGCCAGAGCTCCTTGTGCTGTGGGAGCATCTCTCTGATGTGCCATGTGCAAAGGACAAGCAAGATGAGGGCCCAGACCTAAAGGGGCTCACTGCCTAGCCTTTGGTGTAGAGTCATCTCCTGGTAAATAGCCAGAGTGGCTTTAGCATTTTGTTTCAGTCAAGGAGGCAAATCCCTTACGAGCCTTACATTGCTGCACCTTCCTGCCTTCCTGAATCCTATCTGTCCCACCTGGGCATTGCTCTCTCTCACTATTTTGCCTCAACTGCTATCTCAGCCTTCCTATCACAGTGAGAGGGGTGTCAATCCCCCACTCCTCATTCCTGAACATCATTATTTGGAAACAGGATGGAGTTCCTGTCTTCTTACTGCAGTTTGGGACACTTAACTGCCCTTCATAGTTCCAGTTCTCTAATTTGTCAAAATAAATCCTTAAATTCTCTCTTTGGGACCCTCAGAGATTTACATTATGTTCTTAGATTCATAAACCTTTACCCTAATTCCCTCGCTATCATCACTGTTGTCAGTTCCTTGTTTCACAGCACTTTATCTGACTAATCACTGTGATCGCTTCTGACACAAATCATATAATCCCATTCATTCTGTTAGGATCAAAATTACATATATGATGGCTACACATTCACCTTTCTGACATTGCCTCTGGATTCTGTAGAACAACTACTCTGTGAGTTTGTGACAGCCGGGATGGTGAGCATGCACATGACAGTCACCTGGGGAACTATGAAAAATATCCCTGCCTGAGCCCCATCCAGAGATGCTGATTCAACTGATCTGATTTTGTTTCTAATGTGTAATGGTCTGGGATTTTCTGAGTAAGTGAATGCAGCAAGGTGAGAAGCCCTACTCTTGTGCCAAGGTGGAAAGAAAACTCATCACAACCATCAGAAGCCACTTACTGAGTCACTGTACTTCATCTGTTACCTCATTTGACCCACATGAGCACCTGTGAACTCTGGATATTATCAACTTCATCTTATAGATGAAGAAACTGAGGTTCAGAGAAGTCCCGTAACTGACGCAATTTTGCCCAGCTATGAAGTGCAGAGCCAGAATTTGGAGCCTGTCAACTCCTGAGTAGATGCCATGCTCTTACTCTATGCCACTCTGCCCGTCCCAATGTGAACAGAGCACAACAGTCCAGATTTCAACCCCTGCAGGACTGCAGGAGCTTTCCCTGTCACCCCTTCATTATGTCTGTAGGAGGGCGTGTGAGTTTAGCCAATTACTGAAGGGAATCCTGCTGATAGATGTTTACAGAGAAGCCAGTGTCTAGAAGATGATGAAAACATGAACCTTTTCCCATCCCTTCACCTGGGTACCGGGGTCTCTTCTCTCTCTGATCTCTCTTCTCTTTCTCAGCCATTCCCTTGTTCTTTTCTGACCCCTTCTGCCACCCCTTAGGGTCCCAGCTCCTCCTAGAAGGACAGTGGCAGAACTTACTCAGGATCACTGGAAGAAGATTTTGATCTCAGAATGAAATATCCTTGGAAATAAACTTTTCTGTAGTTTCTACTGACTGTCTCACAGCATGAGTTCAATGCATTGTTATGTTCCTCCATAATTCTGCATTTCTATTTTACCAGTCTCCAGGAGAAGAGGAGGAGGAAAAGGAAGGGTAGAGGAAGAGCTGGAGAAAAATCCAATGCTGCCTCTTATTACAAGTGGCTTGGCTTTTACTCAGGAGACAGTAAAAACCAGTAGCTGCTGGTCTGCCTTCCCTCCGCCACTGAAGCAAAGAGGACTCCACACACAAGCCCTGCCAGGCACAGTGTGCACAGCCTCCTCCCCCCTTCACCCCAATGGAAGCCACTGGCAGGAACCAGAAGTCAAGGGCTCCAGGAGGCAGTAAAAACCAGTAGCTTCTGGTTGGACTTACCCCCACTTCTGAAGTAAAGTGCACCCAAAATGTAAGCCTCACCAGGTGCAGTGTGCAAAGCCCCCCTCTACACCCCTTCCTCTCCCTTTGCACCCCACCTGGGAGAGTCACTGGCAGCTGCCATAAATCAAGGGCCCCAGGAGGCAAAGCAGGGCAAGTTAGGCTGCTCCTGGCACAGGAGGACACTCTGCTTCCAAATCAAACAAGAGTCACACCTGCCCTGCTCAGAGAACCACGTTAGCCAAGTTCTGAGTGGGAGGCGAGACAGGCTCTTACGTGTCCTCAGTGGTTCCCGCTTCTTCAATAGGCCCTTCGTCATCCTGCTCTGTTCCCCTCCTTCCTAGAGGATTGCAATCTGCTACTCATCCTGAGGTCACTACGTGGACACAGCAGAGAGCCCAACCATTTTGTCTGAGGTTTGAGATAACCGGGTTATTAGTCAGGGCTCTCCACAGAAACAGAACCTACAGGGCATGTGTGTATATATATGTGGAGACAGAAAGAGAGAGATTAATTTGATTTAGGGAATTAGCTCACACAATTATGAGGCTGGCAAATCCATATCCATGGGACCGTCTTGCGATTCTGGCAAGAAGTCAATGTCTCGAGTCTGAAAGCCACCTGGAGATAATCTCTTCCTCTTCAAGAAACCTCTGGCTTTTCTCTTAAGGCCGTCAATTCAGTGTGATACTCACCCACATTATGGAGGATGGCCTGCTTTACTCAAAGTCTACTGATTTAGATGTTAATCCCATGTTTTTAAAAATGAAAATGTAAACGAGAGAGAGACCTGCACAGCCAAATCTAGACTGATGTTTGACCAAACATCTGGGCACCGCAGCCTAGCCCAGTTGAGACATGACATTAACCATTTACTTTCTCAGTCAGGGTACAGGGAGGATGTCGACCATACAGCCTCAGTGGGAGAAGGAAGCGCTGTCCCCAGCTGTGTGTCTCTTCTCAAAAGAAACCCTGAAGATCCTCAAAAAAGAATTCAGAAAGAGAAGAGGGAAGGAGCACACAGTAGGAGCATAATGGCCATAATCGTCTAGAAGGTACCCAGCCCCACAGTCGATATTCTGTGCATATCGCCCAACTTCTTGAACTGCGGGGTAAATTCCTCATCCTCCTCTTCAGGTTTAAGTTAATATCAGTTTCTCAACAGAGACAAAAAGAACTGCAAAAAAAGCTGAAGCTTTACTCATTATTGTCAGTAGTAACATTAATATTATAGTTCTGACAGTTTTGTGTAAATGTAGACTAAAGCAAATGAAATATATTGATATTATTAGCAATCAAGATTTTTTTTAAGTAAAAGAAAACATACAAACATATAAAACAAAACAGATGAAAGAAAGGGCCGAGCTGTGGTGACACGAGCTGCTGAGAAACTGCAGGTTGGGACCATTGGGAAGCCCAGACTCAATTCCCATTCTGGGCATGGTAGTGTGCATCTGTAATCCCGGTGCTAGGGAGACTGAGGGAGGAAGATCAAGTACTCAAAGCTGGCCAACATAGCAAGACCCTGTCTAAAAAGAAGTCAGACGTGGTCGTGCACTCCTCTAGTTCCAGCTACTCCAAAGGGTAAAGGAGGATCGAGACAGGAAGACTCTGTCCAAAAACCAAGCAATAAACACCTGTAATGTTAAATGGGAACTGGAATTAACAGTTGAACATATGATAGTGTCCTTTGGTGTATTTTCTAGCTTTGTGCACTAAAAGGAACTAAAAGCAGAGATATCCCATAGTAAGGAGTACAACTAGTACCCAAACCCTGCTTTAAGTATAGTTCCCTATTTTAAAGAACAAGGAGTGGGACTAGCAGATGGCATAATGGTTATGTCACTGGACTCCCACATAGTCGACAATGGATGGAGTCCTGGACGTGGCAGCTTAAAGCTCAATGCCCGGCATGTGTGCATGCGCGCCCAAAGTCCTACAAGGAGAATGAAGGAGAAGGGATTACAGCGTGGCCATCCCCACTGGGGGACGACTTCTATCTTTCTGTCTCCCTGTCTCTCTATGTCTCTTCAGCAAATGCAAGCACCCTATAGCAAAAACCTCTCTAAAAGAAAGAAAAGAGAACAAACAAGGACTTCTCAGAGAAATGGCTGATTCCAGAGCTCAGCCAGAGAATATAGAAGATGAGTCAGAAACATCTGCCAGGAAGTAGAAGTACCTGGACCAGCTGGTGGAGTGATAGTTAAGGTGGCTGGATCTCACATAGCCAACTGTGTAGTTTGAGTCCCAGACCTAGTGGCTTGAAAAACATGCTGAGTACATGAGCATGTGTGCCCAAAATCCCAAGAGGAGAATGGAGGAGAAGGGATTACAGCATGGCCACTGGTGGTTTCTCACTTTCCCTCTCTTTCTGTTTCTCTCAGTGAGTGCAGGCACCTCATAGCAAAACTGAGGTGGGGGAAGCCTATGAACAAGTAATTCCACTCCTAGGTATATATGTCCTCCCAAACCCCTCTAAAATATGTTCACCAAAGGACAAGTACCGGAATTTTCATAGTAGCACAATTATATATTACATAATATATAATAATCATCAAAACCTGGAATCATCCTAAAGTCCACCTACATTAGAATGAATAAATAAATAGCAGAACCCATGAAAAACAAAGAACCACAACTGCACCCAACGTGGGTGAATCTCATGTACATAATGATAGGCATAGAAGCCAGACAGAAAGATTACATACTGTATGATTCCATTTGCACAAAGTTTCAAAACAGGGAAGCTGATCAAAGGATTAGAAGGAAGACTAATGATTACTTCTTGGGAGAACAAGTGATAGAAAGAGAGTGTGACCAGAACTCAGGCTATTCACAATGTTCTTGATCTGAGAGCTGGTTATATAAAAACCTCTCTAAAAGAAAAGTTTGCTCACTTTGTGAAAATTTTTGTTTTATAAGTTTGATTTTCCTGTGCATTTATCTATATGTTATATTTCTTTTTTTAAAAGAATTATTTAACTTCATTTACATTAATTTGACCAGAGAGAGACAGAGTGAGAGAGAGAGAGAGAGAGAAAGGGAAAGTGAGAAAGCAAGTTGCCAGGTCTGGGACTCAAACCACAGTTGGCCATATGGGAGTCCAACACCCTTAACCACCACTCCACCTGTTGGCCTCTGTATGTTATATTTCTACTTTTTTTTTAAGGGTACTTTTTAAAAAGCTACTAAGGGGACCAGCAGATGGCGTAATGGCTATGTCTCTGGACTCCCATGCAGCCGACCATGGTTCGAGTCCTGGACCCAGTGACTTAAATTCACGCTGGTTGCATGTGCATGTGTGTCCAAGATCCCAAGAGGAGAATGGAAAAGAAGAGATTGTGGCATGTCCATCCCCCTCCCCTGGGGGGTGATTCCTTGCTTTCTGTCTCTCTGTCTCTCTCTGTCTTTCTGGTGAGTGCCCTATAGCAAAAACCTCTCAAAAAAAAAAAAGAAAAAAAAGCTGTTAGGTCACCAGGAAAGTCATGACGTATTTTTCTATGCAAAAAATGCATCATGACTTTTTCAACGACCTAATAGGTTGGGGCCAGGCAGTGACACAGGAGTGATGCAACTGGATCCTCATGAGAAAGGATCTGAATTCATATCTCAGGATCTCCCTGAGCATGCCTGGTGCACATGCCTGTGATCTGGGGTGATCTGGGGCGGATGACATTGGGGACAGATAGCAGAGTAAGATGCTATTGAGAGCACTTCTCTCTCTCTCTCTCTCTCTCTCTCTCTCTCTCTTTCTCACAGAATAAATAATAAACTTTTTTTTAAAAGCCAGCTTGAAGGGGATCTGGTAAGATTGAGTACCAAAAGGATAATAACTATAGCTGATTAAATGAACATTTAATGAGTCTCGGGGCAGGGCATATCAGGGGGAAGGGAGGATAAACAGGACAGCTTTTTAAAAAAGAAACTCACTCATAAATGTAGAAGGAATAACAAAACTCAGAGATCATCATTTTGTAACCCATGATATAATAATTGATTTATGTAACAATTACCAATGAAAGCTAAGATTTTCAGATGAAAACTTGTTTGTATACAGGATATTCATACAATGCCAAAGTATTACCCCAGAGGTCACTTACTTTTTTAAAAAAGAATTATTTTATTTAGCTACCTATTTATTTATTTAAATTCGATCACAGAGGGACAGAGTGAGAGAGAGAGAGAATGAGAAAGCAAGCTGCCAGGTCCAAGACTTGAACCACAGTCGGCCATGTGGGAGTCCAGCACCCTTATCCAACATACCTTCTGCCAGCCCCATTTTTATTTTTTGACTAATCATTGAAATCCTTAAGATGAACTGGATACCACAACAGCTGTCCTCTTGGGTTTGGGTGTTGTTCCTTCACAGAATCCATGCCTCAATCTGCGGTATGCAATTTTTCAGTGCCTCATTTGACCAGTCCCGGCGGTATTGCGTCTTTTAGCCTTGGCACTCCAGTTACACTTTCTCTTGTGCTTGGCAGGGTAACCACATTTGCCATAGGTCGACTTCTGAAGGTGACGGGCCTTAGAACCACAGCAGTGGCACAACATGTATGTCTTATTGTGACACTTCCCAAACGATGATGTTCCCTTCATCATCTTGCTTCTGTGTCTGAGACCAAAGCCCCATTTTTATTTTTAGAGAAACTTTTGTTAAAGGACACATGCACTTGCTGGAGAGACAGAGAGAGACAGAAAGTGAGAAATCGTGCACCACCACCCCGGGGGGGGGTGGCCATTCTGCAATCCCTTCTCATCCAGTCTCCTCTCAGGATTTTAGGGACACACACACACAAGCACCCAGCATCAGTTTCAAGACACCAGGTCTGGGACTTGAACCATGGTTGACCATGTGGGGTCCAGCAACATAACCATTATACCATCTGCTGGTCCTGAGATCACTTACTTTTACAAAGGAAAGCAACTGTACCCTTGCAATGGAGAGGTCTGGTGGTAACCACTTTAACCCAGGGAGTGAAGTTGCCATCACATATAATGGAACCTGGACTCGAACCAAAGTTGGTCACATGGAAGTCCAGCACCTTAACCACCATGCCACTTGCTAGCCCCACTGCCACTACATCTTATGGGCAAATTAGTTTATTAGTTAAATTTAAATTAAATGAACTTTACCAGCACTATTTATAAAATTAAATGGATGAAGTTAATTGTGGAAAACACTTTCAGACATCATCTTTAAAAATACCCACGGACTCCATAAAGCAGCATACATTATTACCACTTTACATATCAGAAAACTGAAGCTTACACTTCAGAAACTTACTCAAAGTCATACAACTAGTTAAATAGAAGAGCTGGGAGGAGACTTTCACCAGCCCAACTCCAAAGCCTATGCTTAATTACTTATGCTAAATACATGTAAGTTATGTTTAAATAATAGTTCTAGGGGCCAGCAGTTGGTGTGGTGTTTAAGGGATTGGACTTCCACTTGGCCAATACATTTTGAGTCCTGAACCTGGTGTCTTGTTTTCTCTCTCTTGTGAGAGTATATGCCCTATAATAAATGTTAAAATAATAATAAATAAATGAAATTAAATAATTCTTATTAAAAATAAATAAATAATTGTTTTATTATGTTCTATTTTTAGGGATAAAAATAGCTGTGAGAGAAGCCAAAAGGTAGTGTGGTGGTTAAGGCACTGAACTCTTACATGGCCAACTGTGGTTTGAGTCTCAGACCTGGCAGCTTGAAAATCACTCTGGGCACATGTGCATGTATGCCCAAAATCCTGAGAGAAAACTGGGGACCAGCAGTTAGCGTAATGGCTATGTCACTGGACTACCATGTAGTCGACCGTGGTTCGCGTCCCGGACCCAGTGGTTTAAAACTCATGCCAGGCGCGTGTGCGTGCGTGCCCAAGATCCCGAGAGGAGAATGGAGGAGAATGGAGGAGAAGGGACTGCGGCGTGGCCATGCCCCCTGGGGGGTGATTTCTCACTTTCTCTCTGTGTCTCTCTCTGTCTGGCAAGGGGACACACCCTATGGCAAAAAAAAAAAAAAAAAAAAAAAAATCCTGAGAGAAAACTGAAGGAGAAGGGATTGTGGCATGATCATCTCCCCTGAGGAATGGTTTTTTTCACCTTCCCTCTCTGTCTCTCTTCAGTGAGCAAATGGGCCTTAGGGTAAAAACCTAAACAAGAAGAAGGAGAAACAGCCGCAAGAATCTTCAAGCTGAGCTCCAACAGTTATCCTATTTTAAATTACTGTGGACCCTGACAAGGCTGGTCATCACTGGGAGCTTTTTGTCTTCATACCTTTGCATTTCATTTCAGAGCCACTCCCCCAAAATAAGAGGCTTCCATGGAATGAGGACTTACTCAGCCTGTCTGCCTTGTTATAGGTTCCCAGTGGAAGGCATCATTGAAGGCAACAAGTAGGTTATTTACTCATCTCTAAAGAAGCATAGCTAGGGCCGGCAGGTGGTGGGGAGGCTGAAGCGCTGGGTCCCACATGGCCAACTGTGCAATTCAAGATGTGGGACCAGGTGTGTGTGAGTGCATGCTCAGAATCCGAGAGGAAAATAGAGAAGAAGGGATTGTGGCATGGCCTTTCTCCGGGCAGTGATTTGTCACTTTCTCTCTCTCTGAATCCCTGTCTCTGTCTGGTGAGCACACATGCCTCATAACAAAACTGAAAAAAATGTACAGCTAATTCTGGAAATGGGTGCTAGTGACAGCTGTATAACTGTGTGAACGTACTTCATGCCACTGAACTGCACACTTTAAGACAGTAAATTTTATGTTGTGCATATCTTGCCATAATTTTTAAAAATTAAAATAGAATAAACTGAATGGAACATTTTAAAAAAGAAATACAGCTAAGTCCCAGGTAGCTCAATGATCATTGATTTATCATTACTAAATTACTATTGAAGGGATTCTCAATAGTACTGAAAGGTTGTCAACTTTGAAAATTTATGAAAATCAAAACCAAAAATATATGTAAAACACCTACATAAAAAATGCCTTTAAATCACAAATCAATGTACTCTCTCTGATATATGAGTACCATCCAGGTGTAAGGTTTTCTAAAGAATGTCAGTAAGCTTTTCTTTTAGAAACCAGTTCTTCCACAATTGCAGCTGGAAGAACATTCAGATCACAGGAGTGGCTAATGAAAGTTTCCAGTTCTTCCTTTAACCATAACATGTCAAAGAGTCTGTTCTCATAATACCTCTCAGAAATTCAAAAGACACAGTCCCATTAACGTAAGTGGAAGATACAATTTTCTTGAGCTGAGATCATTCCATGAGAAGTTCAGATTTCATATCCAAAGTCCCCGACCTCTAGACCACCCCTTCCCTGCCCTCTGACTCAAGATCATTTAAGAAACAAAGGTCAGGCCAGTTGGTATATCCAGGCAGCTAGATCCCACGTGGCCAACTACATGGTTCAAGTCCTGGACCTGGTAATTTGAAAAAATATGCCAAGCACATTTGCATGTGTGCCCCAAATCCTGAAATAGAGAAGAGACAGTAGCATAAAACCTCTCTCTTTCTCTCTCTTTTTCTCTCAATGAGAGAGAACAGAGAGTATGGAAGAGAGAGATGGGCATTTTGGCAGGGTCACCCAGCACCTTCCCTACCCCCCTATCCCAGTCAGTTAGGATCCAGGCATGCACCACTCTACCCACTGGTCTTACAAACAAACCCAGGCCTCATATGGCCCAGCCTTTGCACATCAGCACCCTCCCATTTGCACTACCATGGCTGGGCCAAGCCCCTACTCCCTTGAATCGTGATTATTGACTCACTCTTCCCCAGAAGACACCAATGTAGGAAGCTCCACACTGGGGCAAAAGCCCTGAATGTTGTTCATCAGGTCAGTTTCACCTCCATGGAATAATGAGGGACATCGAGAAGGTTTTCAGGTTCCAGGTAGAGGGACAGCTCAGCACAGCTCAGGTTCTAACTCACCATGGATGTCAAGCCCATGTGTCCATCAGTCAGGAGCCACCATGAAGGCAGAAACCCAATGGCAAGCCTAAGAAAGAGAACAGATTATGACTGTCTCTTGGCCACCTATCTGTAGAAAGAGCTCTTCCACGCTGATGCCAGGCCAAGATAAACTACAAACAAAAGAGAAAGCAACAGAAACAATTGAGAATGAATCTCACAGTTCCCGACC
The DNA here is from genome assembly GCF_000334495.1 of Tupaia belangeri chinensis. Classification (NCBI taxonomy): domain Eukaryota; kingdom Metazoa; phylum Chordata; class Mammalia; order Scandentia; family Tupaiidae; genus Tupaia; species Tupaia belangeri. Next base: position 6,246,869 of record NW_006159844.1, on the reverse strand, counting down.
ACCACCCTTCCCACAAATGTGTCTGCATCTGCCCTGGATTTTACATCCTTCCTCCAATCTCAGAAGGGAAAAACAGCTGCAGTGGCCCACTGCTTGGGAGGCAGGAAGCCACATGAAAGGCCCAGGGTCAGTTCTCAGACAGCCTGAATATGTTGGGCATGATCGCACACATCTGTAATCCTAGCTAATTGGGAGGCTGAAGCAGGAGGATTGTGACACAGCAAGACCCTGTCAAAAATACCTATCTCTATCTCTCTCTCTCTCTCTCTCTCTCTCTCTCTCTCTC
>NW_006159844.1:6215549-6246544 GCF_000334495.1 Tupaia belangeri chinensis | reverse complement strand
TTTTTGAGAGGTTTTTGCTATAGGGCGTGTGCACTCACCAGACAGACAGAGAGAGAGAGACAGAAAGCGAGAAATCACCCCTAATGGGGAATGGCCACACTGCAATCCCTTCTGCTCCATTCTCCTCTCGGGATCTTGGGCACACACGCACACATGCCCAGAGTGAGTTTAAGCCACCAGATCCAGGACTCGAACTGTAGTCAACTACATGGGAGTCCAGCAACACAGCCGTTATGCTACCTGCTGGTACTCCCCACCTCTGTTTTTCTCACAAAGAGAAAAATAAGAGCCAGCCGTGTGGCACAGTGGTTAAGTTCTACGTATTGGGAGCCCAGATCCCACATGGCCTACCAAGTATCAAATTCCAGCCCTGGCGGCTTGAAAAGCATGACAGGTGCATGGAGGAAAAAGTATTGCCACATGACCATACCTCATTTGGGGAGTTTCTCTCTCTCTCTCTCTCTCTCTCTCTCTTTCTCCATCGCAATTTAAAAAAAAAAGAAACATCTTCCCCAAAAAGATAATATTTCTTCCTGAGTTCTAACTCCCTGTTCCTGTCCTCAAAGAAATGTTCAAGCCATCCATGCCATCCGTCTTCCCTCCTAAATTACTATTGAAGGGATTCTGTCACCTCTTCCTTTCTATTGTCACCTTTCCTTTAGACAGTAGTTACTAGTATTTGTGGGCCACAAATCTCTTTGTGAAGCAGGTAAATCTTGCATACCATTTCTAAGGAGTTGATAGAGTTACAGAGTTCACAGAGCCCAGGTAAGGAATCCCTGCTTTGGCAAAAGTCTTTTTCACCTTAAACCTTAGCTATTCGTGGGCATCTCTCTTTCACTTCAAAGCAAGCTTCTGGAATAAAGACTTTCATGTTCTTTACTTCCAACTCCCTCCTCAATCCACTGCCCTCACTCTGCTAAAGCTAATTCCACTAAAGTTACCACTGAATCCTAAATGTCAGACTGAATGAGTACTTTTTCCCCCTCTCATTGGAACTCCTGTTGTATTTTACAATGAACTATCTCCATATCCTAAAACCTTTTCTGGGTATCTTGACACCACTGTGATAAACTCCCTCTTCGTACCTGGTCAACAATTTCTCCTTCTCTGGGAAAGGTCCCTAACACCCACTGGGCCTCCAGATACCATATATGTTTAGGCACATGCCTCCACCTTCCCACCACAGTTGATCAGTGTCTGGGTGAAGCTCACCAAGCAATACTGACTGGTGACTTCCCTATAATTCTGGAATATAGAAGAAAACAAATTTCTTTCGTTTCCCACAATGTTAATTTGTAGTCACAAATTCCAATTATAATATATTCCCTTTTCTTCTTCAGTCGGCCTGTGTCTGGCTTCTGTTATTTGCCACCAAAAGAGTCCTGACTGACATAAACATTCCTTTGCTCATGATTTATCTTCTTTCTGGCTAATATTTCTTAGTCTTTCAGTGGTCAACTCTTCCTCTCTGCCCCCTAAATATTGGTTTATCTATTAAGAATTGTAGGAATAAGGTCAGCCAGGTGGCATGATGGCTAAAGCAGCTAAATCCCACATAGTCCACTATGTGATTCAAGTCTAGGACCCAGTGCCTTGAAATATACTCCAGGCTCATGTGTGTGCATGCCCAAAATCCCAGGAGGAGAATGGAAGAGAATCCCCATTTCCTGAGGGTGACCTCTCATTTTCCCCATCTGTCTTTTTCTCTCTAGCAAGCACGTACCCTATAGAAAAAAGAAAAGAAAAAAAGTAGGAATAATGGTTGGTGAGACTGAAAAGCAATCATGTCAGAACTAAATTGAGCAAAGTTTTTGAATTTAACTGAACCAAACAAGACCTCACTCAGAACAAGCTATTCCCAGCACAAGTTTCTATGGGAACATGGAATCAGTATTTTTAGTCTGAGATTAGTTGAATTAGTTGAATTCAGATGTGAAATCTGTGGATATGAAGGCCTGATTTTACTATGGCATTTTATTTAAGGGACTAGAATACTGAAGTATTCAAAGGACTTAAATAGTACCTGATTGTACTATGACTATGATTTTGGTATCCATGGGGGTTTTGAAGCTAATTCCATATAGATCCTGAGAGAAAATTGTGTGTGTGTGTGTGTGTGTGTGTGTGTGTGTGTGTGACTTGCCAGATGTAATAATCTGGACAATTTCTGATATAATAGTCAAAAATATAACTATAAAAATGAAGCCATGGGCCAGCAAATGGCATGAAGGTTAAAGTGGCTAGATCCCACATGGCTAACTGTGTAGGTCAAGTCCCGAACCCTGTGGTTTGAAAAACACTCCAGGTACATGTGCATGCATGCCCAAAGTCCCAAGAGGAGAATGGAGGAAAAATGATTGTGACATGAACATCCTCCCCAGAAGGGGCTTTCTTACTTTCTCTGTCTCTCTTTCTCTCTTTGGTGAGCAACATGCCCTAAAGCACAAAAAGGGGAGGGAGAGCTGTCCCTGACATTGGACTCCCTCTGATGTGATACAGTGGGAGGTACAAACTGGTGAATTACTGGAAGTGGCTGGCCTAAATCTAACCATGATCCAGAATGTAAGCCATCCTGTAGGACAACTAGCCTGGACTCTCAAAGGACTCCAGGTCATGGAGAACCAAAGAAAAGATTGGAGGGCTTTCTACAGTCTGCAGACAGACTACAGAGAGGTGGCAGCCAAATGCAATGCAGGAATGTTGATTGAGGCCTAGATTTTTTTTCATCTATAAAAGATAATTTTGGAAATTTAAGTATGGACAAGATTTTTAATAATGTTATTAAAGTAATGAGGATTTTCTTTGACATAAAATGATGTCATGCTTGTCTAAGAGAACATCCTTGTTCTTGGGAAACTCCAGTTGAAGTATTTAGGGTCAAACCATTGTGTTTTCCTGGTAGTCTTCCATTACCCTTCTTCTTTTCTCATTCTTCTCACTCTGCTAATACTTACTGACCCATTTTGTTCACACATTCACCTCCTCTACTCACACCTACTTGACACACATACCCACAAGTATAACCCCCAAATGCCCAAAGTCCCAAGAGGAGAATGGAGGAAAAATGATTGTGACATGAACATCCTCCCCAGAAGGGGCTTTCTTACTTTCTCTGTCTCTCTTTCTCTCTTTGGTGAGCAACATGCCCTAAAGCACAAAAAGGGGAGGGAGAGCTGTCCCTGACATTGGACTCCCTCTGATGTGATACAGTGGGAGGTACAAACTGGTGAATTACTGGAAGTGGCTGGCCTAAATTTTACCATGATCCAGAATGTAAGCCATCCTGTAGGACAACTAGCCTGGACTCTCAAAGGACTCCAGGTCATGGAGAACCAAAGAAAAGATTGGAGGGCTTTCTACAGTCTGCAGACAGACTACAGAGAGGTGGCAGCCAAATGCAATGCAGGAATGTTGATTGAGGCCTAGATTTTTTTTCATCTATAAAAGATAATTTTGGAAATTTAAGTATGGACAAGATTTTTAATAATGTTATTAAAGTAATGAGGATTTTCTTTGACATAAAATGATGTCATGCTTGTCTAAGAGAACATCCTTGTTCTTGGGAAACTCCAGTTGAAGTATTTAGGGTCAAACCATTGTGTTTTCCTGGTAGTCTTCCATTACCCTTCTTCTTTTCTCATTCTTCTCACTCTGCTAATACTTACTGACCCATTTTGTTCACACATTCACCTCCTCTACTCACACCTACTTGACACACATACCCACAAGTATAACCCCCAAATCAATATTTCTAGATCAGTGCTCTCCTCAAAGCTCCAGGCCTGTAGAGTCACTTTACTCAGCATTCCTCCCCTTGGGACCAGCAGTTAGCATAATGGCTACGTCACTGGACTCCCATGCAGTCAACTGCGGTTCGAGTCCCAGACCCAGTGGCTTAAACTCATGTCAGGCGCATGTGCGGGCATGCCCAAGATCCCAAGAGGAGAATGGAGGAGAAGGGATTGCAGCGTGGCCACCCCCCCTGGGGGGTGATTTCTCGCTTTCTGTCACTGTGTCTCTCTCTGTCTGTCTGGCGAGCGCATGCACCCTATAGCAAAAACCTCTCAAAAAAAAAAAAAAATGGACCTCAGCATTCCTTCCCTCAGTGTCCCAGCAGCACTTCAAACATGACATTCAGAGCCAGGCTCATATAGTCACTCCTCAAACCCCCACCCTAAAAATTCTGTTCCTCTGTTTTCTCAATCTTGATAAATGTCAAGTTGACCAAGCCAGAAACTTCTCTCTTCTTACCGCATATCTCATCAATCACAGACTCCTGTGTCCTCATGAATCTCTTTTCCATCTCCTCCACACCGCCCTATTCTTGCCTTCTTTGTCTCTCTCTCAAACTAAGCATTATAAAAGCATTCTGACTGGTCTTTCTTGTCTCTGATTTTTCTGCCCTCTCATAGTCCACCTTCCACCCTAGTGGATTTTTCTAACATGGAAATTTGAATACTACCCTGCTCAAAGCTCTAAAGTGGCTCCCTACTGCCTCCAAGATCAAATCTCATAAACTTTATCATGGGTATGCAAGATGTCTCTTGATCTCTGTCTCTACCCTCCTTCCCAGTCTCCTCTTCTCTTGCACCCCACCTCATAGCCAGTTCTTCAAATATACTAAATTACTGTGGTAATTCTAAGTCTGCCTTGTCCTCTAGAGCTGCTGGCCTCTGCCTAGGTCATTCTCTCAGCTTTCATTGGCTACGTCACTGGACTCCCATGCAGTCAACTGCGGTTCGAGTCCCAGACCCAGTGGCTTAAACTCATGTCAGGCGCATGTGCGGGCATGCCCAAGATCCCAAGAGGAGAATGGAGGAGAAGGGATTGCAGCGTGGCCACCCCCCCTGGGGGGTGATTTCTCGCTTTCTGTCACTGTGTCTCTCTCTGTCTGTCTGGCGAGCGCATGCACCCTATAGCAAAAACCTCTCAAAAAAAAAAAAAAAAATGGACCTCAGCATTCCTTCCCTCAGTGTCCCAGCAGCACTTCAAACATGACATTCAGAGCCAGGCTCATATAGTCACTCCTCAAACCCCCACCCTAAAAATTCTGTTCCTCTGTTTTCTCAATCTTGATAAATGTCAAGTTGACCAAGCCAGAAACTTCTCTCTTCTTACCGCATATCTCATCAATCACAGACTCCTGTGTCCTCATGAATCTCTTTTCCATCTCCTCCACACCGCCCTATTCTTGCCTTCTTTGTCTCTCTCTCAAACTAAGCATTATAAAAGCATTCTGACTGGTCTTTCTTGTCTCTGATTTTTCTGCCCTCTCATAGTCCACCTTCCACCCTAGTGGATTTTTCTAACATGGAAATTTGAATACTACCCTGCTCAAAGCTCTAAAGTGGCTCCCTACTGCCTCCAAGATCAAATCTCATAAACTTTATCATGGGTATGCAAGATGTCTCTTGATCTCTGTCTCTACCCTCCTTCCCAGTCTCCTCTTCTCTTGCACCCCACCTCATAGCCAGTTCTTCAAATATACTAAATTACTGTGGTAATTCTAAGTCTGCCTTGTCCTCTAGAGCTGCTGGCCTCTGCCTAGGTCATTCTCTCAGCTTTCATGCCATCCCTGCCACTTCAGTACCAGCCCCTACCCACAGTGCATACCAGCATGCCATAGCCTTCTCTGCATTCTCAAGGCCTACTTACAAACCCCATTACTCCTACGGTCCCATCAACCCTGATACACAGCCTCAGTGAGGCAATTTATATTATTGCATTAAGTTATTTATTTATACAAGATTCCCAACAGACTGTTTGAGAAACAAGTGGTTAGTGCCTAGGAGGACTCAAAGTAAGTGCTTATTGGAGAAATACTGACATTGAGAAATTCTTTGCAGGAAGGCTCACTGGTAGAATGCTACCCTCTCACTCCTGGTGCCTTCACTGGGCTCCCCAGATCAGGGGTGGCTCTAGAGCAGCCTCTCCCTGCTGATGCTCGTAGTTCAGAAAAGGAGTGGAGCTCTCAGGGGCTCAGAGACCTAGGCCACCACACTGCTCAGTCTGAACAAGTCTTGTTCAAGGTTTTCCTTTTCTAGAGTTCTGTCTTCACTTTATCAAGAAAAAGTTTCTAAAGAGAACCTGCCTACTGGTCTCTAAAGAAAGACAGAGAGAGGCAGGCAGATTCCAAAGCCCTGAGCAAAGTGGGAAGAACATTGAGAACAAAGAGGCTCATAAGGTGGGCAACTAGCTAAAGGGAATTAAAAATATCAAGTATTCCACTAGCAGGGGACATGGAAGTTAAGGGGCTGGGTCCCACATGGCCGACCGCAGTTCTAATCCTGGACCTGGTGACTTAAAAATCATGCCATGTGTGTGCATGCCAAAAATCCTGAGAGAGTGAAGGAGAAGGGATTGTGGTGTGGTCATGCCCCATGGAGGGTGATTTCTATCTCTCTCTGGCAAGCACACATACCCTATAGCAGAGCAAAACAAAACAAAAATCAAGTATCCTTTGAGGATCAAAGGAAAGAGAAAGGGAGAGATGAGGAAATGTAAACATACCATAACAGACAGTGCATAAAAATCATTATAGTGTCAAAATAAAGAAAGAAATGGACAGAAATGGCCTTTTTTGTTGTTTTTTATTAAGGCTTTTCCATAGGTCACATGCACTCACCAGAAAGACAGAAAGAGACTGTGAGAGGGAGAGAGAGAAATCCCTCCATGGGGGGAAGAGGGGGATGGCCAAGCAGCATTTCTCCTCCATTCTCCTCCTGGGATTTAGGGCATGAACACACATGCACCCGGTGTGATTTACAAGCCACCAGGTCTGGGACTTGAACCACGGTTTGTCATGTGGGAGTCCAGCACCTTAACTATCATACCACCTGCTGGCCCTGAGACAGCCTTTAAAAAGCTTGTTAGAAAACTATTTTAGGGGTCCAGCAGGTGGTGTAGTGGTTGGGGCACTAAACAGCCATGTAGCTGACCGTAGTTTGAGTCCCAGACCTGGCAGCTTGCTTTCTCACTTCCTCTCTGGCTCTCTTTCTGTCTCTCTCTGGTCAGATTAAAATAATAACAATAATAATAACAATACTAAATAAAATTAAATAGTTCTTTTTAAAAAAAACAATTTTAGGTGAATTATCATGAAAATTGCCATAGAAATAACCAGCAGGAGATTTTTAAGGAAGAAATTGGAAATTCAGCCTCCTGTACTCACATGTAAGGGACAAGGAACTAGTCAAGCAGTAAAGATGAAAGATAAACAGGAATTAAGTGAAAAATTTGGAAGTACTTTGCAGAGGGATAGCAGGATAATTATTTAAAACATGAAGGCAGTAATTTAGGTCTAAAATGTCACCACCATTAATTCTAAGTTTTATTGTAGTCTGTTAGGGAACAGTTCTTGGGGGATTATGAATAACTGCTTCTTGAAATGGAAACTGCAAAAACAATTGACATTTCTGCAATCCATAAGGAATAGGACTTTGAGAAAAATGACTTTTCAGGTGGCTATCTGAACATCAATGCCTGAATAGCTAATATTCATCCTTGCTTTATGTCACCCTCATTAATAAGCTCTCATTAAAGATAATGTCATACATGTAATTATATGGCATAGCATTATGTTAAATATTTAACACTATCATATTACACTATATCTTGGCTACAGTGATGTATTGCCTTCATTTGAGTACGCATGACAATTTTTCGTAGGTTTTCATCTATATTCCTGGCTCAAGGACCTTCAGCAAATTAATAACCAAAAGAACATAGACTCTTCTGTTTCTAAGTCCATGATCCATTGCTTAGCATACTATTCCATTGTTGTAACTCTAAAAAACCTCTTCAGCTTTCTAAAAATATGCCTACCCTCTTTTCCAGTTGACCTTAGATTTTTAAATTTAATCACATGTGGTTTTAAATATCACATCATGCTTGTACACTAAGTCATCTAAACAAACAAGGAAGGGAACAAAACAGTACATAATAATGTAATGCTAGATTAAACTAAGCCCAAGATCTTGCAATAAAATCTAGCTTTTTCCATCTATTCTACATATTTAACATATAAACAATTCATCCTTTAAAAAAGTCATTTTCATAAAGTTTTCAAATGCTTTCATTCATTATTCCTTATAACAAACTTATGGGAAAAATCAGCCCTGCTCAAATTACATAACCAAGAAAAGAAACAGAGAAGGCGAGATACTTTTCCAAAATCCCCTGACAACTACCAGAATGCGGATTAAAACTCTGTTCATACATTACTGTCCATTATCCCCTGCAAATGTTTTGGTGAAGGTTCTGTTATCAAGGATCTGCTCACATAAACCATAAATCATTATTAAATCAACAAATTCAGGACCAGCAGTTAGCATAATGGCTATGTAACTGAACTCCCATGTAGTTGATCGTGGTTCAAGTCCCAGACCGGCAGCTTAAACTCACACCGGGCGTGTGTGCATGCGTACCCAAGATCCCGAGAGGAGAATGGAGAAGGGATTGTGGCATGGTCATCCCCACCGGGGGTGATTTCTTGCTTTCTGTCTCTCTATCTCTCTCTGTCTTTCTGGAGAGCGCACGCGCCCTATAGCAAAAACCTCTCCAAAAAAAGAAAAAAGAAAAAAATCAACAAACTCCTGCTGCTTCCACCCTATACCTAGCACCCAATTTGCTCATGGAGAAAGTGGTGTGATCAGAAATCACTACCTGCGACTGTTCTGGAATATGGCTGGCTCTCTTTCCCGCAGACACTCCCCTTTTCGGGATCTTGGGCACGCACGCACACGCGCCCAGTGTGAGTTTAAGCCACCAGGTCCAGGACTTGAACCGCGATCAACTACATGGGAGTCCAGCGACATAGCCATTGTGCTAACTGCTGGTCCCAGACCCAAACATTCTCTTCTAACTTGGTGCAAATATACCCAGCTGTTTTGATGTGATGTAATAAAGAACCTGCAGAAACTTCGTTTCATCCATATGGGTTATTTTGTCCTAGATTCAGGGGCACATGCTAGTATTTAGCAACACACAACCTAAGATAGTAACAGCTGCACTGATCGTGATGCTGTTTAGAGTTAGATTATCATTTCTCCATCTAAACTCTATAGATCAGAACGCATGTTAAAGTGCAGATTACCAGATGCCAACTCAGTCCTCTTGAATCAGACTTCAGAGGTGGTGATGCAATTAAAACAGTGAACAATTGATTTAATTACATCGTCATCTCTGAAACACCACTGGGATTCTTATGCAAACTGAAGTAAGAAGCACGCAGTTGAGACAGGGCTGTTCCCACTAGACAACATGCTTCAAAAGGGTAGAAATCAGCTCCTGTCTTAGTCTTCATAGCTCCAATAACCAGTTGGGGGCCTAGTAAATGTTCACTGATAGAATGTATATTAATTGGTTGTATTAATAATGTTACGTGAGGTCTTCAAAAAGTTTATAGAAAATATATATTATGAAAGAACTATGTATGGATTTCAAAATTTTTTAAAGGTTTTTGCCATAGGGCACCTCAAATTTATTTATTTATTTGTAATTATTTATTTCACTTTATTTGTTGCTATTATATATTTTTAAATTTGACCAGATAGAGACAAAGAGGGGGGGGAGTGAGAAAGCAAGCCACCAAATCCAGGATTCAAACCACCGACCATGTGGGAGCCCAGCGCCTTAACCACTGCACCACCTGCCGGCCCCTCAAATCTATTTATTTATTTTAGAGTTATTTAATTATCTAATTAATTAATTATTATTTTCACATGAGTTTTACCAGAGAAAGAGAAGGGGAGGGAGAGGGAGAAAGCAAGCCGCCAGGTCCAGGATTTGAACCGCGATAGGCCATGTGGGAATTCCAGCACCTCAATTACCACACCACCTGACCCCCCCCCTCAAATTTATTTTTAATCAAAATGAACTCATACCTTACTTTCATTTTTCCACCAACCTTTTGAAGTCCCCTCAAATAAGTGTTGATTTTTTGGTCAGACTTGGTTCATGTATAATTAGTTACTTAGAAGGTTGTGTAGGGACCAGCAGTTAGCATAATGGCTATGTCGCTGGACTCCCATGTAGTCGACTGCAGTTCGAGTCCCGGACCCAGTGGCTTAAACTCATGCCGGGTGTGCGTGCGTGCGTGCCCAAGATCCTGAGAGGAGAAGGAATTGCGGCGTGGCCATCCCCCCTGGGGGGTGATTTCTTGCTTTCTGTCTTTCTGTCTCTCTGTCTTTCTGGCGAGTGCACACGCCCTATAGCGGAAACCTCCCCCCCCCCCCCAAAAAAAAGAAAGAAAGAAAAAAGAAAGTTGTGTAAACACTTATAAACTGTTATAAACAGTGTAAATACTTTTAAACCCTTTAAATAGATTTTTTGATTTTTTCCTATCCCAAACATGTGTAGTACAGAACTGAGGAAGCAAAAGCATGACTGTGCCTGTGAAACTTACTGTGTGGACTGTTCCATCTCTTCCTTGGGCACATGGGTTCTCCAGTGAGGCTGATAATCAAAGACCTTTGGTAACCATTAGGCAAAAATTCTAGACTGGCCATACAGCCAACCTCCAAACTCTTATCCAGCTAAAACTTTTTGATATCCCCAGTTGGGACCTACCTTAGCTTGGAACTGTGTGGCGCAGATGAAAGTGCATAGATAGAGCACAGCCCCCGCCTTTAGGCCTTCTCCCCTACACCCTCTGCTGCCTGTCTCCTCCCCAGGCTGAGAGAGTGGGAAGAGGGGAAAGCACAGTGACATTTACATCTTCACCTTGGAGGGCAGGAGATGGTCATCTGAAAGCAGGCTTCTGTGTCACAGATGCACAGGTACTGGCTCCTCCTCCTCATGGGAACCCCTCCCAGCTGAGGACCCTGTGATAGTCACCATTAAGCACAGGATTTCTTCCAAATGGTCACCAGTGCTGTCTCCCCAGATCCAGCTTCCTAACATCCACTTCCAGCCACCTGATGCTGGATTGCCTAGTCTCTGCAAAAGATCCTCTTTGTTAAGATAACCCAAGTCCCACTGCTCTCCTTGGGTCCCCTTTGTCACATGCTGGTGCTCCACTAGTGGGCATACATTCCTCCCTCCTCACCTCCTCACCTCGCTCTGCTGCTCTAGTCAGAACAAAATAGGCACCAGTCTCCAGCCCCCCGAACTCTGAGGGCTCCTTCACCCAGCTTATGACCCTGGGGGAACACTCTTCCCTCCCACAGGAAAGCACTCTACAATCTTCTTCAAAGGATTCTCACTGCATGCTCCCACAATGAATTCTTTACCCTCTTCACCCTCCTCTGGAGCACTTGAGGAACTAATGAAGCCAACAGCAGCTCCTAGATCTCTAAGTGAGTGCCACATAGGTGGTCAAACATGTCATGAAGAAGTGGGGGACATTTGTCACGTCTCATACCGTTCTGGGGAAACGACTAGAAAGTCACATCTAACATCCTGTTACATTAGTCAGGCTCCAGTTATAAGAAAAAAAAAAAAAAAAGACTCACTCAATTCATCTCAATTAGTGGCGGTCTGAGAAATTCTCACGGAAATCAAGAACACTAAAATATTAGGTCACTGAAAAAGTTGTGATGTATTTTTCTAGGCAAAAATGCATTATGACTTTCCCAACAGCCCAATATTACAGCAGCCAAGGGTACCTGTACGCAGACCTCGCAATGACCCAAAGTTCAAAGTGTGAAACAGACCTAACGCCCACAACTCTCATCATTCCCTCAGCAAAGGAGTTCCCAGACTCCCTGACATGGGAGGCTGAGTTGCCTCTGTTATTGCTGCCACCCCTCCTTTTACTCCCACCCACATATGCCAGCTTCTAAACTCTGTGCCATGGAACACAAGTGTCAGAAACGACGTTAACAAGAGAGAGTCCTGTTGTTCAGTTAGTCTTGGAAATACAAGTTTAACTTTAGACAAGCTTCTTACTGTAGAATTCTCAGTCCTATGCATGTGCATATACCCGGTGTGTATTTCAAGCCACTGGGTCTAGGACTGAAACCATAAGTTAGCCATGTGGGATCCAGCCACATTAACCATCACGTCACTGGTTGGCCCCAGTGCTTTTGATTGTTATTTACCCACACACTTAAAGTCTTTAAAAGCTAATGGCAGGAGAGTAAGCCAGCTGGATCCCACATGATCAACTTCAGTGTTTGAGTCCTGGACCCAGTGGCTTGAAAATTATGTGGGAAGTGTGTGCATATGTGCCCAAAATACCGAGAGTAGAATGGAGGAATAAGGGTTGTGGCGTGGCCATCCTCCCTGGGGGGTGATTTCTCGCTTTCCCTCTCTCTCTGTCTCTTTCTAGCGAGTGCATGTGCCTTTCAGAAAAAGAAAAAGGCTAATGTCAAACCATTAGTACATTATTATTTAACTTAAACAATTCAAAGGCAAATAATAACTACAGGGATGAGCAGTTAGCGTAATGGCTATGTCACTGAACTCCCACGTAGTCGACCGCGGTTCGAGTCCTGGACCCAGTGGCTCAAACTCACGCCGGGCACGTGTGCGTGCATGCCCAAGATTCTGAGAGGAGAATGGAGAAGAAGGGATTGTGGCGTGGCCATCCATCCTGGGGGGTGATTTCTCGCTTTCTATCTCTCTGTCTCTCTCTGCCTTCCTGGCGAGCGCATGTGCCCTATAGCAAAAACTCAAAAAAAAAAAAAAACCTACAAAAATATTTCATAAGCTTCTCTTATTTTAAGTGTTTATTTCAACACTGAATGAAAAGAATATGGAGGTGTGTATGATCTTCCTAGCATATGTTGATGTAGCCCTGTTCCTAAGAAACAGTTCAGTCCTCATCCTCACCTCTGCAGCCACATTCAGCTGTGTGTGTGCGCAAACTACTGGTTCGCTGACCTCATTCCACAGATTGGGTCATAAAAATGCACTTTCAACTTTTGATCAACCAAAGATCAATTTTAAAACTCTTGTGTTTGGGAACCAGCAGTTGGCATAATGGCTATGTCGCTGGACTCCCACGTAGTCGACCACAGTTCGCGTCCCGGACCCGGTGGCTTAAAACTCACGCCGGGCGTGTGTGCGTGCGTGCCCAAGATCCCGAGAGGAGAATGGAGGAGAAGGGATTGCGGCGTGGCCATCCCCCCTGGGGGGTGATTTCTTGCATTCTGTCTCTCTGTCTCTCTCTGTCTGACTGGCGAGCGCACGCGCCCTATAGTGAAAACCTCTAAAAAAAAAAAAAAAAAAAAAAAAAAAAAAAACTCTTGCACTCTTCCAGATACTCTCATTGGGGTCATTTGTGACTAACAAGAAGAAAGACGTCCCAATGAGGAAATGAATGCTTGGCACCATGCAAGGTGCAACAGAATGTAAAGTACACGGGCCAGGAGTAAGACTAGCTCTGTGACCTAGAGCAAGTGTGTGAAATTTTCTCAACCTCTATTTCCTCCTCTATAAAATGGTGAGTGTCATATGTAATTTTCAGAAAGAAGCTATGGTACATGAAGGACCTGCCCTGTACCTAGGAAACAGTAGTTGCTCAATTAACTGTGGTGGAAGTGGTATGGTAGTACAGATACCTCTTGATTGTCATTCTTCTTTATTCTTTCTTTCTTTTTTTGGTCTGTTCAGTATGCCTCCCCTCCATACTCATAATAGCACCATCATTTTCACTGGGAAACTGCTCCTATTCATCCCCACTCCTGTCCCAGTTTTGTTATTGTTGTTGTTGATTTTAATTTGACCAGAAAGGGACAGAGCTAGAGAGCAAGAGAGATGGAAAGTAAGAAAGCAAGCTGCCAGGTCTGGGCCTCCAACTGCAGTAGGCCGAAAGTGCTAATCAGAGTGCTCCACTCCCTTGACCATGGGGATGAGGTTCTGATCCAATTACAATCATTGTTCCCCTTTCTCCTGGTCCCAGAGATTAGGGGCAGAAGAAGGAGGGAGACAGGGTGGGCACATAAGTATAGCAGAGTCATTCTCTCCTCTCATCTTGTAGAGCAATGGTAAGAAAGAAACACTCTCTTGATTTGGGGTTTTTTTTTAAGAGTGATATTTTTGATATAGGGTGTGTGTGCTCTCCAGAGAGAGACAGAGAAAAGTGAAAAACCATCCACCAGGGAGTATGGCTACACTGCGATCCCTTCTCCTCCATTCTCCTCTCAGGATTTTGGGCATGCACATTCACACGCACACAGACACCCAGGGTGGGTTTCAAGCCGCAAGGTCCAAGAAGGCTGGAGGGGACAGAGACCTAGAAAAGGAAGCATAGAGCAGTACTCGGAGAGTTCATTCTAGCCCAGGAAGCAGAGACTGGTGGGAGCCTGCAGGACTGCTGCACAGGAGGGAGCTAAGGAGGGAAGCCATGGCATCAGAAGCAGATCACAGGCTCAAATACACAGGAGGGGTGAGCAGGTGGTGTGATGGTTAGGGTTCTGGACTCCCACATGGCTGACCATGGTTCAAGTTCTGGACCTTGCAACTTGCTTTCTCACTTTCCCGCTCTCGCTGTCTCTCTCTGGTGAGTGCACATGTCCTGTAGCAAATTTTAAAATAATAATAATAAATAAAATAAGTAATAATTAAAAAGAAGAAAAGACACAGGAGGCACCAGCATATGGCATAATGGTTACATCAACTGGACTCCACATGGCCTACCACGGTTGGAGTCCCAGACCCGAAGGCTTGAAACTCAACACCAGGCATGTGTGCATGCGTGCCCAAGATCCCAAGAGGAGAACAGAGGAGAAGAGATTGTGGCATGGCCATCCCCTCTGGGGAGTGATTCCTTGCTTTCTGTCTTTCTGTCTCTCTCTGGCAAGTGCACGCTCCCTATGGCAAAAATCTCTCTAAAAAATAATAATAATAAAAACACAGGAATAAATAAATAAATACACAGGAAACACCCAGCTTCACAGCACCTTATGCTCCAGAGCTTAGTCAGTGGAGGGAGGAACTTGAACCCCGATCTTGCTTTCCTGGCCAAGACTGTCCCATAGCCCTAATCCAAGACAGTGACCAGCAAAGCTGAAGAAGTTGATAGGGACCACATTACAGTGGCCTCACTATGAAAGAAAGGAACTTGAATTTTATTGTAAACCACAGAAATCATCAAAGTCTTTTAAGAATAGGCTGGTTCCATGACCTGGTAGTTAAGGAAGGCAGATCCCACACAGCCAGTTACAGGGTTTGAATCCCAGCTTTGCATGTCCAGCACAAGTACATGCATGCATGCCCAAAATTCCAATCAGATAGAGAAATGGAGGAAAAGAGATTGTGACGTGACTGTATCCCATTAAGGGGGCTGCTTTCTCTCTCTCTCTCTCTCTCTCTCTCTCTCTCTCTCTCTCTCTCATCTCTCTATCTCTCTTCTGGCAAGCCCACATGCTCTCTGACAAATTTATAGAACACAAAAAAAGCCTTTAAGAAGAGGATGATGGGATCAGATTTGCTTTTCTGACACATTTCTGTGGCCTCAGAATGGTGGTTGAATATGAGGATGACAAGACTTCTTTGGAAGACCAAAGGAAAATTTTCACAGCAATCAAGCAAGCGTTTGCACTGAGACAAGCCAGCAGTGATGGGAATAGAGGACATGTAGTTGGCAAGTCAAATCTACCAGGGTTGGTGACTCGTTGTGTGGGGGGAGGTGGGGACATGGAGGTAAAAAGGCAAGGAATCTGGGCATTCCAGTCACCACCAGCTTCAGGGATCTAGAAAGAAGGTCAGAACAGAGGAAGGGAAAGAATTTGGGTTAGAACATGCTCCAAAGTGTATCCATGGGAAATCCAGGTGGGCATGTCCAGTAGGAAACTAGGGCATTTGAGTGACTGGCTGTGATCATGGGCATGTTCCCTAACTTCTTAGAGCCTCAGTCTTCAAATCTGTCAAATGGGAATAATACTCTATTCTCAGAGATTTTAATTACCTTGCTGAAATCTGCCTAGCATAAAACATTATTCTTAAAGAGGAAGAACAGATAGAGGGTCCTATTACTCTAAAGTGAAACCCCCAGGCTGTCAGTGGTCCAGCAGTCCCTTCTGCTTTCTCCAGTTATCTGTGCCCCAACTCCTGCCTCATCCTTGGGAAGCCCAGACACTTGGTAGCTCAGCTTTCCCCTGAGCAACTCAACCCTCCAAAGGGTTTGGTCTTTGCACCTGTTATTCCTCTAACGGACCACTGTTCTTCCACTGGTTTACTTAAGGGACTCCTTTTCATCCTTCATGACACTGCCTGTCATCAACCTTGTGGTGTTATCTGCCTCCTCTCCCTAGAACAATCTAATCATCTTGTAGTAAGATTGCCTTCCTCTAGTCACCAGACTATCCCTTAAGTAACTAAAGTGTGAAGACCTTCCCTATAACGCTGGCCAATGCAACATAAAACAGTCAGGATTCAGACACCTTCAAAGTATGTCCAGGTTGCTGAGCTATAATCTCTCTACTCTAAACCCGTCTTTCTACGTTCTGCCCTGTGGTGCTGGAGCTGGGATTCTGCAAACCAAATTTCTGCTTGGTCGACAGTCTCTGTTGGGCTCTGCCAGGGAGCATTTAAATCCAGTTTGCCTATAGTCCTGGCCTTCTTCCTGGATGTCTGGGTCTCATGCCCACAGAGCTCCCTTCCAAGCTCAGAGACACCAGCCCAGCATAACAGCACCTTCTCCCCCAAGGCCTTGGCTCTCCTCACAGGCCCCTCCTCCATGCTTTTCTCTAAATAATCCCAGCGTTTGTTCCCAAACCCTGTGGGTGGTGGCTGCTTCCTGAAATTGCTATCTCTGTGAAACTTTAGTGTGTTTTTTCTGCCTTTTCAGGTACCTAGTTAACAACTTTAAATCTAGGTAATAATTCTATAAAATTCCCTTTGTTTAAACAACTGGTATGCTTTCTGTCTCCTGATTGGATAATGATGGTAAAGGTGTTTTTAATTTAAGTATGTAATTGACTTTTATCCATAGATATTATCTTTTTTACCTGGGGAGCCCCAGCCTCTGAACATCTGGCCACCCTTAACATGACTGTGCTGCCTCACCCCTAGATGCCTGCCTGCTCTTGATTTAATTAGGATGCCCAGCCACCTGCGTGAGTTCTTTCCAGTCTGGGCCCACCCATGGGCCCCACAAGGAAAGCTAAATAGAGCGGCCAAAGGCAACAGCCAAACACATGGCTGTTGTGTCAGCCAAACACATGGCTGTTGTGGATAAGAAACAACTGGCTTGGGACCAGCGGGTGGCGTGATGGTTAAGGTGCTGGACACTCCCACATGGTCAACCACAGTTTGAGTCCTGGACCTGGTGGCTTGGTTTCTCACTTTCCCTCTCTCTGTGTGGTCAAATTAAAATAAATGAATGAACAAATAAAATTAAATAAAGAAGAAAAAAAGAAATAACTGGTTATATCAAGTATCTCTGGGCCACTGGGATGTCACCAGCCTTCTTTCTTTCCTGTCAATATGGGTAGAACCTTACCCTATATACCCTTGCCCTTCTGCCAAGGGACCCGCCACCCACTTCCCTGCTGGCTTCTAGAAAGGCAGGGGGAGTGCTAAAGTTCTGTTTTACCCACACTCTTTGTATCTGTGTCAGGTTGTAAAGATTTTTTGGAAGAAAATAACTGTTTCTTGTTCCGTCTCTTAGTTCTGGATTAGACCAACACGAATGGTGGCAAAGACACAGCCCTATCCTCAAGAAGCTTCTGTCCCCTGGAGAAGACAGACAATGGGTTTTTAATTAGAGTACAAATTCAACTACATAAAGACAGAAAATAGAACTGACTTACATAAGAATTTTATTTGTCGCCCATGAAACAGCCCAGATCTAGGTTGAAGGCTGTCAAGGCTGCCCCATTCTGAGGTTCTCCAGAAACCAAGGCTCTTTTCATCTTGTTACACCACCATCCCTTGATTGTTGCCATTGTCTACGAGGCCTGAGATGACTGGTTATCACGTTCACATTCTTTTTTTATTTTTTTAAGAATTATTTTGTTTAATTTCATTCACTATTATTACTTTTTCATTTAACCAGCAAGAGACAGAAAGAGGGGAAGTAAGAAGGCAAGCTGCCAGGTCCAAGACTTGAACCATAGTCAGCCATGTGGGTGTCCAGGGCCCCAACCACCACACCACCTGCCAGCTCCATATTCACATCCTTATAAGCAGAATAAGAGAGGGAAGAAGAAAGGGCTTAAGATCTTGACTTTGAAGTGGCATGCATCATGTCCCCTCTCAGTCAATTGGCCAGTCTC
Organism: Tupaia belangeri chinensis; assembly: GCF_000334495.1. Taxonomy (NCBI): domain Eukaryota; kingdom Metazoa; phylum Chordata; class Mammalia; order Scandentia; family Tupaiidae; genus Tupaia; species Tupaia belangeri. The sequence continues at coordinate 6,228,377 of NW_006159844.1, read as the reverse complement.
TAGTTACATGGCCACAGTTTTCTGCAAAGGATGCAGGGAAATACAGCCTTTATTCCAAGAGCAGTCATGTGTCCATCTAAAAAGTAGAAATTTCATCTTTACAGAAAAAAAAAGGAAATGGATAATGAAGGCAACTAGCAGCCTGAGTCACAACAGACAATTATAGTATGCTAAGTGGGTCATATAAAAGATGGGGTGTAGTGAGGAGATGGCTAGGAAAGCTTGAAGGAATAAGAACATGCTCCAGGGCTTGCAGATCCTGAGATGGCACATTTCCGCATCCTGACAAGGTCCAAATATGACATGGAGTGAGTGGCTAGAGTAATGAAAGGTCAAGTCAAAGATTTTTCAAGCTAAGACGTTGAGTGATTGTTTATGTGGGCCTTAAATCCCACTAGATCAATGCTATGTATTTGGGTGGAGAGAAAGATTGTGCAGAAGGTTGGGTAGTTGACTCAGGCCAAAGTAATAGAGGTGAGGAAAAAGTCTAAGCCCTCTCTGAATTTCATTCTTTTTGTTTTGTTTTGTTTTGTTTATTTTTTGTTTTTGTTTTTTGAGAGAGATTTTCGCTATAGGGCGCGTGCGCTCGCCAGACAGACAGAGAGAGACATTAGAGACAGAAAGTGAGAAATCACCCTCCAGGGGCGATGGTCACACCTCAATCCCTTCTCCTCCATTCTCCTCTCGGGATCTTGGGCACGCACGCACACATGCCCAGTGTGAGTTTTAAGCCACCGGGTCCGGGACGCGAACCGCGGTCGACTACGTGGGAGTCCAGTGACATAGACATTATGCTAACTGCTGGTTCCCTGAATTTCATTCTTGGGAAAAGGTAGAATGAACATCCTACCCACAAAAATAAGATGTTGGGATATGGTCCATTTTATATGTATTACATAAGGTAAAAGTGGAAGATCTAACTAAACTATCTGGTGGACAGCTGCAAACAAAACGAAACAAAACAAAACAAAACAAAACAAAACAAAACAAAACAAAAAAACAGGTTTACCCTGAGTCTAGAAAGCTAGTTACAAATAGTGTTTATTAAGGCCAGCAGGTGGCATGATGGTTAAAGTGCTGACTCCCACGTGGCTGACGACTGTTCAAGTCCCAGCCCTGGCAGCTTGCTTTCTCACTTGCCTTTTCTCTCTTTCTCTGGTCAAATTTTAAAATAAAAATAATAATAATAAACAAAACGAAATAGATAATTATTTTTAAAATATTGTTTATCTTTGTCAATAACAGTGCCAATCACAAACCATTGTGCATGAAGGGGGCAGTGGTCAGTGGCCCAGTTTGAAACTGAATTGGGAATTAGCAGAGATATAGGTGAAGATAATTTGCATAAAAGGCTGAAGGACATTTTAGGGGGGGAAAGTATATTGTGTTTATTGTTAAATTCACAAACATTGGCATATGTTCAATGAATTCATAGAAGAACCAAACTGAAATTTATCAAGTAGGAAGCTGAGGATCTACCTGCAAGAAAACTTGCCCTAAAAGTAAACAACCAGGCACCAAAATACAATAAAAATCTTTGGTTATTAGAGACTAGTGATGCTGAAAATAGTACAGCATCAGCCATTTGGACTGACTGATTTAGATAGCAGGCTTTGAAGTCAGACTACCAATGTTAGCTAGATCACACTGCGAAAATTAACTTTGAGGCCTCAGAGGAAATAATAATAAAAATAAAATTTATTTTGTAGAAAGTTAAAAGAATTTTATTAAAAGACTTACAGAATGGGACCAGCAGCTAGTGTAATGGCTATGTCGCTGAACTTCCATGAAGTTGACCGTGGTTCGAGTCCCAGACCCGGTGGCTTAAACTCATGCCGGGAGTGTGTGCGTGCATGCCCAAGATCCCAAGAGAAGAAGGGATTGCGGCATGGCCATCCCCCCTGGGTAGTGATTTCTCACTTTTTGTCTCTCTGTCTCTCTCTGTCTTTCTGGTGAGTGCACATGCCTTATAGCAAAATCCTCTAAAAAAAAAAAAAAAAAAAGACTTACAGAATGGAACCAGCAGATGGTGTAATGATTATGTCGCTAGATTCACATATAGTTGACTGCAGTTACAGTCGTGGACCTGGGGACTTGAAAGTCACACCAGTCACGTGTGTGTGTGTGTGTGTGTGTGTGTGTGTATCCAAGATCCCAAGGGATTGCAGTGTGGCCATCCCCCCTGAGGGGGTGATTTCTTCTTTCTGTCTCTCTGTCTCTCCAGCAAGTGCATATGCCTTGTAGCAAAAATCTCTCTGGAAAAAAAAAAAAAAAAGACTTACAGAACGAGCGTTAAAGAATTATTGTTAAAGTGTTTATCATACTGCTTAGCATCTAGTAAATGCTCAATAGTTAACTAACTATAATGATACTCCCCAGACCCACCTCCCATGGCCCAGTATCTGAGTCCTACGGAGAACAGGGTCATAAAAAGGAAAAGGCTCTGATGACAGATGTGGGCACATGGTATTCCGTGGCTCTCCTAGTTGAGAGCCACACTGAGCTCCAAGGTGAGAGGGCATTATTCCCCACTCACAGATAGCAGACAGCTCTGGATCTGTGAAAACTCTGAGACATTAAGGACATAGGACTCAGGCACATAGCACTGGGACCCAGCAGGAGACAGCAAGGCCCAAAGAGTACTCTGCAGAGGTAGCCAGGAAGTAGTCATGTCAGACTGGAAAGTGTTTATGAGCACAAGGCCAGAGACTCCCAGGTGAAAAAAGGGTGAAGTCCTGCTGGAGTGGGAAGGGTAAGAACCATTATCACGCAAGTCACTTTGATTGCTGTGATTCCATTTGCATGGAATCTTGGGTCACATGTGAGACGTTGCCTAAGAACCAGTTATCACTGTGCTGCAATCAACATCACCTTTGACAATAATGGGCCCTACATTTAATAACCAAAACATGCTGCCTTGTTTAAAATAAGGAGCCTTGGGAACCAGCAGTTAGCGTAATGGCTATGTCGCTGGACTCCCACGTAGTCGACCGCGGTTCGCTTCTCGGACCAGGTGGCTTAAATCTCACGCCGGGTGCGTGTGTGTGCGTGCCCAAGATCCCGAGAGGAGAATGGAGGAGAAGAGATTGCGGCGTGACCATCCCCCCTGGGGGGTGATTTCTCGCTTTCTGTCTCTATGTCTCTCTCTCTCTGTCTAGCGAGCGCACGCGCCCTATAGCGAAAACCTCTCCAAAAAAATAAATAAATAAATAAGGAGCCTTCATTTTCTTGTGCCCAAGAAATGTGTAATACAGTTTTGTTTGTTTGAGAGATGTTTGCTATAGGGTGTGTGAGCTTGCCAGAGAGACAGAAAGCAAAAATCACCTCCCAGGGGGATAGCCACGCCACAATCCCTTCCCTTCCATTCTCCTCTCAGGATTTTGGGCACACCCACACACGCCCAGTATGAGTTTCAAGCCTCGGGTCCAAAATTTGAACTGTAGTGGTCCATGTGGGAGTGCAGCACCTTAACCACTAGGCCACCTGTTGGCCCAAATAATACAGTTTTACTTAGGTAATAAATCTATACAAACATGCACAAAAAGTACAAATTAATATTACTATTTTTTTTTTATCTTTTTTGTTTTTGGAGAGGTTTTTGCTATAGGGCACGTACGCTCTCCAGACAGACAGAGAGAGACAGAAAGACAGAAAGCGAGAAATCACCACCCAGGGGGGATGGCCATGCCACAATCCCTTCTCCTCCATTCTCCTCTCGGGATCTTGGGCACGCACACACATGTGCCCAGCCTGAGTTTAAGCCACCGGGTCTGGGACTCGAACCGCAGTCTACTACGTGGGAGTCCAGCAACATAGCCATTACGCTAACTGCTGGGCCCAATATTACTATATTTTAAGTACTCCCAAGCAAGAGCCAGTGGGAAAATACATTAAAATGTATAACTATAGCAAGGCTAGACATCAGAAAATAAAATCTTCTCTTCTTACCCCAGCTATTTTAACACGTTAATATTAAATCCAGCATTATTCAAGATCTAATACTTCAGAGTACATGCCAGTAGTCTCTTGCTTTGGAAAATGCAGAAGCACAAAGAGGTTGGTACTAAAGGTTCCACAAATCCTAAGTGATAAGTCACTTAAATGAGGAGAATCCTAATGATTAGGGTGTTCATTAATCCTAGAATATATAGAAAAATTAGTTTTGGTTTTTCCTAGCCTAGAGGAAAACCATAGGTTTGCTTGCCTAGGGGTTTGGTTAACTATGTTTGGGAGATGACACATGTTGCCATTTTTTTTTTTTTTGGAGAGATTTTCGCTATAGGGCGCGTGCGCTCGCCAGACAGACAGAGAGAGAGATAGAGACAGAAAGCGAGAAATCACCCCCCAGGGGGGATGGTCACACCACAGTCCCTTCTCCTCCATTCTCCTCTCGGGATCTTGGGCACCCACGCACATGCACCCGGCATGAGTTTTAAGCCACTGGGTCCGGGACGCAAACCGCGGTCGACTACGAGGGAGTCCAGCAACATAGCCATTACGCTAACTGCTGGTTCCCAACATGTTGCCATATTTCAAAGGGTCACCAATAATGGACATTTATTGTTCTCCCAAATTCATTAAAAAGGAGACCAAATATCCTAGTTAAGGAAAGAGCTGATTCTCTACTAAATTTATAGAAGAAAATTCCTTTTGGCCCATCCAGAGTTCCCTGAACCAAAATGGAAGTACAAGGCCTCTACTTTTGTAGATAACAAATTGGTTCAGTCAAGGAAAGACTGCCAATCTGACAAAGAAAAAACGGTGTGCTCAAGAGAAGATGAATTTTTACCATATTTCATTATAGAAGACTGCAGTGAAAGAAAAATGACTTCATCAATCCCATTTTAGGAGCCCTGGTGAGGCTCAGAATAAAAGGAGAAAGCTACTGGAACGGGTTCCCTGTCATACAAGTTGCATCCATCAATCCAAAGCAGCTCCAGAGAGATGCATGCAATCACCGCTGACAGTGGATAAATCACAATTATCAAGACCTTATTAACTATTGCCCTAGAGTTAAAGAGGGTCATTTGCCTCTATAGGGTAGCAATCTATTCCTTTGTATGGGCTACAACTTATAAGGCCAAGGTCAAGGTATAGCAATAGAAAATTAGGTTAGGTATCATAAATCCTCCAGTGCCAATCCTTCTTATCTGGTCAAGGGCTGTAAACTATTAACCCTGAAGACAGGTTTCTGGGAAATAAAACAGAATCCAAAATCATAGAAAACTTTCTGATGGATAATACAATATACCAGAACAAAGTAGAAAAGACTGAACTTTCTTCACTTGATAAGTAGAAAAGAAAACTGAATTCACTCTACCTTGATGCACATGGTTAATTCTTCAGACCAGCAAATACTCATCAAAAAGAAGAAAAAGACACTTTATAGAGGAAAGATTCTCTCATTTCTTCTCCTTTTCTTCTCTTGCTATTATCCGAGAGAAACTATGCCCTAAATGAACAGAGCAAAGGTCACAAGTAGCAGATACCATGAGGTTAGTACTGACTGATTCTGTTACATCTTTTTTGTCTATATGACTAATTTGCCAAAAACAAATTACCAAAGAAAAAAAAGAAAAAGAAAAAAGCAGCAAATATAAATCTTAATTTCCCAAGTAAAAGATGCCTTAGAACCTTGTAGAACTGTCAGGTAATATTAACAATTAATAAATCTAGGTAAAGGCCATGTAGGCTTTACTTTTAATTTCATTTTTTCAACTTTTAGAATGACTAAAAATATTCTAATTAAAAAGTTTGGAGCCAGACCATGGCATGATTGTTCAGGCGGGTAGATCCCACACAGCCAACCTGCTTGGTTTGAGTCTTGAACCCAGCAGCTTAAAAAATACACAGTGCACATTTGCATGAGTGACCAAAATCTCGAAAGGAAAATGGAGAAGAGATTGTAGTATCCCCCAGGGGGAATGGCTAGCTGCGATCCCTTGTCCTCTCTCACTGTGTGTACATAAATAATCTGTTACCTGAGAAGATCCTTCCAGTAACTAAAAAGAGCCTCGTCTGGGGAGGAGGGGATCTCCACAGTCACCTGAGAGCCACGTGCTCTCTCAATGGTGTTTCCTTAAACATTCAAAGGTCTACAGATTGCTCTCAAGAGTGGGGAGAAACAATTTAATGCCAGACTTCTGCACAGGAAATGAAGTCCTAAGGGTATGCATGGTGTCCCTAGAAAGAAAGTCAATTACAATTGTTGGCCTCCCAAAGAGTGACATGTATCATTCAGAGGATGTAGACTGACAGTTCCTCCAATGGGAACTCCTAACAAGATCCTAAGTCTCAGGGTTCCCAGTTCAGTCTGACTAATTGAGTCTAGTCCCTGTTTATCTGGAAGGGTTGCCTAAGGGCTATTTGTCCAAACTGCGCTGTTTGTCTACACCACCAGACAGGTGGCATTCATTCACCCCCACAGAATGACTAATAGCTATGGAATGGAGGGTGCTGAATATCCAGCGGAGTTAACCAGTGTTTTGCGCAGGAGGTAAGAAACTGATGCTATCCTCTGCTTTATCTGATAGATTCTTGCTAAGGTCAGTGGTAATGGCAATCAAATTCATGGTCAGAACCATGTGAAGAGGATGGCAGATTCAGCAGTTTCATCATTTGTGTTTGCATCTCTGGATAGAGGATGCCTCCTTTTGTAAATCCTAATTGGCTATTACTATCAGCTACAGAGACTTGTAGCTCGAAGGGGTCACTAGGGTTGTTGGGACCCCAAAATACTAATATTTCTCTATGCATCTTCTCCTAATCAGTAGAATCACCTCTGGCACTTATAAGCATTCAAAGTATAAGCATGGACTGGTCCCTAGCTTAGTGGTTAAGGGAGTCATATCTCACATGGGAAACTATGATTTGAATCTCAGTCCCAGCAGCTTAGAAAACATGCCAGGCCATGTGCTTGTATGCCTCAAATCCTGACAGGAAGAAAAGATGGAGAAGGGATTTCAGTGTGACTACGCTTCATTGGAAGATGTTTTTTTCTTTCTCTATCTTTCCGGTGAGAGTATGTGCCCTTTAGTAAGTTTTAAAAAAAGAAAAAGAAAAACAACAGGGGACCAGCAGCTGGCTTAATGGCTTTATCACTGGACTCCCATGTAGTCAACCACGGTTCGAGTCCCGGACCCAGTGGCTTAAACATGCCTGGCACGTGAGCATTCATGCCCAAGATCCCAAGAGGAGAATAGAGGAGAAGGGATTACAGTGTGGCCATCCCCCCAGGGGGTGATTTCTCACTTTCTGTGTCCTGTGTCTCTCTTTCTGGTGAGCGCATGCACCCTACAGCAAAAATCTCTCAAGAAGAAAGAAAGACAGAAAGAGAGAGAGAGCGAAAAGAAAAGAAAGAGAGAGAGAGAAAGAAAGAAAGAAGGAGAGAAAGAAAGAGGGAGGGAGGGAGGGAGGGAGGGAGAAAAAAAAGAAACAACAGTCACCACAGCATAGATAGGCATATAAAATATCAATACCAATTATTATTTTTTTCTTTTTTTGGAGAGGCTTTTGCTATAGGGTGCGTGTGCTCGCCAGACAGAGACAGAGAGACAGAAAGCGAGAAATCACCCCCCAGGGGGGATGGCCACACCACAATCCCTTCTCCTCCATTCTCCTCTCGGGATCTTGGGCACGCACACACACGCGCCCAGCATGAGTTTAAGTCACCGGGTCTGGGACTCGAACCGCAGTCAACTACATGGGAGTCCAGCGACATAGCCATTACGCTAACTGCTGGTCCCAATACCAATTATATATATTCATCAGTGGAAACTACAATAGTACACTAATAGGTCCACAGGGCTTCACACAATCGATTTCCCTTATCTACTGCCGAAATTGTCCAATCCCAATAGCTAAATTCAGGTAAATCACCTGTCTGCCTCCTTACCCTCACCCAAGGTTAACCAAAGCAACTAGCACTTTGATTGGTTACATCCAACAGAGCCCTAAAAGTTTGAATCCTTCTAAAGAGTTCCCCAGTATACTCAAGTGTGCACTGGACCTAACTGGACCTAATGACTTTCTCCTTAAAGAAGCTGAGGTCAGGATAGAAGAGGAGGTAGATATCAGGGCATAGAGGGAAAGGGTAGCTCTTTCTGAGAAAGCCGAGATATTCATTCAATTTCAGTCTCACGTGGCCACACACTCATGGCTCACCTGAATGAACTCCAAAGGTTTTCAGACCACTCAGAAGTCTGGGGATTTTTTGGCTTAGCAGCTACACTCACATTATCTATAGTATAGGATAATGCTTTTTATCCCACTGTCCTAAGATCCCTTCTTCCATTTTCCAGTGCAGAGTGAGCAACAACAAAGATACCATTTAAGCAGCTTTTTTGTTTGCTTGTTTTTTCCATCTAATTTCTCACTGCACAGTCTCTGATCATTCTTTAACAAATAGGGTACTGGAGAATCCTTATTCCCATTCCTACTGAATATGTGGACAAAAGTATTTACTACTGGGTCTTAGGAGGGTGTCTCATCTCTGAATCTGGCTTGTGGAGCCAGATTATTCTTCTTCCAGAAGACTGCGTCAGTATCCCATCCTCATCACAAAACTGTGAAGAGTCTGAGATTTTACTCTACCTGCAGGGTAATTTAATCTGACCCAGGTTTTATAGATGCTGGAAGAAGACATGAAATTATGGGGTCTGAGACAAAGGACTTGATTACGTCAAAGCATCAATGTTTCCTTGCTCTAGTTTTCAAGCTCCAGTTCCCCTAAGGCAATGCAAAGAGGGCAAGCTGATACATACAGTGGGTTCCATTATGGGGGTAGGAACCCTGACCATAGAGAACCTATATCTTTCATAATGCTTTTGCTCCAGAAGAATACCCTCTGTCTTCCACCTTCTATCACAACAAAACTGCCCCTTGTTTTAGAGGAAAACACTATCATACTCTAAAATTAAGTCAGTCAGTACCTCTGTTTGCAAGATAATCAGAAATATAAGCAGTCTGCAAAGAATTGTTTAATGGAGTAGAAATGGCCTCTCCATTTTTAATTTGCTGAAAAACAGACCAGACACTTGGATCAGTCAGTGTGAATATACTTCCCTGGTCACCTCTCGGTGGACACGCTATTTCTTCTGACATTTCTCAAAATTTCTTGTGAGGCTGAACTTATCTTCTATGTATCTCACAGTCCAGTGTTCATAACAATCATCAGGTATATAAGAGCAATTTAATGTGTATTGGCAGAGTGAGGATGATTTAAAGATTTGAGTAGAGAGCCAGGATAATCTTGGTACCCATCTAAACTTATGATTCCTGACTTCTCCTCTCTTCAATTTACCAAAAAGATATTAAACATCTACTTGTCACTGGTTGTCTATGGAGAACAACAGAAGAAAGACAAACTTGAACATTAATTGAACAAATCCCATGTTAAATCCTCATATTCATTATTTTGCTTGAGATAGCACAAATTAAACACAGATATAATCATATCCAATTTCTCATACTTCAAAACTAGGTAATTGCATATTATCCTTACTACTACTATCTGATTGTGATAACATAAATGGATTCTTTATTTATTTATTTATTATTTTCAGAGAGAGATTTTTGCTATAGGATACATGCACTGAACATAGAGACAGAGAAACAGAGAAGCAGAAAGCACCCGGGGGCTGATTTCTCACTCTCTTTCTCGTTGTCTCTCCATCAAGTGCACACACACTATAGCAAAAATCTCTCAAAAAAATTAAAAAGAAAAAAAGTAGGAGGTATCTCACTTTCTGACCTCAAAATAAATTACAAAGCTTGATCAAGAGAGCATGAAAAAATAAAGGGGGGGAGGGGGACCAGCAGTTACCATAATGGTTATGTCGCTGGACTCCCATGTAGCCGACAATGATTTGAGTCCCAGACCCAGTGGCTTAAACTCACGCTGGGCATGTGTGTGTGCATGCCCAAGATCCCAAGAGGAGAAGGGAGGAGAAGGGACTGCAGTGTGGCCATCCCCTGGGAGGCGGGGGTGATTTCTCGCTTTCTGTCTGTCTCTCTGTCTTTCTGGTGAGCACATGTACCCTATAGCAAAAAACTCTTCCAAAAAAAAAAAAAGAGAGAGAGAAAATAAAAATAAAAAGCATGCTATTGGCACAAAAACAGGCATGTAGAACAATGGAACAGAAGAGAGAACCTAGAAATAAACCCCTAAACATACAGCCAACTGATCTTTGACAAAGAGCACAAGACAATCCAGTGAGGAAAAGAAAATCTCTTCAGCAAATGATGCTAGAAAAACTGAATATTCACCTGCAGAAAAATGAAAACAGACCCCTATCTTTCACCACTAACAAAAATTAACTCAAAATGGATCAAAGATCTAAATGTAAAAACCTCAAACTATAAAACTACTGGTGGAAAACACAAGAGAAACTCTTTGGGACATTGGAGTAGGCAAAACTTCATAAATAAGACCCTGTGAAGCACAGGCAATAATACCAAAAATAGACAAGTGGAACTACATCAGGCTAAAAAACTTCTGCACAGCAAAAGAAACATTAGCGTGATGAGACAACTCTTAGAATGTGAGAATATATTTGCAAACTTTACCTCAGATAAGGGACTGATAGCCATAATATACAGGAAACACAAGCAGCTTATCTGCAAAATAAATAAATAAATAAACAAACCATTCAACTTAAAAAATGGGCAAATGAGCAAAGACAATTCCCCAAGGAAGACATATGATCAGCAAATAAGCATATGAAAAAATGCTCAACATCTCTTATCATAAGGGAAATGCAAATCAAAACTACAATGAGACACCACTTAACCCCTGTCAGAATGGCTAAGGTTAAAAAAATACAGAATGATAAATGTTGGCGAGGCTGTGGTGAAAAGGGAGCCCTTCAACATTGTTGGTGGGAAAGTACATTAGTATTATTATTGTGAAGAGCAATGTGGAGGTTCCTCAAAAACCTACAAATAGGGGCCAGTAGGAGGCATTGTGGTTAAGGGCACTGGATTCCCACCTGGCCAACCACAGTTTGAGTCCCAGGTCTGCTGGCTTGCTTTCTCACTTTCCCTCTCTCTCTTTCTCGCACTCTGTCTCGCACTCTGTCCCGCGCTGGTCAAATTTAAAATAAAATAAAGTAAGATAAAATAATTAAAACAAAAAATGAATAGAACTACCATCTAAGTCAGTAATTTCACTCCTGGGTATCTATCCAAAGGATAGGGAAATAGAAACACACTTGCACATCCTTGTTTATTGCCACATTATTCACAATTACTAAACATGGAATCAACACAAATGTTCCATAACAGATGAATGGACTGAAAATATGGGGCACATGGACACGATGGAATACAACTCAGCCATAAAAAAACAATGAGACCCTGGTATTTGATAGAAAGGACACTCCCACGTGGCCGACCACAGTTTGAATCCCGGACCTGGTGGCTTGCTTTCTCACTTTCCCTCTGTCTCTGCCTCTTTTTGGTCAAATTTTAAAAATAAAATGAATAAATAAAATTAAGTAAATAATTATTTTAAAAAAGTAAAAGAGACACTGACATTTGATACAAAGTGGACGAATATCAAAAATGTAATGCTAAGTGAAGCAAACCAGACTGAAAGACAGGCACTGTATGGCCCACATAATACATACCAAATGTCTGCCCTCTATGGCAGAAACGGAAAGACTGGAAGGTACAATAGCAGGGTGGGGTGGGGGATCAGCTAAGGATACTGGAGACAGTAAGGGGGTGAGTAATAGAGGGTAGGAGGGAGGGGATAAAAGGTTTAACAGAATCAAAAATGAAAAGTTATCTGTTAATGATGTATATGATAGTATCTGTTACTTGACTAGCGTGCACTGTATTCTGCTGAGAAAAATCATTTTGTACAGCATAAAGATGTATAGTGATTAAATGCAATTTTTTTAAATGTAAAAGATAATAATAATACATGAAGCAAGAGACAAATAATAAAGAACTCATGAATTAAAAAGTTGTAATAAGGGCCAGCCAGGTGACACAGAGGTTAAGGCAGCTGGATCTCACACGGCTGACTCTATAGCTCGAGTCCCAGACCCAGCAACTTGAAAATCATGCCAGGCACATGTGTGTGTACATGTTCAAAACCCCAAGAGAATGGAGAAAGGACTGCACTGTGGTCATCTCTCCCAGGGGGTGCTTTCTCACTTTCCTTTTCACTGTCTCTCTCTGCCTCTCTGGTGAGCACATGGGCCCTATGGCAAAAAAATTTAAAAAAAAAAAAGACCGCAATGGGCCAACTCCATGGCTTAATAGTAATGTTCTGCAAGAGATGGATTCCCCATAGTAACTACAGTTCTAATCCCCAGCCCAGTGAGCTTAAAACACTCCAGGCACACATTGCAGGCAAGACTGTACTAACATGGTTAAATTCCTAGGACCTGGGGTCAGCAGGTGGCATGGTGGTTAAGGCGCTGGACTCCCACTGGATTCCCACATGGCTGAATATAGTTCAAGTCCCAGACTTGTCAGCTTGCTCTCTTACTTTCTCTCTCTCCCTCCCTACCTCCCTCTCTGGTGAGCACATATACCCTATAAGTTTTTTAAAATAATAAATAAAATTATGGGACCAGCAGTTAGCGCAATGGCTATGTCGCTGGACTCCCACATAGTTGACTGCGGTTCAAGTCCCGGACCCAGTGGCTTCAACTTACGCTGGGCACGTGTGCGTGCGTGCCCAAGATCCCAAGAGGAGAATGAAGGAGACGGGATTGTGGTGTGGCCATCCCCCTGGGAGATGATTTCTCGCTTTCTGTCTCTCTGTCTCTGTCTTTCTGGCGAGCACACGCACCCTATAGCAAAAACCTCTCCAAA
>NW_006159844.1:6208958-6215423 GCF_000334495.1 Tupaia belangeri chinensis | reverse complement strand
GAGGAGAATGGAGGAGAAGGGATTGCGGCGTGACCATCCCCCCTGGGGGGTGATTTCTCGCTTTCTGTCTCTCTGTCTGTCTGGCGAGCGCACACGCCCTATAGCGAAAACCTCTCCAAAATAAATAAATAAATAAATAAATAAATAATTCTTAAAAAAAAAAAAAAAATTCCCAGGACCCTCAGTTCTACAAGGATGGATGAAATGATGAAATGGCTGGTATCATTACTACAATAATATTGGGGACTTGAAGGAGCTTACATTGAGAAATAAAGCTTGTATTTTGTATCTTCTAATCCCATTTTTTTCTTAAACTTTTTGAAGTCTCCTAGTATAAATACTAGATCAATATTTAGCCATCAAGAAATAGATACACTGCTACATCGGGTGATTTTTTTTTTTCTATTTGAATTTAATGAGTTTACATCAAAAAATTAGGTAGGCATTATACATTTAAAGAATAAAAATCTTTTAAAAAAACAATACAAAGAGTGAAATAATTTTAACCAAGTTTTACACTTCTTTTGGTATAATTTTTAATAATTCATCTCATCCTATCTTATTGCAATGTGCAAATGAGTCAGCAGCACCCATTACAATCATGAAACTAAATTTAAAGAAGTACACCGTTAAGAGTGCCCCTTAGAAGAAACCGATTGGCCTTCTATTAAAAACTCTATGATACTAAGCATTACATAATGCTGCTGCTTAACCACCTTTTGTCACAAGTATCATCACAAGTTTTCTGGAAATAAGTCCACATAAGAATTAAATATTTAAAAGTGGACTGTTCCTTAATTTAATTTTAGTAAGATCTTTTCTCTTTCGCTATTAAGAAACATTACAATAGTTTTAAAGCAAAAGCTCTTAGAATCTAGATAGCTAAAACTGTACTCCTGAGTTCAAGCTTACAGATAAGTCCTTTGTAAGTAGTTCTCAATAAAATTCCTCCCTCCCCATGCCCCCGCCCCAAATCTTGTATTGTTTCTTACAAAACTTTGGTCAAGAGTAGAAATATATCCAGGCAGATGTATATGCCATACAACAGCAAGAACAATAAAGCCCAACTAATGACTTTGGGTTTTAAAAAATAGAAGGCAATTAAAATGTACTCAAAGTTACATTAAGAAAAGCTTTCACGGGGTAATATTGAAACAGTCACAAAGGTTAAGAAAATACTGATATCAAAGTACAAATGACTACAATGTTAAAATAGACAAAAACTACTATACAATAGCCTCTTTTAAAATTTAAAATAAAGAACACAACACATGAGTCAGGATGATTTTCCTGTTCTACTCATGAATATTAGTCTTTATAAGGTTGGTTATGTTGACATCTAGTAGAGTTTCTTGTGACATCTGATGAAGTCTCATTCCAACTTTGAAAGGCAGATCTTCAAGGAACCTCTTGCTCTTGGTCACATCCTGGTCACTGTACAATTTCGAAGTAGTGCAATATCGCCATGATGTGTTGGGGCATGAAGACATATCCCGTGTACAGTGCCATCCCCACAATGGAAACCAGCATGGAATCTGAGTTGTAGTTAAGGAAACTTTACTACGGTTCTTTTAAAAAAAAAAAAAAAAAAAAGACATATTTTTAAATTCCCAGAACTCTCAAACAACTGTATTTGTTATTATTTTTTTATTTCACTAGAGAGAGACAGAGAGAGAAACGGAAAGTAAGAAAGCAAGCTGTCAGGTCCAGGACTCGAGCTGCAGTTGGCCAGGTGGGAGTCTGGCACCCTTACCCACCACCATGCCAACTGCCAGCCCCAAACTTACTCTTTTTTTTTAGTTTATTCATAACTAAATCCCCAGTTTTTTCAACTGTTTTACATGGAAGTACCAATTCACTTGTGCTCTCTCGTATCTAACAAACATTTTATAAAGAACTAATAATAACAGAAATTATAACATTTGCCACTAACAACCATTCCTGGCACCGTCCTAACTTTATATGTTTTTTAGCTCATTTTATCTTTTTCTTTTTAGGTTTTTGCCATAGAACATGTTGTGCACTCACGGGAGAGAAGCAGACAGAGGGAATGTGAGATATCAATCATTCCCCATACCAGAAATGGCCACACCACAGTCCCTTCTTTTCCATTCTCCTCTGAGATTTTGGGTATACATACACACATGTGCCCAGCATAATTTTCAAATTGCCAAGTCCAGGACTCAAACCACACTCAACCATGTGGGAGTCCAGCACTTTAACCACACCACCTATTGGTCGTATCTCATTTATCTCTACCAACATCATACAAGGTAGTACTATACCTTCCTTGAAAACATCATGGGCTGGCGGGTGGCATTGTGGTTAGGGTGCTATACTCTCACATGGCCAACCACATCCCAGACCTGATGGTTTCGTTTCTCACTTTCCCTTTCTCTGTCTCTATCTGGTCAAATTAAAAAATAATAACAATTTAAAAATTAAATAATTATAAAAAAAAAAGAAAACATCAGACTGCTTAAAATTAAGCATAGAAAGTGATTATGTTCAACCTAACAAACAAATGTATAGAAATAGGATTGTATTTACTAATTGCAAAAGTCTACCAACTTAATAAGAATGTATGACCCAAGAATTTTAGAATTATTTAAACTAGAATGTAGCTAAAACCATTGTCTTTGGAGTCAAAGGTCCAACGATCATATAATAGCTTAATGACATATAAAGTGATGGTACCTGCTACTATCAAGCATTTACTATCACTATTGCTACTATCTGCAACAACTTCATATAAAAGTCATTTTGACGGCCTAAACAATAAGCATTCTATACTGCATTCCTTTCTTCTCATTTCAAGAGGAACTGAAACTGTACATATGCAAAATGAACAAGTCCCTCCTGTTGGGCCACACAAAATACTGCTAACAAAAATTATGTAAAATCTAAGGGTTTTTGGCTTTGCAGAGTCACATAGCTACACTAACAAGAATGACTGCTTCTGAACTGGTACCATGCTTTATTAACTCTTTCATTCATATTTCCCCTCTCTCCTTCTCTCCCTCTCTTTTCTCAAAACATTCAGTTCTACATACTAATATTTCTTTTTTTAGAGAGATATTTTTGCTATAGGGCATGTGTACAAGTCAGAGAGACAGAAAGAGAGAAAGACAGAAAGTGAGAAATTATCCCCAAGGGGGATGGCTACACTGCAATCCCTTCTTCGCTAATCTCCTCTCAGGATTTTGAGCACACGCACACACACACACACACACACACACACACACACACACCCAGTGTGAATTCTAAGTAGCCAGGACCAGGAATCAAGCCGTGGTCAACTACATGGGAGTCCAGCGACGTAAACGTTACGCCACCTGCTGGCCCCCATACTAGTATTTCTATAATACTTTATATTGTTTTATGAGAAGATAGTATTTAAATAAACAATGTACTTGCTACCAACCAATATTTACATAACAGTTTAGATGACTAAATGTTACATATAACATTATCTAGCTTAACCCTCGTATCATAGTTTTCCCATGAAATATTTATTATGGTTATTATGCATCAGAGGCTGAGAACACACTGAGTAACTTATCTACGGCCGTGCAGGAAGCCATCTTTAGAGCCAGCGGTCCAACTAAGGCACTCTGAATCAAACCCTAAATACATTTTCCTCATCCAGCAAATGAGGGCAAAAGGACCCCATAAATGTCTTTTAACCTACCTTAATCCAGTTCTTCCTTAAAATATCATATTCTATTTACAAACTAATTTCTTTTTTTTTAGAATTATATAATTTTATTTCTTCTTCTTCTATTGGATGAGGAGACATGGCAGGAGGGAGAGAGTAAGAAAGCAGCTGCCAGGTTTAGGACTCGAACCATGGTCAGCCATGTGGGAGTCCAGATCCCTAACCACCATGCCATCTGCCAGCCCCCAACTAATTTCTTAAACAAAAAAAAGTACATATTGCCGTTTCCATATTACTGCCACATATTTGTTCATCACCAACACAACCATCTCACTTCTACCCCTCCAGTCTATTGAAATTGCTCCAAGGTCACCAGTGACCTCCTTTTCAAATCCAGCTTGACTACCTAAAGTGATACTATTTTAGTCCTTCCTCCTCAAAACCCCTTTACAAGTCTGGGCTAGGATCTTCTTCCTATCTTTCTCACCTTTCCCATTTCATAGCTTTTCCCTTTTGTCCCTTATGCATAAGATGATTACAGTGAACTTTGTGCTTTCCTTCCAAACATCCACTCTACCCTTCCTTCCACTAGAGGAGCCATGCTCTTTGCTCAATCTAACTCTAATCTATCTCCAAAGATAAGCACTGAGCGTAACCGAACAGGGAATCGTATTCTCGTCCTAACAACATTCTCCCTAAAACTGAGCAACCAGCTCAAAGCTCAGGACTCTGCCAGGAATTCAGGAACATAGATGTTCTCTCTCCTTCTAGAATACACAGTTTATTGATGGAATTCTGAAATCCATAGTCATTGTGCCTCCATGAGGAAACCAAGACTCAGAACAATGCTGATATATGAGGCTAGCAGGACAAAAAGAAAAAAGAAAAATGGAGCCGAATCCTGATCAAACCACCCTGAAGCCCACCTATCACTGGATTTTTCTGGTACCAAGCCAATAAGCAAATGAATTTCCTTTATTCTTAAACTAGTTTGATAGTTTGTTACTCACAGCTGAAAGCATTCTAACTGATAAAATGAGTTCCCAACATTTTGTCTTGGGCCCTACATTCTCTCACAACCTAGTTACCTTAATGTTGTTGACCTGACCCCACTTTCCATTTAGACAGATATTTCCTACTCCTTACTATTTTCACCCATGACACCATGACACTTTATTTGCCTAATCAGGTCTGGAAGCTTTTTTTTTTTTTTTTTTTTTCCCTTCTTAATCAATGATAAATTATTAAGGCATATATAAACATATAGATACAGATGTTAATAAGTTGCTTTGGCTATGCTGAATATATATACTTTATCTTTATATATATACACACACATATGTATCAGCAAATGAAAATGGTATAGTAATAACTTTCAGGTCACTGGCTCAACAAGGATTCATTACTATACAACAGTCATTTGAACAATTGTCACATACTCCTTATGGCACTATAATTCTTCAGTGTACTATGGAGACTAAAGCAATTAAGAAACATGCATAAATTAGAGTAATAGAGAGCATTACACTCTAAGACAACAGTCTGAAGCCTCAATTTTGTGAATACTAAATTTTCAAGCTTTTACTTTTTTTATATGCACATAAAATCACAGGGGAAGGGTCCTGGGTTCACATTCCAGGACCTCCCTAAGCAGGCCAGGTGCACAGGAGCAAGTGCCTGTGATCCAGGACAGCTCAGAGCGGGGGCGGAGTGCAGTACGAGAAACTTTCTGGGCTACCTACCTCTCTATTTTTCTCTCTCTCTCATAGAAGAAATAAATAAATAAATACATACTTGAAAAAGTTTTCTGCCTGGTTAAAATATAAGTTTCCAGATTTCAAGATCACATGTGGCATTATGTTGTGATGCATATGTAGGGAGTAAATGTAATAACAAACAGTAAATTCAGGATAGTAGTTACTTGATGGGTAAAATAGGGACAAGAAGGGACTAGCTCCTGAGATGAGATATAAAGGTGACTTCAAATACATTTGTATTTTAGTAACATTTTTCTTCAGCAGGTTGGTAGCATTAGAGCATTCATTATATTACTCTTTATTGGTTTTTTAGTATGCCTAAATTATTTTCTTAATAAATAAGAACTATATAAAGAAAATAGAATTGCATATAGTACTACACTAAAAACTGTTTCATGGGGACCAGCAGATGACGAAATGGTTAACTTGCTGGACTCCCACATAGTCAACTGTGGTTTCAGTCCCAGGCCCAGCAGCTTAAAACTCACAACAGGCATGTGTGCGTGCATGCCCAAAATCCCAAGAGGAGGTGGAGGAGAAGAGATTGCGGCATGGCCATCCTCCCTGGGGGAAGAGAGGGGGGCAGTGATCTCTCACTTTCTGTCTGTCTTTCTCTATCTCTCTGGTGAGCACATGTGCCCTATAGCAAAAATCTCTAAAAAAAAAGTTTCATGTGAAGGATCCTCCTCCCTTACAAAATTTAAGTTGTGCATATTATTATGAAGAAACAAACAAAAACTCTTAACCCTTAGGAATAGAACTCTTTTATTCTGGCAAAGACAAACAAAAAATTATTGAAAGTCACTTGAACCTAGATACAAATTCCAGTGTACATTCTGTTAAAAAATAATACAAAAAAGGTCCACCTCTAGACAACATGCCAGACTACATGGCTGGAAGTCACACAGCCACCTGTGGGTTCAGATGCCAAGTCAACCTGAAACATGCCAAGCCTCCATGTAGGCACCCAAGATTCTGACAAGCTGGGGGTGCCTGTTCCTCTTCCTTCCTCATCTCACATGCAAATAGTCTCTTATAAAAGAAAAAAAA
>NW_006159844.1:6200926-6208727 GCF_000334495.1 Tupaia belangeri chinensis | reverse complement strand
GTGTGAAGTTTTTTTTTTTTTTTTTTTGGTCAAAGGACACATGCACGTACCAAAGACCAAAGACCAGGTGGGGAGAGAATGCACCCCAAATGGGACATGGTCATGCTGGAATCCCTTTTACTCCATTTCTCCCTCCTGTCAGGAGTTTGGGCATGAATGCACATGCACCTGGCATGTATTTCCAGCCATCAGGCCAGGAACTGCAGTTCAAGGATCTTCATAAAGGATCCAGCTCCCAATGTATAGGGTTTAACTAAGATGCCATGGTCCAGCCCTAGAAGTTTCCCGATTCTTCTCCCCTACATTCAAATTATCTAGGACTTCTCAGTTCTTCCCAAATCCCTACATGACTCTTATATTTCATCCCCCTTCTTAATCAATGATAAATTATTAAGGCATATATAAACATATAGATACAGATGTTAATAAGTTGCTTTGGCTATGCTGAATATATATACTTTATCTTTATATATATACACACACATATGTATCAGCAAATGAAAATGGTATAGTAATAACTTTCAGGTCACTGGCTCAACAAGGATTCATTACTATACAACAGTCATTTGAACAATTGTCACATACTCCTTATGGCACTATAATTCTTCAGTGTACTATGGAGACTAAAGCAATTAAGAAACATGCATAAATTAGAGTAATAGAGAGCATTACACTCTAAGACAACAGTCTGAAGCCTCAATTTTGTGAATACTAAATTTTCAAGCTTTTACTTTTTTTATATGCACATAAAATCACAGGGGAAGGGTCCTGGGTTCACATTCCAGGACCTCCCTAAGCAGGCCAGGTGCACAGGAGCAAGTGCCTGTGATCCAGGACAGCTCAGAGCGGGGGCGGAGTGCAGTACGAGAAACTTTCTGGGCTACCTACCTCTCTATTTTTCTCTCTCTCTCATAGAAGAAATAAATAAATAAATACATACTTGAAAAAGTTTTCTGCCTGGTTAAAATATAAGTTTCCAGATTTCAAGATCACATGTGGCATTATGTTGTGATGCATATGTAGGGAGTAAATGTAATAACAAACAGTAAATTCAGGATAGTAGTTACTTGATGGGTAAAATAGGGACAAGAAGGGACTAGCTCCTGAGATGAGATATAAAGGTGACTTCAAATACATTTGTATTTTAGTAACATTTTTCTTCAGCAGGTTGGTAGCATTAGAGCATTCATTATATTACTCTTTATTGGTTTTTTAGTATGCCTAAATTATTTTCTTAATAAATAAGAACTATATAAAGAAAATAGAATTGCATATAGTACTACACTAAAAACTGTTTCATGGGGACCAGCAGATGACGAAATGGTTAACTTGCTGGACTCCCACATAGTCAACTGTGGTTTCAGTCCCAGGCCCAGCAGCTTAAAACTCACAACAGGCATGTGTGCGTGCATGCCCAAAATCCCAAGAGGAGGTGGAGGAGAAGAGATTGCGGCATGGCCATCCTCCCTGGGGGAAGAGAGGGGGGCAGTGATCTCTCACTTTCTGTCTGTCTTTCTCTATCTCTCTGGTGAGCACATGTGCCCTATAGCAAAAATCTCTAAAAAAAAAGTTTCATGTGAAGGATCCTCCTCCCTTACAAAATTTAAGTTGTGCATATTATTATGAAGAAACAAACAAAAACTCTTAACCCTTAGGAATAGAACTCTTTTATTCTGGCAAAGACAAACAAAAAATTATTGAAAGTCACTTGAACCTAGATACAAATTCCAGTGTACATTCTGTTAAAAAATAATACAAAAAAGGTCCACCTCTAGACAACATGCCAGACTACATGGCTGGAAGTCACACAGCCACCTGTGGGTTCAGATGCCAAGTCAACCTGAAACATGCCAAGCCTCCATGTAGGCACCCAAGATTCTGACAAGCTGGGGGTGCCTGTTCCTCTTCCTTCCTCATCTCACATGCAAATAGTCTCTTATAAAAGAAAAAAAATTTTTAAGAGGTTTTTGCCTTGGGGCCGGGAGATGGTCTGGTGGTTAAGAAAGCTGAACTCCCATATGGCCAACTGCAGTTTGAGTTCCAGACCTGGTGGCTTACTTTTCCACTTTTTTCTCTCTCTTCCTCTCTATCTGTCTGTCTCTCTCTCTCTCTCTGTCTCTGTCTCTCACTCATTCACTCAGTCCCTCTCTCGTCAAATTTAAATAAGTAAATAAATAAGTTAAATGAAATAATTCTTTTTTAAAAGAGAGGTTTTTGCCTTAAGGCACATGCACTTGCTGGAGAGAGACAAAGACAGAGATAGTGAGAGGAAAAGTGAGAAATCAACCCCAGGTAGATGGCCATACTACAATCCCCTCTCCTCTATTCTCCTCCTGGGATCTTGGGCATACACACAACACAGCCGGCATGATTTCAAGCCACCAGATCTTGGGCTGGAATGGTGGTCAGCCATGTGGGAGTCAAGCGACCTAACCACTATGCCATCTGCTGGCACCAAAATTTTTTTTTCTTAAAAACAAAATTTTCAGGGCAGCAGGCGGCATGGAAATTAAGGTGGCTGGATCCCACATTGCCAACTGTGCAGCTCAAGTCCTGGAACCAGCAGTTTGAAAAATCACACTGGGCACATGTGCATGTGTGCCCAAAACCCTGAGAGAATGGAGAAGGGATTAGTGTGGCCATCCTGGGGGTAGGGGGTGATTTGACACTTTCCCTCTCTCCCTGGCAAGTACATACACCTTTATAGCAAAGAAAAAAAATTTTTTTAGAAATAAGATTTCAAAATTATTCCCAAAAAATTATTCTAAAGCTCTCAACCCTAAGAGAATGTTTTAAATTGACTTAACTACATCCCTCTATTAGAGGCTGGGAAGGGTGGTGGGGGAAGAAGGAATAGCAAGATGTTGACTAATGGAAACAAAATTACAGAGAGATAAAAGAAATATTTTCTAGTGCTACAAAATATAGTAAGAAGAATACAGTTAACAAGAACTTACTATATATTTGAAAGTTAAGTAAAGAGAGGATTCTGAATGTCCCCAATACATGGGATGACATAGAGTTGAGACAATGGGTATACTAATTACCCTAATTTAATAATTACAAATTGTAGTTTCATGCTGAAAGTTGACACTGTATCTCCTCAATTATGTACAATTAATATATTCAATTAAAAAAAGAAATTGCTGTAACTATCCAGTGACACTAAGTGAGCAAGCAACGAGCCAATGAGGAACTTCTAGTAGCCATAATAATCGCCAATTTTCACCATGATTTGAATTAGCTCCAATGTACTGAGAGCTGAACATTCCCTGGAGTCATGCTTGGCACCATTACCACAGAAGCAGTGGTTTCTAATGAGACTCACAGGCGTTGGTCTGATTGTGACGTATCAAGGTTGGAGAACATGAGACCTTCATCTCCTTCAAAGTGTACTCACGAAGCTAAATGTTTACTTTATATAGTATAGCAGCTATCGTTTGCTATTTGTGGTGCTTGAATGAATTTCTCAAAACATCTCACTCTATCACAAACTTTTAAAAGTTTAAGGTATCCTGGGGCCAGCAGGTGGCGTGGTGGTTAAGGGCTCTGGACTCCCACATAGCCAACCACGGTTCAAGTCCCAAATTTGGGTGGACCGCTTTCTTACTTTCCCTCTCTCTCATTCTGTCCCTCTCTGATCTAAATAATATAAATAAAAGTTAAATAATTTCTTAAAACAATGTTTAAGGTATCCTTGGGGCTGGCAGGTGGCATGGTGGTTAAGAATGCTGGACTCCCACATGGCAACCATGCTTTGAATCCCAGACCTGGCATCTTGCTTTCTCACTTTCTCTTTCTCATTCTCTCTCTCTCTCTGTGTTCCTCTCCGGTCAAATTAAAATAAATAAAGTTAAATAAAATAATTCTTTTTAAAAAAAAAAAGACTCTATTCATACAGAACTGTCTATTTTCCCCCACAATTGTGTCAAAATCGCTAATAGGGGCCGGCAGGTGGCGTGGTGGTTAAGGGCGCTGGATTCCCACATGACAGACTGCGACTTGAGTCCCGGACCTGGTGGCTTGCTTTCTGACTTTCCCTTTCTCTCTCTCTCTCATCAAATTAAAAAGTAATAACAAATGGAATTAAATAATTTATTTAAAATCACTAATCACCCGGTCTCCTCATCTATAAATGGTGGACACAAATTACCTATCTTTCAGGATTGATATAAGGATTTCAAATCAGATCTATTCTACTACAGAAGGCAACATTTTTTTTTTAAGGAGAGATTTTTGCTATTGGGCATATGTGTTCACCAGAGAGACAGAGAAAGATTGAGAGATAGAAAGTGAGAAATCACCCCCCAGGAAGGATGGTCACTCCACCACCCTTCTCCTCTGTTCTCTTCTCAGGATTTTGGGCACACATGCACATGCACCCAGCATGAATTTTAAGCCAAGTCCAGGACTTGAACCATGCTCGACTACGTGAGAGTCCAGCAACCTAACCATTATATCATCTGGTCCCAATTTTTTTTAAGAATTATTTTAATTTTATTATTATTATTTAATTTGCCCAGAGAGAGGGCAAGTGAAAAAGCAGGCCACCAGGACCAGGACTTGAACCCCAGCTGATCATGTGAGAATCCAGTGCCCTAACCACCATACCTGGCAACATAATTCTATTACAACTGTTCTTTGAAGGTTTGGGCATTTGACATCACGCCCAAAGTTTGGAAATTGTCCAAGGTCGTCCTACTAATTTGTTACTAATTTATAGTATAATCCTGGGATGTCACACCCTCTCTGGGCCCAATTTTCTTCATAAATAAAGTCTCTGGGCCAGCAAGTGTGATGCAGTGGTAACACTGCACCCTATAAGGCCTGGAAGCTCATGGCCAACGGGGTCTGAACCACAGAGTTGGCCTGAAAAGATGTGAGGCATGCATACAGGCAGCCAAGATCCTAAGGAGCCAGAGGGCCAGGGAAAGGGCCTCATGGCCCAACGAGACCATCAGCAGTTCTCATTCCCCTCTCTCTTTCTCTCTCATGTGCATGTGCTATTATTTAAAAAATAAGAAAAACAAGAAATGAGGTCGCTTCCTTCATTAACATTTTAGCATCCATTCACCTGAAGAAGACAAGTAAGCACTACGTCTCGATCATCCTTAAAGCAATCCTGTTTGAGACACATGCACGCACGCATGCACACACACAGAAAACTGTTAAAAAAAAAAAAAAGTCAGTGTTGTACAAGATACATCTATTAGAAGTTAGTACACAAAGCAACAGAGTAATCTATCTACCAGACTGGTTATATGTGGAACTATACGTAGCAATATACATATTAGTCACGTCTATTTTCTGAAGAGGGTTCTACAATTCAAGCAATACAGAATAAAGGTAGTGACTCTAGAGCAAAAAGCTGAGAAATGCACGGTTCTGTGTGTGTGCACGACCTGTCTCCACCACTGCATTTTGAACACCTGAGAGCAAGAGCGCCCCTGCTAAGCCTTGGCTCCCAGCTGCAGCACGCTGTGGGCGGCAGGAGTGCCTCATAAATCATTCCAGAACCGAACAAAGAATGCGCCATGCTATGTGCAGGCGCTGAAGACAAATGTTTGCTAAAGGCTGAGTGAGTGATCAGAGGTTATTTATACACGGGACATAATATAAATAGTTTATGGATTCAACAGAAAAAAAAGCAAATAGATACAAAACCACATATCTGTATGCTATTTGCTGTTTCTATAAGAAGGATCCCCAACAAATCATGAACTGGTAAGTTTCCAGACAGGGGAAAAAAATGAGTTTTTTGCCCATGAAAGGGCCAACCCCAATCCTATCCCAACAACTTAAAAGAGCCGAAGTCTTCTAACAAAGAAAAGAAATGCTTTAAAAAAGTACAGTACATCAGAAGCAGGACCAGAGCAATCAACATTTCCTGCCCTAACCACCAATTCCACACTTCACTATCGACCTTAGGGACCTATTCACAAGACTCTGGAAAATTCACTAATAGTTTTTCATTGGGAAAAGGCCGGGGACTTTAGTTACCATGAGTATGACTTACACTTCTTCACTACGCTAAGAAATTTTAGTGTTTTAAGTCTCTGTACTCGTCACATCAAAAAGCAACCTAGGGAGCGGGGTGTGGCGGCATGTGCTATAATCCCAGCTCGTCAGGAGCTAAGGCAGAAGGATCACTAGTTGAAGGCTAGACTGGACAACCTAACAAGACCTTGTATCTAAAAAATGGGAAAAAAAGAAAAAGAAGAAAGGCAAAAATTATGACATTTAAAGCAATCTCATCTTTTTAAAAAGAATTATTTTATTTAACTTTATTTTAATTTGTTCTGACAGTGACTGAGAGAGAGAAAGAGAGAGATGTAAAGTAAGAAGGCAAACTGCCAGGTTCAGGACTCAAACCACAGTCAGCCATGTGGGAGTCCAACACTCTTAACCACCACGCCACCTGCTGGCTCCAACAATCCAATCTTTTAACAGTCAAATTCCTTTTGTAAAAATCAGTTCTAACATTCTACTTGTCCCTAGAAAAACTCGAAAGTTTTGGGCTGGCCCCACGAACTTGCTGTTAAGGGAGCTGGATCCTACACGGCCGACAGCTGATTGAGTCCCAACCCTGGCAATTTGAAAACCTGACAGGCACCTGTGTGCGAGTGCTCTAAACCGCAACTTGATGGAGATATGAAGGAAAAGGGATTGTGGCAAGACTATGGTCCACTTGCGGGTATTCTCTTCCTTTCATTTTGACTCTGTTGAGAGCTTATGCCCTCTGGTAATTAAGGAAAAAAGAAAAGAAAGAGATACCTAAAAGTGTTGATAAATCTAATTTAAGTAACCATCCTTATGAGAAGAAAGATGGAAGGAAGGGAGGCAAGGAGGGAGGAAGGGGAGGGGAGAGGAGAAAGAAAGGAAGAAACAAAACAAAACAAAACAGCATCTCAGAGCATTATCATAGACTGTTTACCAAAAAAGCAGATGAAGCCCTAAGTGAAAGCAGCTGTCAGTTATTGAATGAAGCTGGTAACAGGAGCTTATTACTGTATTACTTTCTTTTTTGATTTCAGAGAACTGGAGATCACCAACAGAAATGTTAAGAAAGTTTATTTTTCCCAAGTGTATCAACTATCTCGATACTTTTCTAGTTGCTTTAAAGCAGATGGAAAATGCCGATACTGTTACAGTCCTGTGTACACTATCTAATCTGCTATTCCTGGGTCACACTGAAAGATATCATAAAAGCCTCAAAAGTTAGTGTTTAGCAAGCAAAACCCATTCTCTGAGCTTTCTATAGTGAGCTGATTATACAAAACTAAGGAAGTTGCTTTTAGCAACTTGATGACAAACTCTTTGAAAACTAAATAAAAAAGCATGCCACTGAAAGGAGCAATGATCATGAGCTGAACATTTTTCATTCTGAATTGAAATTGTAGCTCTGATTCCAGAGTCACCAGGTTATGGATGGATATACATAAACCCTTATTAATTAGAGCTTCTATTACCTTCATGAAGATTTAAAGCCCCAGTGTCAAGGGAGGAAAATTCCCAATCTGCTTTGAAATATAGTCTGTTCAGCTCCAGTACATGTTTCTAGAATATCAATTAGTTCATATGTAACTAAAAAAGAGCTATTTTGGGGCCAGCAGACAGTATAATGGCTAAGGTCCTGGACTTTCACATAGTCGACTGGAGTTCAAGTCCCGGACCCCGTAGCTTAAAACTCACGCCAGGGGTATATGTGCGTGTGTGCCCAAGGTCCTGAGAGGAGAATGGAGAAGGGATTGTGGCGTGGCCAGCTCCCCGGGGGGGGGGGGGGGGGTTTTTCTTTTTTTTT
>NW_006159844.1:6188342-6199838 GCF_000334495.1 Tupaia belangeri chinensis | reverse complement strand
AAAAAAAAAAAAAGTCAGTGTTGTACAAGATACATCTATTAGAAGTTAGTACACAAAGCAACAGAGTAATCTATCTACCAGACTGGTTATATGTGGAACTATACGTAGCAATATACATATTAGTCACGTCTATTTTCTGAAGAGGGTTCTACAATTCAAGCAATACAGAATAAAGGTAGTGACTCTAGAGCAAAAAGCTGAGAAATGCACGGTTCTGTGTGTGTGCACGACCTGTCTCCACCACTGCATTTTGAACACCTGAGAGCAAGAGCGCCCCTGCTAAGCCTTGGCTCCCAGCTGCAGCACGCTGTGGGCGGCAGGAGTGCCTCATAAATCATTCCAGAACCGAACAAAGAATGCGCCATGCTATGTGCAGGCGCTGAAGACAAATGTTTGCTAAAGGCTGAGTGAGTGATCAGAGGTTATTTATACACGGGACATAATATAAATAGTTTATGGATTCAACAGAAAAAAAAGCAAATAGATACAAAACCACATATCTGTATGCTATTTGCTGTTTCTATAAGAAGGATCCCCAACAAATCATGAACTGGTAAGTTTCCAGACAGGGGAAAAAAATGAGTTTTTTGCCCATGAAAGGGCCAACCCCAATCCTATCCCAACAACTTAAAAGAGCCGAAGTCTTCTAACAAAGAAAAGAAATGCTTTAAAAAAGTACAGTACATCAGAAGCAGGACCAGAGCAATCAACATTTCCTGCCCTAACCACCAATTCCACACTTCACTATCGACCTTAGGGACCTATTCACAAGACTCTGGAAAATTCACTAATAGTTTTTCATTGGGAAAAGGCCGGGGACTTTAGTTACCATGAGTATGACTTACACTTCTTCACTACGCTAAGAAATTTTAGTGTTTTAAGTCTCTGTACTCGTCACATCAAAAAGCAACCTAGGGAGCGGGGTGTGGCGGCATGTGCTATAATCCCAGCTCGTCAGGAGCTAAGGCAGAAGGATCACTAGTTGAAGGCTAGACTGGACAACCTAACAAGACCTTGTATCTAAAAAATGGGAAAAAAAGAAAAAGAAGAAAGGCAAAAATTATGACATTTAAAGCAATCTCATCTTTTTAAAAAGAATTATTTTATTTAACTTTATTTTAATTTGTTCTGACAGTGACTGAGAGAGAGAAAGAGAGAGATGTAAAGTAAGAAGGCAAACTGCCAGGTTCAGGACTCAAACCACAGTCAGCCATGTGGGAGTCCAACACTCTTAACCACCACGCCACCTGCTGGCTCCAACAATCCAATCTTTTAACAGTCAAATTCCTTTTGTAAAAATCAGTTCTAACATTCTACTTGTCCCTAGAAAAACTCGAAAGTTTTGGGCTGGCCCCACGAACTTGCTGTTAAGGGAGCTGGATCCTACACGGCCGACAGCTGATTGAGTCCCAACCCTGGCAATTTGAAAACCTGACAGGCACCTGTGTGCGAGTGCTCTAAACCGCAACTTGATGGAGATATGAAGGAAAAGGGATTGTGGCAAGACTATGGTCCACTTGCGGGTATTCTCTTCCTTTCATTTTGACTCTGTTGAGAGCTTATGCCCTCTGGTAATTAAGGAAAAAAGAAAAGAAAGAGATACCTAAAAGTGTTGATAAATCTAATTTAAGTAACCATCCTTATGAGAAGAAAGATGGAAGGAAGGGAGGCAAGGAGGGAGGAAGGGGAGGGGAGAGGAGAAAGAAAGGAAGAAACAAAACAAAACAAAACAGCATCTCAGAGCATTATCATAGACTGTTTACCAAAAAAGCAGATGAAGCCCTAAGTGAAAGCAGCTGTCAGTTATTGAATGAAGCTGGTAACAGGAGCTTATTACTGTATTACTTTCTTTTTTGATTTCAGAGAACTGGAGATCACCAACAGAAATGTTAAGAAAGTTTATTTTTCCCAAGTGTATCAACTATCTCGATACTTTTCTAGTTGCTTTAAAGCAGATGGAAAATGCCGATACTGTTACAGTCCTGTGTACACTATCTAATCTGCTATTCCTGGGTCACACTGAAAGATATCATAAAAGCCTCAAAAGTTAGTGTTTAGCAAGCAAAACCCATTCTCTGAGCTTTCTATAGTGAGCTGATTATACAAAACTAAGGAAGTTGCTTTTAGCAACTTGATGACAAACTCTTTGAAAACTAAATAAAAAAGCATGCCACTGAAAGGAGCAATGATCATGAGCTGAACATTTTTCATTCTGAATTGAAATTGTAGCTCTGATTCCAGAGTCACCAGGTTATGGATGGATATACATAAAGCCTTATTAATTAGAGCTTCTATTACCTTCATGAAGATTTAAAGCCCCAGTGTCAAGGGAGGAAAATTCCCAATCTGCTTTGAAATATAGTCTGTTCAGCTCCAGTACATGTTTCTAGAATATCAATTAGTTCATATGTAACTAAAAAAGAGCTATTTTGGGGCCAGCAGACAGTATAATGGCTAAGGTCCTGGACTTTCACATAGTCGACTGGAGTTCAAGTCCCGGACCCCGTAGCTTAAAACTCACGCCAGGGGTATATGTGCGTGTGTGCCCAAGGTCCTGAGAGGAGAATGGAGAAGGGATTGTGGCGTGGCCAGCTCCCCGGGGGGGGGGGGGGGGGGTTTGGGGCGTGCCCGCCCCCCGGGGGGGGGGGGGATTGATTTCTTGCTGTCTCTGTCTCTCTGGCAAGCCATACACGCTATAACAAAAATCTCTCTAAATAAATAAATAAAAAGCTATATTGTTTAATATGGGATTTTTCATCAGTAAGGGTTACCAAATTGGTTGGAAAAGAAACATAACCTTCAGCAAGAAACATTCCTCAGATTAGCTACTGCACAGACAGAAGTCCTTTTAATACTATTTTAAGAAAATTAGAAACCAGCATCTGCACACAGGTACCTTCTCCACGAAGGCGACTCGCTCTCTGCTAGTGGCAGGTGGCACTGAGGGAGAAGAAAGCTGGGCAAATGAAGTGGGTTGGGGGCTGGAATATTTACCCATGTGGCTGGATAGAAAAGAACAATCAGGGCAGAAAAGTCCCTGCCCCAGGTAATGCAGGCAAGAGATTAATAGGGGATATCTAGCTGATTAAGCTACATTTGATGTACCCAGTGAGAAATTAGTGAGCTCAGACACATTTGATAGAGCCAACAAGATAAGAACCGTCAGTGGGCCTAGCCAATCATCGACCAACATGACCTAGATTTATTTTTTTCTTTTTGAGAGATTGTTGCTAAAGGGCGCATGTGCTCACGGGAGACACAGAGACAGAAAGCAAGAAATCACCCCCCAGGAGGAACGAATGCACCACAATCCCTTCTCCAGTCTTCTCTCGGGATTTGGGGCACACACACAACATGAGCCTGTAGCCAACACAACCACCTAGATTTTAAAATTATAAATCTCAGGACCAGCAGATGGCATAATGGTTACATCACTGGATTCTCACATAGTCCACCACGATTCAAGTTCCGGACCCAGAGGCTTAAAAGTCATGCTGGGTCCATGTGCGTGCATGCCCAAGATCCCAAGAGGAGAATGAAGACGGGGCTGAGGCATGGTCATTTCTCCTAGGGGGAGGATTTCTCGCTTTCTGTCTGTCTCTCTCTCTCTCTTTTACTGGCAAGTACACACGCCCTATAGCAAACAGACCAGCAGTTAGTGTAGTGGCTATGTTGCAGGACCCCCATGTAGTCAACCATGGTTCGAGTCCCAGACCCGGTGGCTTAGACTCACGCCGGGTGCGTGTGCATGTGTACCCAAGATCCTGAGAGAAGAATGGAGGAGAAGGGATTGTGGCGTGGTCATCTCCCCTGGGAGGTGATTTCTTGCTTTCTGTCTCTCTGTCTCTCTCTGTCTTTCCGGTGAGCGCACGCACCTGATAGCAAAAACCTCTCAAAGAAAGAAAGGAAGGAAGGAAGGAAGGAAGGAAGGAAGGAAGGAAGGAAGGAAGGAAGGATGAAAGAAAGAAAGAAAGAAAGAAAGAAAGAAAGAAAGAAAGAAAGAAAGAAAGAAAGAAAGAAAGAAAGAAGAAAAGGAAAAAGAAAAAAATCTCTCAAAAAATAAAATTATAAATCTTGCAGAATGCAACTGTCAGGGCCTTTGAGTCACTCTCTCTGGCCGCTCAGGCCCAATCCTACCTCTTAAGAGCTTACTTTCACTTTTATTTAAATAAACTACTTTTCCTTTTACTATTGGTGTGTTTCCTTCAATTCTTTGTACAAAATATCAAGAACCTGGACATTATCACAGGTCATCCCTCAACAGCACTGACTCATAACAGCCTCAATGGCAGCTCATACCACCTGCATCATGTCATCACCCATTGCTGGTATCTCCATTCAACTCTGCTCATGCATTTTAATATCTCCTGGGGTGGCTTCCAGTCAATCTGAGCTGCTGCCTGGGCTATCCCCCAACGTGCCAGTTATTGCTTTTATTAGTGCTTGTTTACTAAGGCAGCATGATTTCTGATCTATCCCAACACTATATTCCCACAAGCCCCGAATTTTGGGATTTTTCATATATAACATGTGCTGGCCAAGATTGTATTAGTAAACTACTTCTTATAACTATTAACCCATATTTTCTTCCATTACATAACTACATTTTTAAAAAAGTCTTTGCTATAGAGCATGTGTGCTCGAGAGAGAGAAAAAGAGAGAGAAAGTGAGAAATCACCTCCCACCCCAGGAAGATGGCCACATTGCAATCCCTTCTCCTCCATTCTCCTCTTGGGATTTTGGGCACGCATGGACATGTGCCTGGTGTGATTCTTAAGCGGCCTGGTCCAGGTCTCGAACACTGTAGTCAGCCATGTAAGATCCAGCACCTGCACCTCCATGCCACCCCCTGGTTCCATAGCTGTTTTTTGTGATGTGTTCCAATTTATGAGAAGTATATGCACTCTAACAATAGATCTTCTGGAATGCACAGTTTTATTAAATTTGAGATGGGGCCAGCATGTGGTGTAGTGGCTAAGGCGCTGGACTCACACACAGCCAACCATGGTTTGAGTCCCAAACCTGGCAGCTTGCTTTCTCACCTTCTCTGTCTGTCTCCTTCTAGTTAAATTAAAACAACATAACAACAATGAATAAAATTAAGTAACTCAAAAAAAAAACATTTAAAAAAATTTTGAGCATTTAGAGTTTTCTCTTTTTAAAAATATAAAGAATCGATCTTATCTTAGCTCTGATAAGCCATAAATGTTACAACACTCAAAGCCTGGAGGGATCCTAAAGTCTTTAGGAAAATGAAACAGTGGCGAGAAGAACCTACAATTCTAGATAAGATATTGGCAAGCCAAGGGTTTTCAGAGGCTGGAACACTGAGAATTCGCACCGTGTGATGCCACTAACCACACCTCCTATCCTTGTACAGCCCATCGAGTACGGTCTTAATCAAGGTTTTTATTATCTCCCACATTTCCTAACAGCTACTAAGGACTGATAAGGGCTGTTTAGTACTCTCATTTTGCCAGTCAAATATCAATGCAGTATAACATGAGTCAGAGCAGTTTTCTTCTAACTATTCAAACTGAAGAGCAGAAGCCCTGGACATAATAAGACAACTTTGCAGGGGTTCGCACAGTTCAAGGAGAATCCATTTCAGATCTTCAGCTCCCACTGTCCTCTCTCCTAAGGCTGAGGTTTCTGAGAACTGCTGTGGTCTGCTAGTTCTCCTTTCAGTCTCGCCCTACAACTTCACTTCCTGAATCTTACAGTCAGACATTCCCCTAGAGTATAAAATAACCTCTGGGACAACAGAGAGACAATATTTTATGTGTACTTAATTTTACCCAGGTAACAAACTTCTGGCATAGCTCCAGGTCTCAGCTAGCTGTCCATCTAATCATATGAATTTAGGGACAGATGGAAAGGCATTTACACTAACATGAATATTTAAACAGAAAAATGGCACTGAGCTTTTCTTACAGAAATTATGGCTGATTTTGCATATTTGGCTTCACAATGAGGATTGGCTTTACCAAATAAGTTATCTGATAAACATTTTCTATGAGTTGTATGAGAAAAAACTAGTTTTAGGTTTTGGGGCTGGCAGGTGGCGTGGTGGTTAAAGGCTCTAGACTCCCACGTGGCCAACCATGGTTCAAGTCCTGGACCTCGTGGCTTGCTTTCTCACTTTCCCTCCCTTTCTTTCTCTGTCTCTCTCTGACCAAACTGGAAAATAATAATAATAAACAAAGATAATTAATTCTTAAAAAATAGTTTTAGGTTTTAACAAAAATATACATTATATACATATAGGAAATAAATTAAATCCTTTCTAACTATCTAAACTTAACTATGAAAGACTCACATGTCAACTTATACAAGGAAGGGGCTGCATAACCCATTTTTTTTTTCTTTTAGGTAATACACAAAACAAAATATCTGAAGACCACTGGGTTGGAGGATTAGGAATATTAATTTATTGGGGGCCGGCACGTGGCGTGGTAGTTAAGGTGCTGAACTCCCACATGATCAACTACAGTTCAGGTCCCAGACCTGGCAGCTTGTTTTCTTTCTCTCTCTCTCTGGTCAAAATAATAATAAAATAATAATAATAATAATAATAATAATAAATAAAATAGTAAAAAAAGAAATATTAATTTATAATTTGCAACTATTCTTGCCTCTACTTTCCCAAGTTAGGCTTCCTCGGAAATGGAAAACTGCATTTATGACTAAGATGAGATAGTCAAAAGGCAATGGCAGAAGCTGAAGAAGAAAGGTTAAAGATCACTGGGAAGACCAGAAGGTGGTTTGGAGGTTAGAGTAACACGTGTGTCCTGAGCCTAGCAACTTGCTTTCTCTTTCTCATGCTCATTCATATTCTCTCTTTCTCCCTCCTTCTCTCTCTCTCTTTCTCTCTCTCTCTCTCTCATAAGCATGTATACCCTATAGCAAATTTTAAAATAATAATGAAATTTGTTTTAAAACAAGATCACTGGGAAAAAAATTTTCTACCTATCAATAAGTTTGAAGGTAGTATAAAATGTTTAGGTTATTTCAAAGTTATTCTGAAATCACATTTTGCTTAAAATTATCTTGACAAAAATCTTTCTAAAAGGCATTAAACCTACTTTCTAGGAATATTTTCTCTAGAATTAACTTTCTCTGATACTGAGAAATTTCCCTAATTTTTAAATCACACACTGATTTTATTGGAAGTTTCTTTCCTTCCATTTTTGTTTTGTTTTTTGTTTGTTTATTTGTTTGGTTTTTGTTTGTTTTGGTACCCCAGGTGGTATGCAAACCCACAATCCCCTGGCTTAGGATGCCAGTGCCTTATCCATTAAGTGACTGGGGTCCATTTTTTTTTATTTATTTCTTCTGAGAGCAAGCGAGACTCTCAACAAGATGTTTATACTGTGATTTTTTTTTTTTTTTAGAATTTATATAGCTTTATTTATTTTAATTTGACCACAGAGAGGGACAGAGAGAGAAAGTGAGAATGCAAGCCACCAGATACAGGACTCGAACTGTGGTCAGCCATGTGGGAGTCCAGTGCCCTTAACCATGCCACCTACCAGCCCCCTCCTTCCATTTTCTTTAATTGCCAAAGGGAGCATACACTCGCCAGAGAATGACAAAAAGATGACACCCCCAGTGGGGTCACAGCACAATCCCTTTTCCTCCCTTTCTCCATCCTCAGGGTTTTGGGCATACACAAGTGCTTGGTATGTTTTTATTTATTTATTTTTATTTTTATTTTTTTGGAGAGGTTTTTGCTATAGGGCACGTGTGCTTGCCAGACAGAGAGAGACAGAGAGAGACAGAGAGATAGAAAGCGAGAAATCACCCCCTAGAGGGGATGGCCACGCCGCAATCCCTTCTCCTCCATTCTCCTCTCGGGATCTTGGGCACGCACACACACGCACCCGGCGTGAGTTTAAGTCACCGGGTCCGGGACTCGAACGGCAGTTGACTACGTGGGAGTCCAGAGACATAGCCATTACGCTAACTGCTGGTCCCGCCTGGTATGTTTTTAAAGCCATGGGGGCCAAGATTCAAACCACAGTCAGCCATGTGGGATCCCACTCTTCAACTACTGTGCTATGGAGCCAGCTCTGGATGTCCATTTTAAGTCATAGATGATTCTGTAAACACAGTTGTAAATACATTTCCTTAAATATAGAAGTTAGTTAAGATAAAAAGTTCTAGTAAGATTCTGGCGAACAGAGGTACTAATGATAATTCCCTGTATTGACTAGCTCAGGAGAAACTCTGCCAAAGACAGGAACAGACAATAATCTAAAGGTCCCACTGGCCAAACAGGGTTTTCCTGTCCCTTAGGTTTTGTTTGCTCTATTTATAAAATATACTCTATATACAAAAAAAAAAAAAAGGCAGGTATACCAATTTAATTGTAGGGAACCATGCCAGTCATGATTTGTATCTCCTACGGAGGCACAGAAAAATATATTCCTCAAACATCTCTAAGCTTTGAAAACTAATTTCCCCAAACCACACACACCAAAATATCCTGTCTGAATAGCACATTTACCATGTATTCACAGAATTCTCTCGGGAGAGATGTGCAGAAAACTGCTGGCACCGCTTGTCCCATGGTGACTTGGACGAGGGTGGAAAGAAGACTGTCACCATCTTCTTTTTTATCTTTTGAGTCCTGAACCCTGAGGATGTATCATCTATTTACAGAAGAAGAGTTCCTATTTTCTGCAGTGATGCAGCAGTAATACAGCTCTGAAAGACTGACCCACGTGGGAAGAGTCTGGGTTTGCTTCTGGAGACACCCCCCCCCCCCCGCCCCCCCCCCGCCCCCCCCTGCCTGCCTCTTCCCCGATCTTCTGGAAAGGCCTGCCTACCCATGACGC
This sequence comes from Tupaia belangeri chinensis, assembly GCF_000334495.1. Taxonomy (NCBI): domain Eukaryota; kingdom Metazoa; phylum Chordata; class Mammalia; order Scandentia; family Tupaiidae; genus Tupaia; species Tupaia belangeri. The sequence goes on along the minus strand of NW_006159844.1, from coordinate 6,190,998 downwards.
AAGACTAGTTGAAGCCATAGTAGGTGGTTCTGTAAGAATCCTGTTGGGAGTACCCATTTCTCTGTCACTGTCTCTCTCATTCATAGGGGAAAAAAGAAAAAAAAAAACATAAACTTGAGAATTCAGATTTCCCAAACTCCAGAATATTTTAATTATTCTAGTATATCAAGATAAGTCCTTGGGAACCAGCAGTTAGCGTAATGGCTATGTCGCTGGACTCCCAAGTAGTCGACCGCGGTTCGTGTCCCGGACCCGGTGGCTTAAACTCACGCCGGGCACGTGTGCGTGTGTGCCCAAGATCCCGAGAAGAGAATGGAGGAGAAGGGATTGCGGCGTGGCCATCCCCCCTGGGGGGTGATTTCTCACTTTCTGTCTCTCTGTCTCTCTCTGTCTGGCGAGCGCACACGCCCTATAGCAAAAACCTTTCAAAAAAAAAAAAGATAAGTCCTTTCCTATTCTAAACTGTAAGCATCTGAAGTTATAGCCAAAAATCTAAGAAAAGTTAGTTGCTAATGAAAATAATATACAGCTTAAAAATTTAATGCCTTTTTTCATTACCATTAAAAGCCTAGCTCAATTCAAAACACCAACTTTCTGCCTTTATCATTGCCTCTACTCACAGACTTTACCCGATTCCAAATCCAGCAGAATTAACCCTATCAAACTTAAATAAGTCAGACTACTCACTCCTCACCCAGTCTTTCAAGAATATCCTTTTTCACCAAGATTAAAAATGAGGGAACCAGCAGTTAGTGTAATGGCTATGTCGCTGGACTCCCATGTAGTTGACTGCGTTTCGCGTCCCGGACCTGGTGGCTTAAAACTCACGCCAGGCACGTGTGCGTGCGTGCCCAAGATCCCGAGAGGAGAATGGAGGGGAAGGGATTGCGGCATGACCATCCCCCCTGGGGGGTGATTTCTCGCTTTCTGTCTCTATGTCTCTGTCTGGCGAATGCACACGCCCTATAGCAAAAACCTCTCAAAAAAAAAAGATTAAAAATGAACGTTGTGGAACCAGCAGTTAGCGTAATGGCTATGTGTCTGGACTCCCATGTAGTCGACCACGGTTGGAGTCCCAGACCCAGTGGCTTAAAACTCACACCAGGCACATGTGCATGCGTGCCCAAGATCCCAAGAGGAGAATGGAGGGGAAAGGATTGCGGCGTAGCCATCCACCCTGGGGGGTGATTTCTCACTTTCTGCTCTCTGTCTCTCTGTCAAGTATACATGCCCCCTGGGGGAATGACATTTTCTATATCTCTCCAGCAAGTGCATACACCCTATAGCAAAAAATCTCTTTAAAAAAATATATTTAATTCCATTTGTTATACTAATTTTTTAAATTTATTTACTTATTTAAATTTGATCAGAAAGAAACAGAAAAGGAAAGGGAAAAAGCAACCTACCAGGTCTGGGACTCAAACAGCAGTCAGTCATGTGGGAATGCAGCGCCTTTAACCACCATGCCACCTGCCAGTCCTGTTAAAAATCTCTCTTAAAAAAAAAAAAAAGTTCTGGGCCAGACTATGGCATAGTGGTTAAAACAGCTGGGTCCTACATGGATGCTGCATGGTTCAAGTTCCAGACTCAGCGGCTTGAAAAAAACATGCTGGGTATATGTGTGTGCATATTCGAACTACAGAAAGGAAGGAGACATGAGACTGTGTATGACAATGCTCCATGAGGAGTGCTTTCTCCTTTGTCTCTCTCTTTCTCTGTTCTCTCTCCAGTGAACACATGTACCCTCTGGCATATTTTTAAAAATAACAAGAAAAAAGGTTCCGAGACAAGATGGTGGCACAGTAGTAAAATGCAACACTCTGAGAAGCAGATCCACATAAGAAAGTTACTAGTTAATGTCCAAAGACATTTCTGACTATGCTGGGCATGTGTGTGTCCACGATCCAGGATGGCTGGGGTTGGGGGAGAGGGTCAATACCACGTTGGGGGTGCTGAATCCCAATCTCGTTCCCACCCCCAATCTCTCTCACTCATGGAACAAAAAAAAAAACCTTAAAAATTAATAAATAGAGACCAGCAGCTGGCATAATGGCTATGTCACTGGACTCCCATGTAGTCAACCACAGTTTGAGTCCTAGACCCAGTGGCTTAAACTCATGCCCGGCGCATGTGCATGCGTGCCCAAGATCCCAAGAGGAGAATGGAAGGGATTGTGGTGTGGCCATCCCCCCAGGGGCTGATTACTCGCTGTGTCTCTGTCTCTCTCTTTCTGGTGAGCGCATGTGCCCTACAGAAAAAAAAAAAAAAAAAAAAAAAACCAAAAAAAAAAAAAAAAAAAAAAAAAACTCTCAAAAAAAAAAAAAAAGAATAAATAACAAAGGTCTCACTATGGCCTAGAGGTCCACATGCCCTTTAGCAAAAATCTCAACGGGACCAGCAGTTAGCATAATGGCTATGTCACCGGACTCCCATGTAGTAGACCTCTGTTTGAGCCCTGAACCAGGTGGCTTAAACTCAAACTCATGCGTGGCCCTTGTGCATGCATGCCCAAGATTCCAAGAGGAGAAGGGATTGAGGTGTGGCCATCCCCCCTGGGGGGTGATTTCTCCCTTTTTGTCTTTCTGACAAACACACATGCCCTATAGCAAAAAACTAAAAAAAAAAAAAAAAAAAAAGAAAAAAACAACGGTCTAAC
>NW_006159844.1:6182735-6188042 GCF_000334495.1 Tupaia belangeri chinensis | reverse complement strand
AAAAAAAAAAAAAAAGAAAGAAAAGAAAGAAAGAAAGAAAAGAAAAGAAAAACATGGATTTTCTTCCAGGGAAAAATCTAATTCCTAAGACAAACCAAAAAAACTTGCCCACATCTTGCTTAAAATAAATAGAAATATAAAATGCTATGGAAACATAAGCAACAGCAGAGATAGGGCAAATATAACCTAGTGGCTACAGACTAATCTGACTTACTTTTAGTAAAACAAGGTTGAAATAGCATACTTATGATTTGAATTATTTAAAACTATTTTTAATCTTTCCACCTCTCTTCAGGCACGGTTACAATGTTATTCAATAACTCTACAGGGAGTGTCTTACTGGTTACAAAACCTGTTTTGGTTACAAAACTTGGTCTTTTCCTTTTCCACCCTTGACTGCCTGCAGGGATAGGAGGCTTCTGAAATACAATGTTAAAACTCTGCCTCCTGAGATGAGATCAAAGGTTGATCAGTAACAGGTTCCCTCACCATGTTCACTGTAACACTAGTTAGCACTGCCAAGATTCTTCCTAGTTACTGTTTGATGTAGGTGTTATGTTTCATTTCTTCCTAAGATAGAAACTGTATCTGCACACTAGAGGGGTTCAAATTGGTTAACACGCTAAAACTAACATCTCATTTCAAGTGTGGTATCAGAAGATAGGTGATAAGAGAAAACGTAGGATGTAAGTCCTAACATGGAAGGATTTACAAAACCCTTCATAAATGCCTTTTTAAAAAAAAATAAATAAATAACTTTACAAGGTGAGGGGCCAGCAGTTGGCATGGTGGTTAAGGGCAATGGACTCTCACATGGCCAACATGGTTCAAATCCCGGATCTGGAGGCTTGCTTTCTCACTCCCACAGCCCTCTCTCACTCTGTCCCACTCTGGTCAAAATAAAATAAAATAAAAGTTAAATAAAATCATTCTTTTTAAAAAAAGAACTATTTTGGTACCAGCAGGTGGCATAATGGCTATGTTGCTAGATTCCCAAGTAGTCGACTGTGGTTCGAGTCCCGGACCCGATGGCTTAAACTCATGCCGGGCACATGTGCATGCGTGCCCAAAATTCCAAGTGGAGAAAGATTATAGCGTGGCCATCCTCCCTGGAGGGTGATTTCTCACTTTCTTTCTGTCTCTCTCTGTCTTCCTGGCAAACACATGCATCCTATAGCAAAAACCTCTCCAATTAATTAATTAATTAAAAAAGAACTATTTATAAGGTGATTGACTAGACACAAGAGACACATTTTATCAAAAACATTTAAATTCATTTTTTATAGATCATAGTCTCCTTATTTAAGTCTAATATCACATATTCAATTGAGATGGGCTTGCAATTTACAACAGCTGTTAACTAACTTCTAGAAATCTGATTTAGGAAGAAATAAAAAAGCAAAATATTTTAAAACATACATTCAGATGATCAAGGATGTCCCTTGACATGCAAAGTAGTTATAGGAAGCTACCACTTTTTCCTGAAATAGCAACTTCAAATTATTAAAGGAGTTATAGCAGTAAAATGTAAACTAATACATTTACCTTCTTTAAGAAATTAAAGATTGGCTGGGAACCAGCAGTTAGCATAATGGCTATGTCACTGGACTCCCACATAGTCGACCGCGGTTCGCGTCCCGGACCCGGTGGCTTAAAACTCACGCCGGGCGCGTGTGCGTGCGTGCCCAAGACCCCGGGAGGAGAATGGAGGAGAAGGGATTGTGGTGTGACCATCCCCCCTGGGGGGTGATTTCTTGCTTTCTGTCTCTATCTCTCTCTGTCCAGCGAGCGCACGCGCCCTATAGTGAAAAAAAAAAAAAAAAGAAATTAAAGATTGGGACTAGCAGATGGAGTAATGGTTACATCACTAGACTCCCATGTACTCACCCACAGTTCAAGTCCCAGACCTGGCAGTTTAAAACTCACACCAGTCATGTGTGTATGTGTGCCCAAAATCCCAAGAGGAAAATGGAGGAAAAGGGACTGCAGCATGGTCATGCCTCTCTCTCTTTCTCTCTGGTAAGCCCACACCTCCTATAGCAAAAATCTCTTTTAAAAATTAAAGATTAATCTAGAGTCTTCCTCTGCAGAAAAAAAGAACTATCAAACAGGCAAATTTCTCTTGCACCCAGTTAGGTTGCTAGTAGTCATGATTATTTTAGATAGATAGACAGTCAGACAGACAGACAGATAAACTGCCAGAGGGCACATGCACTCACCATAAACAGAGAAAGAGAGAGGGAAGGAAAGAGACAGCACCCCCCATGGGGTTGTCTTCCTTCTCCATTTCTCTATCTTGTCAGGATTTGCAACATACAGGCATATACACCAACTCACTTTTTTTTTTTTTTGGAGAGATTTTCACTGTAGGGCGCGTGCGCTCGCCAGACAGAGAGAGACATAGAGACAGAAAGCGAGAAATCACCCCCCGGGGGGATGGTCACGCCGCAATCCCTTCTCCTCTCGGGATCTTGGGCACGCACGCACACGCGCCCGGCGTGAGTTTTAAGCCACCAGGTCCGGGACACGAACCACGGTCGACTATGTGGGAATCCAGCGACATAGCCACTACGCTAACTGCTGGTTCCCACCAACTCACTTTTCAAGCAGCCAATGCTGGGATTTAAACCAGTCAGCCATGCAGGATCTGGCTCTCTTAACCACTGGGGCAGAGGGCTGGCTCATCTGAGTAATTTTTAAGCTATAAAAAGAAAGACTCAGGGATCAGCAGAGGGCATAATAGTAATGTCGCTGGACTCCTTGTAGTTGACTGTGGTTTGAGTCCCCGGTCCGGTGGCTTAAAATACATGCCAGGCGCTTATACATGCGTGCCAAGATCCCAAGAGGAGCATAGAGAAGGCACTGTAGCATGGCCATCCCCCTCTGGAAGGAGTGATTTCTCACTTTCAGTCTCTCTGGCGAGCACATACACCCTATAGCAAAAATCTCTTAAAAAAAAAAAAAAACTCTTTAAAAAGCCATGTAACTGACCACGAAATGGTTCTAGATGAAGCTCACTAATTATTAATGAATTTATGAGATTTAGACTACTTCACAGGAAAACTCCTAATGGGAGAAAAATAGCTTTCTCATTCAGCTCTTTCCACCAACGTAGAATGAGGATTTGATCTCAAATTGATGTTCTAAACTACAGGACAGTTAAATGCCCAACTTTTAAAATAACTCTCTAAAAGGTGAGTTATTTTAAAGTTGAGTTATTGTAAAGACAGCGGATAATAATTAAGCTTGGTTTATGTGAAAGGATTCCATTTCTACCCTGAGTTAATTCATTAATGTAAACTTTGAAGTAATTTTTTTTAATCTTAGACTTAAAAATCATAAGATTTTACAGTACCAGTACTAGTAAGTACTATAGTTCTCACTAGTAGAAAAAAAATTTTTGAGGGGCCAAGAGGTGGCATAGTGGTTAAGGTCCCACATGACTGACCTTGGTTCAAGTCTTAGAGCTGGTAGCTTGCTTTCTCACTTTCTCTTTCACTCTCTATGTGTCTCTCTCTGGTCAAATTTAAAAATAATAATAATAATAACTAATAAAATACTTTTTAAATGAGTCACATAAACCAATAAGCAGTCAAAAACATCAAAAGCAAAAATCAACTTAGGCACTACATTTCATTTCATACTTTATTTCTCTAATCTCCTCCCAGAAAAGTATTTAAAGGACACTATGATGGGGTCAGCAGGTGGTGTGGTGGTTGAGGCACTGGACTCTCGCATGGCCAGCACGGTTCGAGGCCTGAACCTGGTGGCTTGGTGTCTTGCTTTCCCTTTCTCTCTTCCTGCCTCTTTCTGGTCAAATTAAAAAATAATAACAAATGGAATTAAATAAGTAAGTAACCTTTTAAAAAATAATAAACAAAAACACCACCACTACTACGTAATACATAAAAACCTTAACACTACTGGCACTATAGCATTTTATCCATATGCTAACAAAAGCTATTAACTGTAAAATCAACACAGAACTCTACACTCAACCTTCATTTTAAAAGTTTCGATTTAGCTCAACATAACAGATTTTGAGTGCGTCAAGAAGTACATGCTCCTAATGAGAAATTTCAATTAAATATGCACTCCTGTGCTCTCACCTATAAAAGCTACAGTGAAAAACAGTGGAGGAAAGTGAAGCAGACTTTATACCAGAGTCTAAATCCAAAATATTCATTCTGGTTCTTAAGTTCCAGGTTTGGAAAGAAACGTCAACACTTAAAAATAACCTGCCTTGTGGGCAACTAAAATTCCTCAAAAGTGCTGAAACAAAAGACTCAGCTTTGAGTACAGCCTTATGCTGCTTCAACACAAACACACACACTTGATGAGGCTCGGAATGAAATGATCTCAGTCACTCACCAGAAAGCAATAATGCATTTGCAAAGCTGTTCTGCAAATAAGCTACTCAAACTAAAAGTAGAGAGCCTAGATGAGGTAAGCATGTTATGTGAAGTGTTTCACAGTGCCCCGGAATCTTAAGAGAAAAAAAAAAAAGTTGAAATCGCATTACTAGTATTTATTCTGCAAGAATGATATCACCAAGGGATGTCAACATAAACAACTGAAGACAAAAACATCAGAGACTTCAGGGAGCCTATCATCACAACCCCGAATTATTCAGGGCTGTTGCGAAAGGCTGGTTAGGGGACAAAGTGCTTACAGCACAGATGCTTTACTTACAGTAATCGCTCAAGAATTTATCAACTATCCACCAAAACACAGCTTCAAACCCTACCAACAGCTAACCACGTATTCATTTTGGGGCATGACCTCTAGGGTCGCTGCAAAGTAATGAATAAAACACACTTTTATAACTAACCACCTTCAAGACCAAAACGGTACAAGAACTTCAACTGCTTTCAAAAACTGTACTGGGGTGTGATGGGTCACAAATTCACAACCTGGTTTAAAAAAAAAAAAAAAAAAACTGGTAAACTGGTTAAAACTCTCATTAGGACCAAAGCCAGATAAATCAGGAACAGTTAAAGGTCAAGGCGAGAGCGACTTGCTCCACTTACTCGGTCCCCGCCTCCCACAGGAACATGAGACCGAGGCAAAGGCAGGAAACGCCGAAGTGCAGGCGGGGACGAATCAGGTTAGACAACGTCCTCGGGGATTTCCTCCAGAAATAAGATCATTCTCCCGTGTTCAGGGGACTCACAGACGATCCCGGATATCAAGAGTTCTCACCCCACCAACCCTCCTTAACCGCGCACGCCGGCCTCGGCCGCGAAACCTTCACTCTCCAGACACCCCGCGCCTCCGCGAAGGGCGAAGTCGCACGCGGGGTCCCCG
>NW_006159844.1:6182256-6182477 GCF_000334495.1 Tupaia belangeri chinensis | reverse complement strand
CCCGAAGAGCCAGCCGCGAGCCCCGCCCGGACGGCGCTCATTGGCCAGACCGCTAACTCGCTTCGCGCCCGGCCCGGCCCCGGTTTCCCTGGGCCGCGCCCACGCGCACCGGAGAGCGGTCCCCGCGAGAGCACCCGGCTGTGAGCTGCGGGCCGCGCCCCGCCGGGTCCCGCCGGGTCCCGCCGGGCTGGCGGGGGGCCTGGTGGGGCGGAGTGCTGGTG
>NW_006159844.1:6176602-6182213 GCF_000334495.1 Tupaia belangeri chinensis | reverse complement strand
TCCAGAAATGGCTGTCGAAACAGCGTTAGTGGAATAGTTGTGATGCCTCAGGGATGAACGCGAAAAGCTTTGGTCTCCAGATCCCGTGCAGTGTATGGTTTAGCCGAGGAGACAAGCTTTCATCACACCAAGCAGATAAAAGTGTGATCGGTGCAAGAGGAATAAGGAGCTCAGAGAGGGTGGGGAAGCGAACTCAACTAGTCCACTGAGGTCTGAAAAGGCGACTCTACAGACGTGATGCACCGTGGCACGGGAAGGGAAGAACGACCTCTCTGCCCCGACCCACACCCAGACAGACAGACACATATACACACACACGACCCACATAGAGCGACATGCCCCATGCACTCCTCAATCTAAGGAGAATAGAGAGTTTATTGTAAATATTTACTCACTTCTTAGTGGGTACGGTAACCAATCGTGTAGATCAAGGCCAGCAGAAGCACACTTATCTAGTGGGTTCTGCAGATGACAGGCAACTTAAGACGGATATGTGAGAAGTGAGCTGGTAGTATCTCCTGGAACTGCACTGCTAAATGTCCAGAATTTCCCACTGGCAAATGGGCTAGAAACATTTCTGCCATCAGGAACTCCATGCCCAGATAGCATGTGAAATGACACAGTTAAATGGCCTGCTGTTTAAAGAAAAGTTTTCTAGGTTACTTTCCTGCTTAAACTTTAAAACTTTCATGGTTCATAATTCTACCTATTCTCTTAGAAAAAAACACACTTGTGCTGTTTATAAGCTAGACATTAGGGATAACAAGTAAAAGAGACTGAAATCTACCTACATAAAGTATCCAATTTACTAGGGAAAAGAGACAGACTAGCTGAGAATGGTGAGGTGTGGTATAGTATTTTTTACTTATGGGATGCCAAGATAACCTAGAGAAAATCATTTTGGGATTGTAAAAAGCTTCTAGGAAATAATGCTTGAGCTGAGTATTGAAAGAAAAGTAGAAGTGGAAGAATGAATGGAATTAGGGAGACATATTCCAAGCACAGGAGCATGACATCCCTAATGAAGGTCTGACGCTTTTAAAGAGCTGGAAGAATGTCCCTGTGACTGTAACAAAAAGAACGTGTAGGCGGTCACAAGAGATGGGTTAGATACCAAACAGGGACTAGATCCTAAAGCACCTTGTAGGAGGGGCTGAAGAATTTTTAACTGGATGTCCAAAAGTTACAAGAGCCAATGACTTAAAAGATTTGCTTTCTAGGGACCAGCAGTTGGCATAATGGCTATGTCGCTGGACGCCCATGTAGCCGACTGCGGTTCGAGGACCCGACCCGGTGGCTTAAACTCACATTGGGCACGTATGCATGCGTGCCCAAGATCCCGAGAGTAGAATGGAGGAGAAGGGACTGCGGTGTGGCCATCCCCCCGGGGAGGTGATTTCTCACTTTCTGTCTCTCTATCTCTCTCTTTCTGGCGAGCACACACACCCTGTAGCAAAAACCTCTTAAGAAAAAAAAAAAAGATTTGCTTTCTGGACAAGAGTTGGATGGGGGCAGTAGTCTGGAGGCTACTAAAGAAAGAAGGGCAGGCTGGAAAGAAATTACAGAAATATGAGGGGAATCTTCAGATAGGAGGCTTGCATAACCCAAATCATTTGAGGCCTTCTTCTCCCTCAGAGATCCAGGTACACCAGCCCTTCCACTCCTGAACGTTACTGTGTTGGACTTCCCTCTGTCCCTGTTCCTCACTGACCTATCTCTCTTCAGACCTGTTCAGGCACAGTCAAGCTCTGTTCCTTTTTCTTCAAGAATTTCAATTACCCTCCACACTTGGTGAACTGAGTTAAATTACCAACATTGGAGCCCATTCCTCACTGGGCCATCCCTGCCAGAGAGTCCTCTTCGCTGCATGTAGGCTCTACACCATGTCTCTTCCCAGGACCAGCCCTACCAAGCCAGGCTGCATTCCTCAGCTTCCCTGGAATTCTAGTGAACAAAAATTCCCCATCTCAGGACCAGCAGATGGCGTAATGGTTACATCATTGGAATCCCACATAGCTGACCGTGGTTTGACTCTTGGACCCAGCGGCTTGAAACTGGCCCATGTGTGTATACCCAAAATCCTGAGAGAAGAATAGAGGAAAAGGGATTGTGGCATGGCCATCCTCCCTGCGGGGTGATTTCTTGCTGTGTCTCTGGTGCCCTACAGCAAAATCTCTGTTAAAAAAAAAAAAATCCACATCTCACTAGAGTTGACAAATGACTAGAAATGGGGGGAAAGAATCTGGGATCCTGGGTAAGGACAACACTCATGTAGAATCCAGGGGAAATGTTCGGCTAAAAAGATACTGTTTTGTTGTTTTTTAGGTTTTTGCTGTAGAACACATGTATTTGCCGGAGAGAGACAGAGAAGGAAGTTGAGAAATTACCCCCTAGGGGGTATGGCTATCACAATCCCTGCTCTTCTCCATGAGAGATTAGAAACTATAGGAATAGGTGCATGGGAGAGTTTCTGATTGGGAGGATAACCACTGATATGCTTTGGAAGTTTAGGAGTACAGAAATGGGACCAGCAGATGGCATGGTGGTTAAGGTGCTGGATTCCCACGTGGGAGGTCAGCCCAGTTCAGGTCTTGGACCCAGCAGCTTGAAAATCATGCCAGCACATGTGCATGCCCAGATCCTGAAAGAAATGCAGGAGAAGGTACTGTGGCTTGGCCATCCCCCCCTGGGGGTGATTTCTCACTTTCTGTCTTTCTGGCAAGTGCAAGGGCCCTACAGCAAAAACTCTCCCCCCTCAAAAAATAATAACGAACTCCCTATCTTACAGCCTCAGTTTTCTTAGTGAAGAAAGAACTTTCTAAAATAAGGTCCATTGAATTCAGCAAGATGTTGGGGTGTGAGGGGTATGAAAAAGAAAAAAGGGGTTGAGAGAAGTTCCCTAAAGTCTCCTAGGATAGTTAAGCAGGAAAAAAAAAAAAAAAACATAATTTTCGCTAGTAATATACAAGCACTCATATAACGATCTGAAAAGGTTGATTTAGGAGCCTCACTCCAAGGTGGGAGTTTGCTCAGTGACTATAAGTAAGAAACAGAAGTAAGAAGTGTGCTGGGGAGGAAATAACTGAAATAATGCTCTGAGAATTCAGCCAGAGAAGGACATAAATGCAGAAAAGAGAAAATAGAATAGTCAAGAGCCATGAGAGTGGGCCAGCTCCGTGGCCTAGTGGATAAGGGAGCCAGATCCCACATGGCCAACCACGGTTCAAATCGCAGCCTCAGTGGCTTGAAAAACACGCTGGGCACATGTGCAAGCATGTGCAAATCCTAACAGGATGGAGAAATGGAGAAGGCAGTACAGCAGTGACCACATACCCCATTGGAGAGTGCTTTCTTCCTATCCTTCTCTCTGTTTCTCTGTCTCTCTGGGAAGTGCAGGTATCCTCTGATAAAGGGAGGAGCAGGGGAGAGACAGAGAAAGAGAGAGAGGAAGCCATGAGAGATTAGATACTATAGGAGTAGGTGCATGGGAGAGTTTCTGTGCTGGAGGATAACCACAGAAGTTTTGGGAGTTTAGGATTCCCATGTGGGCGGTCAGCCTAATTCAAGTCTTGGACTCAGCAGCTTGAAAATCATGCCGGCACGTGTGCATGCCCAGATCCTGAAAGGAATGCAGGAGAAGGTACTGTGGCTTGGCCATCCTCCCTGGGGAGCGATTTCTCATCTTCCCTCTTTCTATCCTCTCCAGTAAGTGTACATGCCCCATGGTCAAAACCTAGTATTATAATTATTATTATTATTATTATTATTATTTAATTTGACCAGAGGTAGACAGAAAGAGAGAGAGAATGTGAGAAAGCAAGCTGCCAGGTCCAGGTCTCAAACCACGGTCAGCCATGTGGGAGTCCTGTGCCTTAACCATGGCACCACCTAACAGCCCCAATAGCTTTTAATTAGGTATGACAAATGGACATTTGTATTTGCCAATTTTGCATTTTTTTTAATCCCTGTCCTTCCCAGCCCCTAAACTGTATTCTTTATTTTATTTTTGTTTTAAGATTTTTGCCATAGGGTGCATGCTCTTGCTGGAGAGAGACAGAGAGAAAAAATGTGAAATTATTCCCCTGGGGAAGCGGGGGATGGCCACACTGCAATCCCTTCTCCTCCATTCTCCTCTTGGGATTTTGACCATGCACACATGCACACAAGATGTTTCTCAAGCTGCCAGGTCCAGTACCTGAACCACAGAGTCAGCCATGTGGGATCCAGCGCTTTAACCACCATATCACCTGCTGGCCCTCTGTATGCTTTTTGTACTACAAGAAACACTTGGTAACTATTTAGCACTTTTTCCTACAGTCTCTCTTTTTTCTTTTTCTTTTTAAGTTTATTTCTATCTTGAGAGAGAGGCACCCCCAACACACTGCGATCCACTCCCAGTCTTGGCCAATGAGACTCACAGGCATGAGCGCTAGTGTGTTCAGAGCAATCCTAGTACATGAACCTAGAACCTTGCCCATGCAAGTCCAGTTGCATTATCACTGCACAATCACCTGGCCCCCAGAACTACTCTCTCTCTCTCTCTCTCTCTCTCTCTCCCCCCCCCCCCTTTTTTTTTTTTTTTTTTGTTCATGTGCTTGCCAGAGAAAGACAGAGAAAGATAGTGAGGAGAAAAATGAGAAATCACTCCCTAGGGGGGAATGGCCATGCTGCAATCCCTTCTCCTCTATTCTCTAGGGATTTGGGGCACATACACATACCTGGCATGATTTTTTCAAGCCACCAGGGTCCAGGACTCAGAAGGTGCTGCTGGCCATGTGGGATCCAGTGCTTTAACTGCTACACCACCTGCTGCCCCAGAGTTTCTCTTCTTAAACTGCCCAACTTCCAGCCAGCTCTCCCTCCTCCCCACAAGTGGCCTCCCTCCTGTTCTGCCTCCTCCTGCTCTGCCATGCTCTGAGACCTTCCAGGCTCCTTTATGAGCCCTCCTATCATGATCCTACACTTTCACCTCACTTTTCCTCCCGCCTCAGAAGAGTTCTTTCTAATGTGAAAAGCCACTCCCTCCACTTGGACTTTGAATGTCACCCCATCGCAGGCCTACAATAACTTCCTCTCTCTTTGCCACCTTCCTGCACCCTCCAAACATCCTCAGCCAATCTTTCTGCTCTCGTGGAGCCACTCCTTCCACACCCATCCTGCTCTTTTGCTGACTCAGATCCTTTCACAAAGTGTCATCACGCTAGCTTCCTTCGGCTTAAATATCCCTGGTCGTGGAGGTAACTGCCGCCATCACTCCTCCCCTCAGATACCTTAACACCCAGTCCCAGCCACTTCTCTAAATTATACACAGTCTGGGTCCTGTCACTAACCTCTCCAGAAGCCATTTACTCAAATGTACCAAAACTTCCTTCAAGCCACCTTCAATGAAACTGCTCTTCTGTTCAACCTCTCTGCAGCATTTGACAGTGCTGAACATTCTTGCTCTCTACCACACCGCACTATCCAACCTTCCCGTAGACGTCTCACTGCTCCTTTGATTCTACTGGGTCATTGGAAAAATCATGATGCATTTTGCATAGAAAAACAGAAAAATGCATCATGACTTTTCCGACAACCCAATACTTCCTTCCTATCCCTAAAGAATGATGGC
>NW_006159844.1:6170994-6176571 GCF_000334495.1 Tupaia belangeri chinensis | reverse complement strand
TGCCTCTCTCCAGTCATGCCTGCTTCCTCAGCTGGCTTGTCCCTCTCTTTGGGTCCCTGTAATCACTTCAGATCTTTATTCTAACTCTTGGCAGAATATATTTAAACATAATTAAGATAATGATAAAGGTAAGCATTACCATGTTACAACTGCCCAACCCTTCCCAGTTTAAAAAGTGCTTTCATCATCTCATTTTCACGAAAATAGAAATCCCTATTTAATAATTTGCCCAGCCTAGGTGGCACAGTCCATAGCATGCTAGACTGCAGTGCTGGAAGCCACATGGCTAACTGTGGGTTTGGATCCCTGAGCTGACCTGAAAATATATTGGGAGCAGGTGTGGGCACCCAAGATGCTGAGGAACTGGAAAGCTGGGGAAGTGGGGTCATGCCATGATGAGGCCTTGTCAGAGGTGCTTCTCTCTCTCATGCACACACACATGCCATCTTTTTTAAAAATTATTTTATTTAACTTTATTTATGTATTTATTTATTTTTAATTTGCCCAGAGAGGGACAGAGTGAGAGAGACAGAGAGAGAGAGAGAGAGGGAAAGTGAGAAAGCAAGCCGCAGGGTCCAGAACTCGAACCGCAGTTGGCCATGTGGGAGTCCAGCACCCTTAAACCACTATGCCACCTGCTGCCCTCCCCTTTTTTTAAGAGAGATTTTTGCTATAGGGCACGTGCACTCGCTGGAAAGACACAGAGAGACAGAAAGTGAAAAATCACACCCAGGGGATGGCCACACTACAATCCGTTCTCTTCCATTCTCCTTTCAGGATTTTGTCATGCACATACACACATGGCATGAGTTTCAAGTTGCCAGGTCTGCGACTCGAACCATGGTCGACTATGTGGGAGTCTAGCAACGTAACCATTATGACATCTGCTGGTCTCACATGTGCTATCATTAAAAAAAAAAAAAAAGAAAAGAAAAGAAAAGAAAAATGCACACTACAGATGCTTGACAGTAGCAATAATTAAAGAACTCCAAAATAAAACAATAATTATATGTCATGATCACCCTATCAAATTGGCAAAGGTGAAAAAAGATAAATACCCATTGGTAGAAGGGCTTTAATCACTACTAATGTAGGTATAAATTATTACAAATCTCCAAAAGAGGGTGAACCAGAAATTTCACTTCTGAGGATTTGCCCTAAGGAGATAAATCCATGCCATGAGAAGCCATATGCATTATTTATGGGACCCAGGCAGGATGTGACTGCCTGCCTCCTCCATGCACACTGACGCAGGTTCCACCCTGCACCAACCTTGACACGCAACCTCCGTCCTCCTGTGGGTTCTACCAGGAACCCAGCCACAGTAAGGATGTGAGAATTGTTGCAGTTGTACTGAGGTGGGCATCTCTCAGTAGTATTTCATTAGAAAATCTTCCAACTTGGACTTCCTTCCAACTTCCCTCTAACTTGGACCTCCAACTTTCCTCTCACTGTCTCTGTCTCTGTCTCTCTCTCTCTCTCTCTCTCGTGAGCACACACACACCCTAAGGCAAAAACAGCTACCAAAAAAAATAACACAATTAATTATTCGGACAGCACTGATCATGTTTTGCTCAAACACAAAATGAAAATCAAGAAACTGGGAAAAATGTTTAATTATCCTGATAGCATTTTTTTTACAGGTTTTTGCTATAGGGAGTGTGTGCTTGCCAGAAAGACAGAGAGAGACAGAGAGATAGAAAGTGAGAATTCACCCCCCAGGGAGGATGGCCACGCCACAATCCCTTCTCCCTTCTCCTCTCAGGATCTAGGCCACGCATACACACGTGCCTGGCGTGAGTTTAAACCACCAGGTCTAGGTTTAAACGAACCATGGTCGACTACATGAGAGTCCAGTGACATAGCCATCACGCTAACTGCTGGTCCCTGTATTTTTAAAACTAATGTCATAGGGGCTGGCAAGGGGCATGGTGATTAAGGAGCTGGACTCCCTCGTGGCCAACCACGGTTTGAGTCCTGGAGTGGGTGGCTTGCTTTCTCACTTTCCTTCTCTCTCTCTCTCTCTCTGTCTCTCTGGTCTAATTAAATAATAAATTAAATTAAATTAATTCTTTTAAAAAATAATAATGTCATAAATTATATGCTATAGGGGAAAAGTCATGTTTTTAAAATATACAGGTTTCAGTGATATCATCTCCTGATTTTAAAAGATTAAAAATGTGTCATACTCAAACACCTAATAGTCATGACTAATTAAGCCAGAAATTATTTATCACCTTCATCTTCAAGTTCCAGCCTAGGGCAAAGATAGAATCAGAAGGTGTGAAAGTTAGAAGACTGGCAAGGAGGGTTTTTTGTTTTTTTGTTTTTAAGTATCTAATTTATTGATCTCATTCTAAGTACTTGACAAGATATGAAAGATTCTTACTTTCCTTTCTTTGCCTTCTTGGTTAGTTTTTTCCTTCATCCTTCTCAGGTCAGCCCAGCAAAGAGCTCATTTAATGAATTTTGTCAATGTGCTGGTCAATGTGATAAATGCTTTCACAGGAAAAATAGAATGTATCTAATATCAGGGTCACCTAACCTACACAAGGCTTCCCCGAGGATGGTACCTTAAGCACATATTAAGTATTCAGTCAAATCTTGTTGAATAAATAAAGATGGAGCCTGATGATAAACAGAAGTTATCCGGGGGCTGGCTCTATGGCACAGAGGTACTGTGCTACTCAGAGAAGCTGGGTTCCACATGGTAACTGTGGTTTGAATCCCCTGCCCGGTTCGCCTGAAACATACCAAGTATATGCACAAATGCCCAGGATCCAACAGACTGGAGGACTGAAGGAAGGGGATGACAGTGTGACCAAACCCTGTGGAAGGTGCTGCTCTCTCCCCACCTCTCTCTTTTATTCATATTTGCATGAGCATATGCTTTATCATGAATAAAGAAAAAAGAAATAAAAATGGAAATGCCAGCCCCATAGACTAGTGGATTATGGGACCAGATCCCACATGGCCAACCACAATTTGAAGCTTGGCCCAGTAGCTTGAAAAACAGGCCAGGTGTATGTATGTGCATGCCCACCCAAAGTCCCAATAGGATAGAGAAATAGAAGAGAAGGGATTGCAATATGACCACACCCCACTGGAGGGCGCTTTCTCCTTCTCACTTTCTGTGTCTCTCTCTGGCAAGTGCACATGCCCTCTGGCAATTAAAAAAATGTTTTAAAAAGAATGGCTGGGGAACCAGCAGATGGTATAGTGGTTATGTCCCGGGACTCCCACGTAGTTGACCGTAGTTCAAGTCCTAGACCCGGTGGCTGAAAACTCACACCAGGCACATGTGTGTGCATGCCCAAAATCCCAAGAAGAGAATGGAGGAGAAGGGAATGTGGTGTGGCCATCCCTCCTGGCAGGAGATTTCTTGCCTTCTGTCTCTCTCCATCTCTCTGGTGAGTGCACACATCCTACAGCAAAAAATCTCTCTCTAAAAAAAGAAAGAATGACTGGGGCCAACAGGTAGCATGGTGGTTAAGGCACTGGACTTCCACATGTCTGACCACAGTTTGAGTCCCAGACCTGATGGCTTGAAAAATCACTCTGGGTCCATGTGCATGCATGCACAAAATCCCAAGAGGAGAATGGAGAAGAAGGGGTTGCAGCATGACCATCCCCCAGGGGGTGATTTCTCATCTCTCTCTCTCTCTCTCTCTCTCTCTCTCTCTCTCTCTCTCCCCTAAGCACACATACCCTAGGGCAAAAACCTTTTCTAAAAAAATGGCAAAAAAAAAAAAGAAGTTATCCAGGCAAAGCGTGTACAGGCAGGAAGAGGACAAGGAGTCATGTGGCCATGATGTGTCTGAGGTGCCTGGGATCCGTGCACATGGCTGTAGCCTGAGCAGGGAGTCTGGAACCAAGCCCAGAGAACTCTGGCTCCAACAAGTAAGTCAGGAAGGGGAGGGAAGCCAACAAGGGACTGATGAAGAGAACCCTGACAAGGAGACAGAAGTGGAAAACCAGGAAAGGGTGTGTCATAAAAGAAAGTTTTTCAAGAAGCGAAGCCAGCTAGCCTGCCAGAGTGACTAGGAGTTTCAGCTGCTTACCATCCACATCTGCTCAGGGTCGGGAAGAACAACACCTGGACTAATACAAGCACTCAGTACTGTGTACAAACTACTGCTTTTGCATTTTAAAATAGCATAAAAAAATTTTTGAGAGAGATATTTTTGCTATGGGACATGTGAGTTCACTCTAGAGACAGAGATAGAGAGACAGAAAGCAAGAAATCACACACACACACGCCCCCCCCCCGGGGGGGGGACGGCTATACCGCAATCCGTTCTCCTCCATTCTCTGTTATTGGCACACATGCACACGTGCCTGGTGTGAGTTTTAAGCTGCCAGGTCCGAGATTCAAACCATGGTCAACTACGTCCAGTGACCTAACCATTACACCATCTGCTGTTTCCAGCATAAAATTTTTTATCCTTATGATTTTTATACTTCATAGTTAGCCACATTGTTCTGAGTATCGATCTTAGATGTTATGATTTTTTTTTAAATTTTGATAGATGGCACTTGTACATACCAAAGACAGAGAGAGAGGGGCAAAGTGAGAAAGGACCTTCCCTAGGGTATGGTTAGGCCACAATCCCTTTTTCTCCATTTCTCCCTCCTTACAGGATTGTGTGTATGTGTTTCTCAAGCCTCTGGGGCTGGGACTTGAATTGTGTGGTTGGCCACGTGGGATCCAGTTGCCTTAACCACCATGCCACAGGCTGGCCCAATTTTATGGATATTTTTATAACACTCAAACTTACCATGCTCATTTTCTTTCTCTCTATCTCTTTAATTGCCAGAGGATGTGTGTACTCACCAGAGAGATACAGGGAGAAAGAGAGAGAAAAGAAGAAAAGGAGAAAGCGTCCCCTAGGGGGCAAAGTCACATTACAATCCCTTTTCATTTCTCCATCCTGTTGGGATTTTTGACACACACACACACACACACACACACACACGCACGCACACGCCCAGTATGTTTTCAAGCTGCTGAACTCAAGTTTCAAACAGTGGTTGGCCATGTGGGATCTGGCTTCCTTAACCACTAGGCTACAAGGTCTGCTCATCATGCTCATTTTCAGAGATAAATTCTTTTTTTTTTGGTTTGTTTTTGCTACAGGGCGTGTGTGCTCACCAGAAAGACAGAGGGAGAAAGAGAGAGAGAGAAAGCTAGAAATCACTTCCCTGGGGAGATGGCCATGCCACAATCCCTTCTCCTCTGTTCTGCTCTCGGGATCTTGGGCACACACGCACATGCGTCTGGCATAAGTTTAAGCCACCGGGTCCAGGACTCGAACCACGGTCGACTACATGGGAGTCTAGTGACATAGCCATTACGCCAGCTGCTGGCCCCTAGAAGGAGCTCTTCTACACCAGATCTTACAACTGTCCTAGAAAGCCAACCCTGCAGGAAACGAAGTTTAATCTTTGGAAATATTAGGCATCGTGCAGAGAGGAATACTAATAGAAAAGAGAAGAACTAAATAAAACCTCTGATCCTAAACAGTAGATTTTTTTAAAGAGGTTTTTGCTATAGGGCATGTGCGCTCACCAGACAGA
>NW_006159844.1:6144798-6169818 GCF_000334495.1 Tupaia belangeri chinensis | reverse complement strand
CCCCCCCCCGGGGGGGGGACGGCTATACCGCAATCCGTTCTCCTCCATTCTCTGTTATTGGCACACATGCACACGTGCCTGGTGTGAGTTTTAAGCTGCCAGGTCCGAGATTCAAACCATGGTCAACTACGTCCAGTGACCTAACCATTACACCATCTGCTGTTTCCAGCATAAAATTTTTTATCCTTATGATTTTTATACTTCATAGTTAGCCACATTGTTCTGAGTATCGATCTTAGATGTTATGATTTTTTTTTAAATTTTGATAGATGGCACTTGTACATACCAAAGACAGAGAGAGAGGGGCAAAGTGAGAAAGGACCTTCCCTAGGGTATGGTTAGGCCACAATCCCTTTTTCTCCATTTCTCCCTCCTTACAGGATTGTGTGTATGTGTTTCTCAAGCCTCTGGAGCTGGGACTTGAATTGTGTGGTTGGCCACGTGGGATCCAGTTGCCTTAACCACCATGCCACAGGCTGGGCCAATTTTATGGATATTTTTATAACACTCAAACTTACCATGCTCATTTTCTTTCTCTCTATCTCTTTAATTGCCAGAGGATGTGTGTACTCACCAGAGAGATACAGGGAGAAAGAGAGAGAAAAGAAGAAAAGGAGAAAGCGTCCCCTAGGGGGCAAAGTCACATTACAATCCCTTTTCATTTCTCCATCCTGTTGGGATTTTTGACACACACACACACACACACACACACACGCACGCACACGCCCAGTATGTTTTCAAGCTGCTGAACTCAAGTTTCAAACAGTGGTTGGCCATGTGGGATCTGGCTTCCTTAACCACTAGGCTACAAGGTCTGCTCATCATGCTCATTTTCAGAGATAAATTCTTTTTTTTTTGGTTTGTTTTTGCTACAGGGCGTGTGTGCTCACCAGAAAGACAGAGGGAGAAAGAGAGAGAGAGAAAGCTAGAAATCACTTCCCTGGGGAGATGGCCATGCCACAATCCCTTCTCCTCTGTTCTGCTCTCGGGATCTTGGGCACACACGCACATGCGTCTGGCATAAGTTTAAGCCACCGGGTCCAGGACTCGAACCACGGTCGACTACATGGGAGTCTAGTGACATAGCCATTACGCCAGCTGCTGGCCCCTAGAAGGAGCTCTTCTACACCAGATCTTACAACTGTCCTAGAAAGCCAACCCTGCAGGAAACGAAGTTTAATCTTTGGAAATATTAGGCATCGTGCAGAGAGGAATACTAATAGAAAAGAGAAGAACTAAATAAAACCTCTGATCCTAAACAGTAGATTTTTTTAAAGAGGTTTTTGCTATAGGGCATGTGCGCTCACCAGACAGAGAGACAGAAAGCAAGAAATCACCCCCCAGGGGAATGGCCACACCACAATCCCTTCTCCTCCATTCTCCTCTCGGGATCTTGGGCATGCACACACACGCACCTGGTGTGAGTTTAAGCCACCGGGTCTGGGACTCAAACCGAGGTCGACTACATGGGAGTCCAGCGACATAGCCATTACACCAACTGCTGTTCCCCTAAACAGTAGATTCTTAAACCCCTTCACCATAGTGAAATTCACCAATCAATAAATCTCAAATACACAGAACTTTCAGTTTAGTGCTTCATTCTTTAGTATGAATAAACAGCCAAGAATCACTAGACATATGTGGAAACTTCTTACATAAAAGACAGACACCAAAATCAAACAACTGAAAAAAGAAACTAAAAGGAGAGGGAGACTTCAAACCTATTTCTCCAAGTCATGAGAAAAATAATATTCATAAAATAAGGAAAGGTTGTTATAAAAGTAATGATCAGGAAAAAAGATACTCATATAATGAATAAACAAGAAAGTCCAAATAGGGAACCAGCAGTTAGCGTAATGGCTATGTCGCTAGACTCCCATGTGGTTGACCGTGGTTCGCGTCCCGGACCCAGTGGCTTAAAACTCACGCCGGGCGCGTGTGCGTGCATGCCCAAGATCCTGAGAGGAGAATGGAGGAGAAGGGATTGCGGCGTGACCATCCCCCCTGGGGGATGATTTCTCGCTTTCTGTCTCTCTGCCTCTCTCTGTCTATCTGGCGAGCACACGCACCCTATAGCGAAAACCTCTCCAAAAAAAAAAAAAGAAAGTCCAAATAAAGAAATATTAAAGGAACAGCAGGTGGCATGGTGCTAGAGACTCCCACATGGTGACCGTGGTTCAAGTCCTGAACCTAGCAGCTTGCTTTCTTACTTTCCCTCTCTCTCTCTCTCTCTCTCTAGTGAGTGCATGTACCCTATAACAAAATTTATAAAATAATAATAATAAAACAATAATAATAAAATAATAAAACAAACAAATAATTCTTTAAAAAATATATTAGAAGACAAAATTGAGGAAATCTCCCAAAAAGAACATACTGACAAAAAGTTAAACAATATCTTATCTTAGCTTGAGAAAGATAAACGGATGAACAAAAATGTATCCTGTGATTTTCTTATGAAAACATAAGAGAAGGAGGGTAAGTTTGGAAGACTCCACATTCAAGGGCCAGCAGTTGGTGTGGAGATAGGGAAGCTGGATCCCACATGGCTGACTGCATGTGAGTTCTGGATCCAGCGACTTGGAAAATACACTGGATACATGTGCATGCATGCCTGGAATCTCGAGAGGAGAGTGAAGAGGGGACTGCAGTACGGTCATCATTCCAGTATGTGTGTGAGGAGGTGTTTTCTCACTTTCTCTATGTGTCTCTGGTGAGTGCACACATCCTATAGCAAAAAAGAGAAAAAATCCATTCAATAAATAAGAGATTCTAAAGGAAAATAGAAGGACCAGCAGTTGGTATAAGGGCTATGTTGCTGGACTCCCATGTAGTCGACTGCAGTTCGAGTCCCAGATCCAGTGGCTTAAACTCACGCCAGAAGCATGTACATGCGTGCCCAAGATCCCAAGAGGAGAATGGAGGAGAAGGGATTACAGCGTGACCATCCCCCCGGGAGGTGATTTCTCTCTTTCTGTCTCTGTGTCTCTCTCTGTCTTTCTGGCAAGCGCACGTGCTCTATAACAAAAACCTCTCCAATAAATAAATAAATAAATGAAAATAGAGTCTAAGAAAAGGAAATTGTTAGAAAATAAGATGGTTCGGGGCTGGCAGGTGGTACAGTGGTTAAGGGTGCTGGGCTCCTACACGGCCAACTGTGGTTCGAGTTCTGGATCTGGCAGCTTACTTTCTTACTTTCCTTTTCTCTTTTTTGCTCTGTCCCTCTCTGGTCAAATTTAAATAAATAAATAAATAAATAAATAAAGTTAAATAAAATAATTCTCTAAAAATAAATAAATAAAACACTTCTATAGTTGAAGATGCAGTTCTAATAGGCCATCTGAATGACCCAACAGATTTTGTTTAAAAATTAAGATACTTGGGAACAAGCAGTTAGCGTAATGGCTATGTCGCTGGACTCCCATATCGTCGACCGCGGTTCGTGTCTCGGACCCGGTGGCTTAAATCTCACGCCGGGCGCGTGTGCGTGCGTGCCCAAGATCCCGAGAGGAGAATGGAGGAGAAGGGATTGCGGCGTGACCATCCCCCCTGGGGGGTGATTTCTCGCTTTCTGTCTCTATGTCTCTGTCTGTCTGGCGAGCGTACGTGCCCTATAGCGAAAACCTCTCCCAAAAAAAAGAAAAAAAAAAGAATAAAAATTAAGATACTTCAGTGTGAAACTTCAGAATATTAAGGAAAAAGGAGAAGGGAAACATGATCCTGTCCTAAGTTAGGAATTCCTAAAAACACACTTTAGTTTAGGATTTGAGAACAAGTGATTGATCTGGGAGGTGATCCCAAAGAAACCTTAATAGGAAAATGGTGAGACAAAAAAAGATAAGAAGCTTTAACGTGCAGGTTACTGCGATGAGTGACTAGACCTAAATCCCAGGAAGGGCCTTTGGGAGGCAGTGAGAATACACCTCAGAGCTGTCCCACCCAACGCGTATTAGCCACCAAGTCTTTTCCTCGTGAGTCGAGAGCTACTCTGAAGGCAATGAAAGTAGCCTGGCACTTCAGCTTGCAATGTCCATTGGCCATACAGACTCCCACTGCCCATGAAGACCCAAAGCAGAGCTTCACAGGCACTTAGAGTAAGAAGGCTTTGGCATGTGGGGAATAGGGATTGTGAAAGGGAACGGACGGGCACTAACAGCCTCTACTTCTGTCACATACAAAGAAAAGCAATTGAAAAGGCCCCAGACTTCTTTCTAATAGCAAGCCTGGACACTACGATACAATGTACTATACTAACGCCCTTAGAATTCTTTTTCTAAAATTATTTTTATTTAACTTTATTTATCCATTTATTTGTTTAATTTGACCAGAGAGGGCTATAGTGAGAAAGAGGGAGACAGAGAAAGAGAGAAAGTAAGAAAGCAAGCTGCCAGGTCTGGGACTGAACTGTGGTCAGCCATTTGGGAGTCCAGTGCCCCTAACCACCATTCCACCTGCCAGCCCCACTTTTAGAATTCGTATGTATACATGTGCCATAGGGCACATGCACTCACCAGAGACAGAGAGAGGAGAGAGGAAAAGTGAGAAAGCCCCCTACTCCCATCCTGGAGATAGCCACACTACAATCCCTTCTCCATTCTCTCCTCGGGATATTTTTGGGCATGCACAGTTTCTTTCTTCTTCTTTTTTTTTTTTTTTTTTTTCTGAGAGGTTTTGCTATAGGGCACGTGCACTCGCCAGACAGACAGAGAGAGACAGAGAGACAGAAAGTGAGAAATCACCTCCCAGGGGGATGGCCACGCTGCAATCCCTTCTCCTCCATTCTCCTCTCGGGATCTTGGGCACGCACGCACACGTACCCGGTGTGAGTTTAAGCCGCCGGGTCTGGGACTCGAACCGCGGTCAACTATGTGGGAGTCCAGTTACATAGCCATTACACTAACTGCTGGTCCCATACACAGTTTCTTAAACCCTCAGGATTCAAACTGTATAGCCAGCCATGTGAGATCCAGTCACCTCAACCACCATATCACTGGCTGACTCACCTTTAGAATTCATAGCAACAATTATTAATCACTCATAATTTTTATTTTTTTAAGAGAGAGATTTTTGCTATAGGGTGTGTGCACTCACTGAAGAGATGGAGAGACAGAAAGCAAGAAATCACCCCCCAGAGAGTACGGCCACACCACAATCCCTTCTCCTCCATTCTCCTCTTGGGATCTTAGGTATATACACACATGCACCTGGTGTGAGTTTTAAGCTGCTGGGTATGGGACTCAAACCATGGTGGAAGTCCAATGATGTAACCATTATGCC
This sequence comes from Tupaia belangeri chinensis, assembly GCF_000334495.1. Taxonomy (NCBI): domain Eukaryota; kingdom Metazoa; phylum Chordata; class Mammalia; order Scandentia; family Tupaiidae; genus Tupaia; species Tupaia belangeri. The sequence goes on along the minus strand of NW_006159844.1, from coordinate 6,164,541 downwards.
ATCTGCTGGTCCCATTTCTTGCTCATATTTTTTTTTTAATTTAACTTTATTTATTTTCATTTAACCAGAGAGGAACAGAGTGGTAGAGAGAAAGAGAGAGAGGGAAAGTGAGGAAGCAAGCCACCAGATCTGGGACTCAAATCATGGTTGGCCATGTGGGAATCTAGCACCAGTAACCACCATGCCACTTGCCAGCCCCATCATAATTTTTTTTTTAGAGAGGTTTTTGCCATAGGGCGCATGTGCTCGCCAGAGAGAGACAAAGACAGAAAATGAGAAATCATCTCCCAGGTGGGCAGGCCATGCCACAATCCCCTCTCTGTTCTCCTCTCAGGATTTTGGACACACATGCACACACGCCTGGCATGAGTTTTAAGGCACCAGGTCTGGGATTTTGAACCACAGTCGACCATGTGGGAGTCCAGCAATGTAACCATCATGCCATCCACTGGTGCTCTCCTTCATAATTTTTTTAAAGATTTATTTATTTTATTTGTTATTAGTTTTATTATTTTTTTTAATTTGACCAGAGACAGAGAGAAAGGGAAAGTGATAAAGTCACCAGGTCTGGGACTCCAACCATGGTTGGCCATATGGTAGTCCAGCACCTTAACCACCATGCCACCTGCCAGCCCCTCGCTCATAATTTTTAATTGGCAAACTATTGATTAAATTTGATGACAGACTAAATTCCTTTTTTCCTTTTTTCTTTTCTTTTTTTTGAGAGAGATTTTTGTTATAGGGTGTGTACACTCGCTGGAGAGACAGAGACAGAGTCATAAAGCAAGAAATCATCCCCGGGTGAATGGCCATGCAACAGTCTCTTCTCCCTCCATCCTCCTCTCAGGACTTTGGTTACGCATGCACACTTTCTTAGGGTGAGTTTCAAGCCACCAGGTCCAGGACTTAAACCACAGTCGACTACGTGGGAGTTCAGTGATGTAACTATTATGCCATCTGCTGGTCTAACAGACTAAAGTCATTTTTACATGTAAGTTCCCATATGCCCTTTCTCAACTATTGGAGGTTGTGCTCTAGTGAAAAAGAAGAGCATAAACCAAAATGAGTAAGAAATGCAACCCAGGAAATAAGATTCAACGTAGGAGAGAAGTAAAGAGAATTTTCCATATTATGACCAAAAGATGTTCTAGACTAGCCAGTGTATATCAGAACTAGACAGAGATGGAATGAAATAGAGAACTCCAGGAGGGACCTTTCCAGGAGGGAAATCAGGCAAAAAACAATGATCTCTTAGGTTTAACCACATAAAAAGATCTACCGACAGGCAGTTGGAGGATGTGGGAACACTTGTGTAGATGTCCAACAAAATTAAGCAAATAACAGCAAGGGCAATTTTTGACTCCAGGAAAACAAAATGTAGAAGAAATGAAATGTAACCATCTCACACTGTTTAGTTCAGCCATAATAATAATTTAACAACAATTTTTAAAAAGCAAGCCTATGCTATATTCATACTGAGAGGAAGCAGCATACAGAGTTCTGGGTTCTTGTTGAGTGTAATAGAAGGTAAACATTATTATCTAAAGTTGATGAACTAAGAAACTATAGCATAAGTTTATTATTTAGATAGAGGAAGTGAATACCAGAAAAATTAAATTGGAAGTAGATGCTTCTGAGCAACCAGATCATGGCTAGCAGAGAAAACAGTGGCTAGCAGAGAGAAATGTTATTTTGTTGCATTTTGATACTTTTTTTTTAAAGAGAGATTTTGGCTATAGGGCACATAGGCTTGCCAGAGAGGCAGAAAGCTAGAAATCACTCCACAGGAGGGATGGCCATGTCAGAATCCCTTCTCCTCCAGTCTCTTCTTGGAATTTTGGGCATGCACACACTCACACCTGGCGTGAGTTTCAAGCTGCCAGGTCTGGGACTCGAATCAATTGTCAGCTGTGTGGGAGTCCAGCAATGTAACCATTATGCCATCTTCTGGTCCCAGATACTATTTTATTTTTAAAAAAACTACTTATATATTACCTTGATAAAAATTAAAATTAAAAACAAGATAGTCATGGTGATAAAGGATGGTGTTTTGTATTCCCTAAAGGATTATTCTTTAATGCAAGGTATATTGACAAAGGGATCATCTATGTTGGAGGATGAGGTCTTTTTTTTCTTTAAGAGACTTTTTTTGTTGTTGTTATAGGGAGTGTGTACTCAACAGAGAGAGACAGCAAAAAAACACCCCCCCCTAGGGGAGATGGCCATGCTGCAGTCCCTTCTCTATTCTCCTCTTGGAATTTTGGACACTCATGCAACAAACCCAGTGTGTTTCAAGCCTCTGGGTCTAGGACTGGAACCACAGTCAGCCATGTGGGAGTCCAGCAACATAACCATTATGCCATCTGCTGGTCCCAGAGGGTGAGCTCTTCAGTTGAAAGCTACTAAAGAAGATAACAGGGTTTATCTTGTCAGACTGTGACCCTCCGTAGGAATGATTTATAATACTGTCATATAGAGGAAAGTTGCCTTGGCAACTGGTGTATCATGGTTATATAGGGGATGCAGGTGGTTAATAAGCAGGGACCTGTATATTTGATTCAATAAGTAATTTTGAACCAGAAGTTGAACACTTAAAAGCTGCAGCTACTTTATAAAGCCGCATACTCACTCAGTAAAAGGAGAAAGGAAATCCCTCTAGCCCTGGTACCCACAGCCCTGCAAGGCTGACATTTTTCCGCAGGAATCCAAGGACCGCATGCCTTACTGGTAATTTGAAAGCAAGTGAGGGGAACACTTCGGGAACAAGTGAGAGATTTAGAAGTGACTCCGTTTGAGGGCCTTTGAAGTGACTCGTGTTGGCTACTTCCGTCAACAGAGAGGGACTATACGCCAATGAAGGTAATCCAGGAGGCTAAAACCTCTTCGAAATACAGACTGCTTCCTCAGCCTGGGAGTGCCCAAAGTTGAGATATCCGTAACCGACGGCTTTCCTGTTACGATGCATTTACTGATGTTTCCGCAGTCGCCGCTTTCCCTTCGCAGCTGGCGCCGGGAGAGTTTGGTGCCGCCTCCGCAGCTACAGGAGCGGCCGCTTTCAAGGACCAGGCCGACACTCTGCAGGGAACTCCGAGCTCCGAGGCTCTACATCCAGTCGGCCATTTCCGCACACAGGCAAATCACCTCCCCCGCCATTCTTTGCCGTTTAAACAACAACAGGAGTCAAAAGCGTGTTTTAGAACCTTGAGATTCTGAGAACAAGCTAGTCAGGCAGGCGGCAGAGTGACTAGCTCTCCCTAACCCCCATCTCGGACATGTTGAGAGTTGTGAGTTGATAAAAACTTGCGGTGGCATGTGCGTGGGTGCCCAAAATACGGAGAGAAGACTAGAGAAGGGGTTGCAGCAGGGCCACCAACCCCTCCCCATCCCCACCCTGCCCCCGTGGTGGGGGGTCGGGAGGCGATTTCCCACTTTCCCTCTCTCTGTCTCTGTCTCTGTCCAGTGAGTGTATACGCCTGTACAGAGGGGGAAAAAACTGCCGGTGAGCAACCGGGATGACTCATACAGTTCACTGGGCATTGTGCCAGGAGCTGGCAGGACAAAGGGACTCTTTCAAAGGCTCAGCTCTCCAAAAGCCAGCCCAGTTCCCTGAGTGGATGATTATGTACAATCCCATTACCACTGCAGAGGCAAATAGCTCCCATGGCAACAGAGAGGCCCACCAGCTGCAGGCTTCACTAGGGAGCTCCCGCCTTCACTAGACCTCTCTGCCTTTGGTCTGCAGATCCTGCTTTACTGTAATTGTGAAATGGTTGAAAAAGTTGGGACCAGCAGTTAGCGTAATGGCTATGTCGCTGGACTCCCATGTAGTCGACCGCAGTTTGCGTCCTGGACCCGGTGGCTTAAAACTCCCGAAGGGCGCGAGTGCGTGCATGCCCAAGATCCGGAGAGGAGAATGGAGGAGAAGGGATTGCGGCGTGACCATCCCCCCTGGGGGGCGATTTCTCGCTTTCTGTTTCTCTGTCTCTGTCTGTCTGGCGAGTGCACGCACCCTATAGCAAAAAAAAAAACCTCTCCAAAAAAAGAAAAAGAAAAAGTCAAAATTGAGTAGGACTAAAACTGAGAGGTCTGTCCTGTCATTGCACAGGCTAGGATAACAGACACAGATAAACCCAACTACAAAATTAATAAGAAAGTGTCTTCTGGGACCAGTAGTGAGGTGGTGGTTAAAGTGACTGGATTCCCACTTGGTGAACTGCACGGTTTCAGTCCCGGACCCAATGGCTTGAAAAGCACTCTGGGCACCTGTGTGTGTGCCCCAAATCCCAAGAGAATGAAGTAGAAGGGATTGTGGTATGGACATCCCCTCTAGGGGAGTATGGCCAAAGAGAGTTTTAAGAACCTCAGAGTGTTGAATTACTGACCAATTCAAACTGATCATGCGAGACTGACCTCAAACATTACCTCTTCCTAAGAGGACTTCTCTTCTATACTGTGGTGACCCCTGGTGTTATACTTGTGCCATGGCACATAACATCACGATACTGTGATTTTTGGCTTACCCATTTCTCCTGTTTCTCTCAGCTCTTTGAGAATAGGGTCCTGTCGTTGATCTGTAAACCCCTAGCATCTGGCACATAGAAGGAGCTCAATTAATGTTGAATAAGTGAGACAATGAGTAAGGGAAACCGGAAGCAAGAAAATCATTGGCAGGTGGTGAAAATGGTCCACAGACATGAACGTGACCTGCACTCAGTGTGACTAGGAAGAAAAAATAGATGAGTACGGGGTGTTTGTAAAGAAAAGGGGGAAAAAGACTTGGTAACTCGGTAGAAGTAGTTAACGAAGAATACAGAACCATAGGAAAAGTTTTGAGTTTTAAACCTACACAGCTAGGAAGTGGATACTACAACTGGCATAGGAATCCTAGAGTATTCAGCATCAAAATAGACTTGGGAGTTTGGCATTGAGACTGACGCCTTTTTGGGGGGGGAGGGGGGAGGTTTTTGCTATAGGGCACGTGCACTCGCCAGCCAGCCAGAGAGAGACAGAGAGATAGGAAGCGAGAAATCACCCCCAGGGGGATGGCCATGCCGCAATCCCTTCTCCATTCTCCTCTCGGGATCTTGGGCACGCATGCACACGCGCCTGGCGTGAGTTTTAAGCCACTGGGTCTGGGACACGAACCGTGGTCAACTACATGGGAGTCCAGCAACATAGTCATTACGCTAACTGCTGGTCCCAAGACTAAACCCTTTTTAAATAAGTGGGTGAATTATCTGAGGAAGAGACTGGACACTGAGTATAAGGCTGAAGGGCTGAAATCTGGAGACTGCAAAGGTGTAGAGGAAAAGAGGAGGAAAGAAATGTCAGCAAGGAAGTGATCATGCAGGAACAAGGCAGAAGCACCATGTCCCAGACACCAACGGACAACCAGCTGTGGGGAGAGAAGGAAGACCCAAGGGATTGTCCGAAAAAAAGTAGAACTCAAAGTTCAGCAAGGTGGTGAATTAAAGTACTGCAATTGTTGGGGACAGCTGGTGGTGAATTAAAGTACTGCAATTGTTGGGGACCAGCAGGTGGTGTGGTGGTTAAGGCGCTGGACACTCCCACATGGCCGACCAGGGTTCAAGTCCTGAATCGGGTGGCTTGCTTTCTCACTTCCTCTCTCTCTCACTCTCACCCTCTGTCTCTCTCTGGTCAAACTAAAATATGAATGAATAAATAAAATAAAATAAATATTTTTTTTAAAAAAGTACTGCAATTGTTTATAATCACTGACTTTCCTCCACCTAGAAAATTTTATGGACAAAAGATGTCATTTACAATGGCAAAAAAAATTAATAAAAATATTCAGGAATAAACACTTAACATGTGCGGTACTTTTGAAAACATAATAGAAGAAATCCTATTTGCAATAATAAAATTCATATATATATATTTATAAAATATCTAGGAATAAGCTTTGAAAATGTATGGTACTTTAATGAATTAACTGCAAAAACCAAAGGGTACAGAATCACAGCCATCCCTTTCAGGCCGTGCCACCTACACACTCTGGTTGAGCTTCAGAATGGTGAAAGCTTAAGAGCTGGGTCCTGAAGAAGGACTTTGAAGGCAATCCTAATAGTAACTTTGAGTTGAAGACAACTGAGCTCCCACCCTTCAAAAATGGGTAAGTTCTGCGTGAAGCTCTGTTCCTCACTGTGGATCCTTAGAGATTGGCAGGCAAAAGATTGAAGGAGGGCGATTCGATGATGGGACAAGTGGCCAGAGTTGTAGAAAGTAAAAATTCAGCCTGGCTAACAGCAACTGTTGGCTTGGCTTCTTCAGGCTGGACAACACATTCCATTTCTGATGGGAAAGGCCTGGAAAAGCTACCTACAGCGTGGCCGAATACGTTATCACTGTCTATGGCTCTGGGGATAGTTGGCATGACAGGCCTACCTGCCTACTTTGGCCTGCATGACATTTGTGGTGTGAAGGGTGGAGAAACGGTGCTTGTCAATGCAGCAGCAGGAACAGTGGGCTCTGTTGTAGAGCAGATAGCTAAGCTCAAGGGCTGCAAAGTTGTCGGAGTATCAGGATCTGATAAAAAGGTTGTCTACCTTGAAAATCTGCTATTTGATGTTGCCTTTAACTACAAACAATAGATTCTTTAGAGAAAACTTAAAAAAAAGAAGCATCCCCTGATGGTTATGATTGTTATTTTGATAATGTAGGTGGAGAGTTTTTGAATGTTGTTACCCCCCAAATGAAGTGGAAGGGTTCCTCATCTCCTGCTGGCAAGGAGAGGTCTGCCAAAACGCTCTGAAGAATTGGATGAAATGGGTCTTGGGAGGGTAAAATCCAGTACCAAGAATACATCATTGAAGGATCTAAAAACATGCCAACTGCACTTATAAGAATGCTGAAAGGAGATAATTTGGGGAAAACAATAGTGAAAGCATGAATAAAAAATTATACATGGAATCTGGAGATCATGTGGATGATTACCTGATTTGTTTTCACCTTTTAATAAAAACATATACTGCCTGGGGCTGACAGGTGGCGTGGCAGTTAAGGGTGTTGGACTCCCACATAGCCAATAGCAGTTCAAGTCCTGAACCTGGCAGCTTGATATCTCTCTCTCCCTGCCTCTCTCCCTCTCTGGTCAAATTTTTAAAAAATAAAATAAACAAAATAAAGTAAAATAATTCTTTTAAAAAAGTATACTGCTTAATTAAAAAACAGAGCATACATATTTGAACAAAGAAGTGACATAGCAGATGGAAAACATGACATTATGAAGATGTCACTGCTCTTCAAATTTACAAATTTAATGTAATTTCAAATCAAAGTAAATTTCAATAAATCAAGATGGTAAAAGGGATTTAAAAATATATATTTAATTTTATTTATTCATTCATTTGCTGCTTTTAAATTGCACCAGAGAGAGAGAGAGAGAAAGTGAGAAAGCAAGCCACCAGGTCCAGGACTTGAACCACAGTCAGCCATGTAGAAGTCTAGCACCTCAACCACCACGACACCTGCTGGCCTCAGTACAAATGGATTTTTAAAAGGAATTAAAATAGGGACCAGCAGTTAGTGTAATGGCTGCCGCTGGACTCGCATCTAGTCGACTACGGTTCGAGTCCCGGACCTGGTGGCTTAAACTCATGCCGGGCACATGTGAGTGCATGAAGATCATGAGAGGAGAATGGAGGAGAAGGGATCGCAGCATGGCCATCCCCCCTGGGGGGTGATTTCTCGCTCTCTGTCTCCGTCTGGCAAGTGCACGCACCCTATAGCAAAAACCTCTCAAAAAAAAAAAAGAATTAAAATAGACAGTTTTGTGCAAAAAGTTTGAAATCCATGCATAATTTTTCATAATACCCATTTTCTAGAACTATATGAAGAGCCCTCAAATTAAAAAATAAATAGGGACCAGTAGTTAGCGTGATGGCTATGTTGCTGGACTCCCACGTAATCGACCGCTGTTCGCGTCCCAGACCCGGTGGCTTAAAACTCACGCCGGGCGCGTGTGCGTGCGTGCCCAAGATCCCGAGAGGAGAACGGAGGAGAAGGGATTGCAGCATGGCCATTCCCCCTGGGGGGTGATTTCTTGCTTTGTCTCTCTGTCTGTCTCTGTCTGGCAAGTGCACACGCCCTATAGCAAAAACCTCTCAAAAAAATTTAAAAAATAAATAAAACAGGTACGTGTAAAAGAAACAAAATGGGGGGAGGGTAGTAGCTTTTCTAAGCATATCCCCAAGTAGGACTATGAAGAAAATGAACGATAAATGTGTGAGTCTAAAAAAGTGTGATTCCTAGAGCCCAAGTATCCAAGTTCAGACCTTTAAAAAGTCCTCCTCAAGAATAAAGAAGGGACTGCAGTGGGGCCATCCCCCCTGGGAAGGAGATGATTTCTTGCTTTCTGTCTCTCTCTTTCTCTCTCTGGAGAACACATGCACTATAGCAAAAATATCTCAAAAAAAAAAAAAAAAAAAAAGGTCCTCCTCAATCCTTAGACATGTGACAGGGCCACTGAAATTTTTCTTCCCTTTAGCTGGAGATATTTCTATCTCCTCTGCAAATCAGTCATCTATAAGAATTCATATTATAGCACACCCTCAGCTTTGGCCAAGAAATAGGACTGAGAGAAAACATGAGGCCATTGCTGGCACTGACAAGTCAAAAGCTAAGATTTCATACTTGCAACAGGTTTGGTGCTGGGGCTCTTCTGAACCTACAACACATTCCACCTTACTAAAAGCAGTGACCAAAAGCAGGTATACACATAGAGTAAGTGAATGTTCTCCGGCTTACTTTTACTTTGTCATTTTTTAAAAATATGGCATCTGTTTTTTGTTTTACTTTATTTTATTTATTCATTCATTTATTTTAATTTGACCAAAGAGACACAAAGAGAAAAAAGGAAAATGAGAGAGCAAGCTGCCAGGTCCAGGACTTGAACTGTGGTCAATCATGTGGGAGTGTCCAGTGCCTTAACCACCATACCACCTGCTGGTCCCTGGCATCTATTTTGTTTTTAGATTTTTGCCACAGGATATGTGTGCTCAGCAGAGAGACAGAGGGAGAGAAAGTGAGAAATCACCCCCCAGGGAAGAAGATCACACCACAATCCCTTCTCCTTTCTCCTCTTGGGATTTTGGGCACACATATATTTGGTGTGTTTTTCAAGCCACCGGTCCAGGATTCAAACCACAGATTTAGCCATTTGGGATCCAGCACCTTAACTACCATCAAACAGAAACCATCTTCTGAAACATACTTTTTTTTTTAAATAACTATTTTAACTTTTTTTTTTTTTTTTAATTTGACCAGAGAGGGACTGAGAGTGAGAGTGAGAGAGAGAAACAGTGAGAAAGTAGGCTGCTAGGTCTGGGACTCAAACCACTGTCGGCCATGTGGGAATCCAGCGCCCTTAACTACCACACCAGCTGCTGGCCCCCTGAGACATACTCTCTAATAAACATATGAACAATATTGATAAGTCAGCAAAGAGCAAATATGTAAGTATATAAACAGAAGAAATAAATGGTAGATTCAAGAGATGGCAACGGGATTTTAAAATCAGGCTGAAAGAAGTCACTCTCCCTTATCACTACATTCTTTTTGTCTAGAGAGCCCATGCACTCACCAGGAGGAGGAGGGAAGACAAAACATCCCATATGGGGAATGGTCACACCCCACTCCCTTCTTCTCCATCTCTCCCTCCTTTCAGTATTTTGGGCATGCACACACATGTCCCCAGCATATTTCTCAAGATGCAGGGTCTAGGACTTGAATGGTGCAGTTGGCTGGCCATGTGGGATCTGACTATCCTAACACAAGGCCACAGGGCTGGCCTATCACCAATTTCTATTTATTCGTGATACAGAGCATGTGCATGTGTATGCACACAAGAGAAAGCATCATCCTCTAACGGTCTGGTCATGCTGCAATCCTCCCTTCTTCCAGTCCTCCAGCCTGTAGGATCCTGAGCACTAGAACTTGTGCCCAGTGTGTTTTAGGTTGACCAAGCCAGGAATTCAAATCACGGTCACCATGAGATATCCGGTGTCTCTTAAGCAGAGCATTACTACTGTCCCATAGAGCTGGTCCTAATTTCTATTTTAAAGTTTGGATTCATTAAGCTTAGAATACTAGTAAGTACAATCTTTTTTAAAGAAAGAGCTGTATCATTCAAGGTATCTGACAATACCAACTCCCTGCAATTGTTAACAGTTACTAAATATTGTCATTTCCTGTGTGTAGTGGTGAGAATAAAGATACTTCTTAGCAAAAACAATTGAAGCCAGGAAAGTTTCTAGTTTAATCACAACAAGGGTATACCCAAAATAAAAAATAACTCAGACACAGATTACTTATTAACTCCAGAACATTTTAATTCAAAAGAGCATTAATAAATAAAAAGCCCAGAGTTTCCAAATGTCCATCGAAAAGGGAATGAATAATCAGTCCTCATCAGAACTGGGGAGAAAATTAAAGGAAAAATGGTTGATAAGAAGGCTGATAACCATTCTCTTTCATAAGGATAAAATGATGCTTCCTCAAATAACAACTCAATGTTACTTAATGATATGAATAGACAGGAAGAAAATAACTGTCTTCATTTGCCTTATGTACAGTATTAGGTAATTAAATCCAGCTTGCTGTTTAGGAATGGCTTGCTAAAACATTGAAAAAATGAAAGACTTCATCCTTGTCGTAGACTGCCACTTCAGTGGAACACTCGGTGCACATGACTGGGTGATAGACTTCTTCCACTTCTGTCTCTGCCTGCTCTGCAGCATCTTCATGGTTAGTCCTCATCTTCTTATGGCCCCACCTTTTCTTCCTGTTCTCTGAGGTTTTGTATCTCAGGACCTCCTCTTTGTTGACAGAACAATTCATCACAAACATTGCTCTATATTGAGTTTTATAGGATTCATGCCTAAGACGAAAATAAAACAGGGAATTTAGACTTATGTTCTATTGTAATAGTTAACACTGAGATCAGCAGATGGCCACAGAGTTGACCACAGTTTGAGTCCCAGTCCTGGTGTCTTAAAACTCAAGCCAAGTCCAAGTACATGCATGCCCCAAATTCCTGAGAGGAGACTGGAGAAGGGATTGCAGTGTCGGATTGCTTTACTTGGTGAACGCATGCACTCTATAGCAAAAATCTCTCTTAAAAAAAAAAAAAGTTAACATCTGGGACAAACAGTTGGCATAATGGCTATGGCGCTGGACTCCCAAATAGTCGACTGCAGTTCAAGTCTCGGACCTAGTGGCTTAAACTCACACTGGGCATGTGTGCGTGCGTGCCCAAGGTCCTAAGAGGAGAATGCAGGAGAAGGGATTGCGGCATGGTCATCACCCCCAGGGAATGATTTCTTGCTTTCTCTCTGTCTGTCTCTATCTGTCTGGTGAGCACACACGCCCCATAGCAAAAACCTCTTTAAAAAAAAAAAAAATTAACACCCAAAACATACTGAAACAACCAACCAAAGTAGATGTGAGCAACACCGCAATCCTTTCTGGTCCACTCTCTTCTCAGGATTTTCAGCAAACATGCATGTGCACCGAGCCCTTGGTCCGGAACTTGAACTGTGGCCCGCCATGCAGGAGTCCAGTGCCTTTAACAACCACACCACCTGCAGGCTCTCCAGCATGTTTTTCAAGCCCTCAGTCATATGAGATCCAGCCACCTTAACCTTCAACCCACCTGCTGCCCCTGGAATTTTTTTTAATTCATTCACTTATTTTAATTTGACCAGGGAGAGAGAGAGAGAAAAAACAAGCTGCCACATCCAGGATTTGAACCATGGTCAGTCATGTGGGAGTGTCCAGTGCCTTAACCACCATGCCACCTGATGGCCCCAGCCCTGGAATTAATATAACTTATAAGATGTCAAAATATGCTATATATTGCACTTTTCTCCTGGCTGGTCTAGTATATTCCATTGCAAGATATCAAAACTACTGAAGAAAATACACTTCTAGGGACCAGCTGATGGCGTAGCAGTTATGTAGTTGAACTCCCACACGGCTGACTATTCAAGTACTGAACTCGATAGCTTCAAAAATCACACCAGGGCTCTCTGGGCTCAGACCTAGTTGGCGGCGATATGGCTAAACGCACCAAGAAGGTTGACATCGTCAGTAAATACAGAACCTGCTATGGTGCCTCCCTCTGGAAAATGGTGAAGAAAATTGAAATCAGCCAGCATGCCAAGTGCACTTGCTCCTTCTGTGGCAAAACCAAGATGAAGAGATGGGCTGTGGGGACCTGGCACTGTGGTTCCTGCATGAAAACAGTAGCCAGTGTGCCTGGACCTACACCACCACTTCGGCTGTCACAGTGAAGTCTGCCATCAGAAGACTGAAGGAATTGAAAGACCAATTAGAAGCTCCATAGACATTTGGAATATCACTAGGCTACATAAATGGGTTAATTTATGTTATATATTAAAATTTTAAAAAACCACACCAGGTATGTATGCAGCCAAGATCCAAGGAGGAGAATGGAGAGGGGATTGCAGCATGGTCATTCCCCCCTGAAGGGTGATTTCTCACTTTCTATCTCTCTGTCTCTCCGGTGTGCACACATGCCCAATAGCCAAAAAAAAAAAAAATTCAATCAATCAATCAATCAATCCACTTCTAAATCAGTAGATACTTCCATTAGTTTTCCTGAAATTATCACTGTCATTACCAAAATCTTCCAAGATTTTGTTAAGATTTGATTCCTTAGTTTTTTTGTTTGTTTGTTAGAGGTTTCTGCCTTAAGGCATGTGTGCTCACCACTGGAGAGACAGACAGAGAACATGAGAGCGAAAGTGAGAAATCACCCCCCAGAGGAGATGGCCATGCCACAATCCCTTCTTCATTCTTCTCCTGGGATCCTGGGCACTCATGCACCTGTGCCCAGTGTGATTTTCAAACCACCAGGTCCAGAACTCAAACCAGAGTTGGCAATGTGGTATCTACTGACATAACTAACCTCTATGCCATCTGCGCCCCCTTAGAGTTTTCAAGTTAAACTTAGAGCAGAGGAAAACAATCTTTACATATTGACCTTCTATGTCCTCTTTTGGTCCTTCAATTACCAAAGAGAATTTTAAACAAATGATGTTCCACATTTCCTGGCTTAATAAAAAGCTGTAACTGCTATCATCCAAATTAAGAATTAGAACCAGTCAAAAGCTATTACTTTTTAAATGTCTGTGTGTGTCTGTTTGTAGGTCTCCTGAGAACAGCTCCAAACCTTTAATCAAGTTTTTTTGCCTTTTTATTTTTTTTAAGGTTTTTTGCCATAGAGCACATGCGCTCATCAGCAAGACAGAGATAATGAGAGGGAAAGTGAGAAATCACCACCCAGAGGGGATGGTCATACCACAACCCCTTTTCTATTCTCCCCCTCAGAATTTGGGCATGCACACAAATAGATCCTGCATGATTTTTTTTTTTTTTTTGACCCAGCATGATTTTTAAGCAGCCAAATCTGGAATTCGAATCACAGTTGCCCATGTGGGAATCCAGTGCCTTAACCACCATACCATCTGCTGGTCCCAAGTCCAGAGATTTTAATCAATTATATATGAGAATCAAATTAGGTAAAGAAAAACTTACTTTGCAAAACTAAAATCACTTCCCAATATACTTGACAGAAACAAGCCATTCATTTTCATTAGTGTTCCACTGAAGACATTACTGAAATCTGTTCAATGTTTATTTCTAAGTGGTCCAACACGAAATTCTTCAGAATGTTTTATGATTGAATGTAGCTAGAGTTCTGACTTCCATTTGGAATCTGCTCTCCTTCACTGTCTGAAGATGGTTTTGGTTTCAGCACCTTACTAATAGCTGGCATCTTTTCTTTCATTAAAAGTCTTCCACTGCTCATGTAATTTTAAAATAACACTGATTGTTTCCAAAATCTTCTCAGAAAGTTCAGCAAACCACTGTCTGTCATCTTTCTGCTGTACAATGTGGGCTACACGTAGACAAGCTAAACTCTCACGACAGGAGGACACGGTGGACAAAGATCTGCTCTGCAGGTATCATTCACAATCCTCCATGCAAGGGGAACCAATGACAAGTTGCCCACGTCTTCTTGGCCCACGTTCAGTACAAACTGGAGCAAAGGTCTATAAGGACGATACACTATTGAGCAACAACCCATTAGTACTAAAAGACAGAATTCAAGTCTTTTCTTTTTCAGTTATTTGTATTTATTCAGTTATTTTAATTTAATTAGAGAGAGGTGGGGTGGGAAGGAGTGACAAAGCAAGCAGCCAGGTCAGAACTCTAACCACAGCTGGCTATGTGGGAGTCCAGCATCTCACCACTACACTACTTGCCAGCCTGTAAAAATCACATTCTAATATACGAGTCATCCTTTAAGGAAATTCCTTTGGAAAAGCATATGAAAATCTAGTTTTATTGCAGAAGTAACAAGAGAAATCAATCTTTTTTTTTTTTTTTGAGAGGCTTTCGCTATAGGGCACGTGCGCTCGCCAGACAGAGACATAGAGACAGAAAGCGAGAAATCACCCCCCAGGGGGGATGGTCACGCCGCAATCCCTTCTCCTCCATTCTCTTCTTGGGATCTTGGGCACGCACGCACACGCGCCCGGCGTGAGTTTTAAGCCACCGGGTCTGGGACGCGAACAGCGGTCGACTATGTGGGAGTTCAGCGACATAGCCATTACGCTAACTGCTGGTTCCCAAGAGAAATCAATCTTATAGTTGAGACTACTCCAAATTCCTCTACTTTGGATGGCATCGATACAGAATCTATATTTTTCTTTTCTTTCTTTTTTTTTTTGGAGAGGTTTTTTTTTTTTTTTTTTGCTATAAGGCACGTGTGCTCGCCAGACAGACAGAGACAGAAAGCGAGAAATCACCCCCCAGGGGGGATGGCCACACCGCAATCCCTTCTCCTCCGTTCTCCTCTCGGGATCTTGGGCACGCATGCACACGTGCCCGGCATGAGTTTTAAGCCATCGAGTCCAGGACGCAAACCGCGGTTGACTATATGGGAGTCCAACGACATAGCCATTAGCTAACTGCTGGTCCCCAGAATCTATATATTTTCAGAGAATACGGGGCATAGAATTTCTTCCAACAGACCATAGCAGTGACAGTAACTTGTCTTAATTTGTTTATCTAATGCTTATATAATATTTGCACAAAAATATTTGCAATTTCCAATATGTTCGTTCTGAGAGAAACTTTAAGTCCTTTTGATGCTCCTTCAACAGATCTTATTTGAGATCTTTTTTTTATGACTTATTTTAATTTTATTTACTCATTCATTTATTTTAATTTTACCAGAGAGAGAAACACAGAGTGGGCAAGGGAGAGAGAGAGAGAGAAAGAGAGAGAGAGAGAGAGAAAGAATGAGAAAGCAAGCCACCAGGTCCGCGACTCGAACCATAGTCAGCCATGTGGGAGTGTCCAGCACCTCAACCACCATGCTACCTGCTGGTCCATTGTTTGAGATCTTTATTTATCTAAAATCCATTTCATGTAGTGGGAGTTCTGCCAAAAGTTCCCTGCCAGAGAGGCATGCACTCACTAGAGAGACTGAGAGAGAGAGAGAAAAAGAAATCAGAAGAATCCCCTAATGGGGCATGGCCACACCATAATCCTTTTTCCTCCATTTCTCCACCCAGTTTGGATTTTCAGCATGCACAAACATACATCCAGAACGTTTTTCAAGCCATCAGGTCTGGAATTCAAACTATGGTTGGCCATGTGAGAATTCAGTTCTCTTAACCACTAGGTCCCAGTCCCAGTCTCTAAACTGTTCCCTTGATTTTTGGTGTTTTTTGTTTTGCCATAGTGTGTGTGTGTGTTTACTAGAAAGTGACAAAGAGAGACGGAGGGACAGACAGTTAGAAACCACCCCCCATGGGGACGGTCAAACAGCAATCCCTTCTCCATTTCTCCCTCCTTTCAAGATTTTAGACATGTATGTACATGTACTCGGAATGTTTTTCAGGTTACCTGGGCCAGGACTCAAAATAATGCAGTCAGCAATGTGAAATCCAGCTGCCTTACCACACTGTGGGCTGGCCCTGAAGTAGTTTCGTTTCTTTCCTTTCCTTTTTTATTTTTTATTTTTAACATTTATTTATTATCTATCTGCCTATTTGCTGTGATTTCAAGCCACTGGGCCTGGGTCTTAAACTAGTCGCCCATGTGAGAATCCAGCACCCTAACCACCACACCACCTGCTGGCCACACTATTTTGTTAAAAGAACACTCTTAGAAGTCTTGGGACCAGCAGATGGTGTAATGGTTATGTTGCTCATCTCCCACATGCCTGAGTGTCCAGCACCTTAACCAACACACCACCTGCTGGCCCTAAAAAATAATAATTAAAAAAAAAAAAGATGTGGCCTGCAGGTGGCATGGTGGTCAAGGTTACTGGACTTCCACATGACCGACCATGGTTTGAGTCCCAGACATGGCAGTTTGCTTTCTCGCTTTCCATCTCTCTTTCTATCACTCTGTTCCTTCCTGGTAAAATTAAAATAAGTAAATAAAATAAATGAAGTTAAGTAAAATAGTTTTGTTTTTTTTTTAAGAGGTTTTTGCTATAGGGCATGTGCGCTCGCCAGAAAGACAGAACAAAGACAGAAAGTGTCTGGGGGGATGGCCACGCCGCAATCCCTTCTCCATTCTGCTCTTGGGATCTTGGGAACACATGTGCCTGGCATGAGTTTAAGTCACGTCCGGGACTGGAACGATGGTTAGCCACATGGGAGTCCAGCGACATAGCCATTACACCAACTGCTAGTCCCACTAGTTCTTAAAAAACAAAAAAACAAAAAACAAAAAACTTTTAGAAATCTTAAATCATTTTGGGGCCAGGAGATGGCATGGAGGTTACAGTGGCTGGATCTCACATGGACAAATGCAGTTTGTATCCTGGACCTTGCAGCTTGAAAATCACACTAGGCATGTGTGCAGACCAGCTCAAGGTCCCAAGAGGAGAATACAGAAGGGATTGGGGCATGACCATTCTCCCTGAGAGGTGATTTCTATTTTTTTTTTTTTGAGAGGTTTTTGCTATAGGGCATGTACACTCACCAGACAGAGAGAGACAGAGAGACAGAAAGCGAGAAATCACCCCCCAGGGGGGATGGTCACGCCGCAATCCCTTCTCCTCCATTCTCCTCTCGGGATCTTGGGCATGCACGCACACGTGCCCGGCATGAGTTCTAAGCCACTGGGTCCAGGATGTGAACCGCGGTCGACTACGTGGGAATCCAGTGACATAGCCATTACGCTAACTGCTGGTTCCCCGAGAGGTGATTTCTCACTCTCTGTCTCTGATGAGCACACACATCCTATAACAATATTTAAAAAAAAAAAAAAGAAAAGAAAAAAGAAAGAAAAGAGAGAGAGAGAGAGGAAGTCTTAAATCATTTCCTAAAACTTTAAAAATGTAAATTTTATGGAGCAAGCAGGAGACGTAGTAGTTAAGGCACTGGACTCCCAACATGGTTGCATGAAGTTTGAGTCCCAGATCTGGTGGCTTTCTCTCTCTCTCTCTCTCTCTCGCTTGCTCGCTTTCTCTCTCTGGTGAGTGCATGTGCCTTGTACCAAATTATAAAAAATAATAACAATGATAAATTAATAATTCTTTAAAAAATAAAAATAAAAATGTCCACTTCACTCCACCTTACTGAAAACCTACACTGATATAAAACACAAAATTTACCAAGGCCAATTTTCTCTGTTAGATCATGAAGCAACCCTGTATTACAATTTAATTAGAAAGGAAGCAATTTATGTACAAAGACCGTTTCCTCATTTCATAAACAGATAGTAGGTGTCAACTTACATGCAAAAGCCTGAGAGTTGGAGTGAGGCAATGGTACAGTGGTAACACAACTAGACTGATGTGGAAGGCCCTGGATTCATGTCCCCAGGACCTGCCTGTGCAAGACAGGCACTTGCATGCCCATGATCCAAGCTGGCTGGGACTATGGGTGGATGACAGTGTGAAGATTCATTTGGGAGTGTCTGTTTCTATCCCTCTCTGACTCTCTCCCATAAAAGAATTAAACAATTATTTTTAAAGTTTATGAGTAGAGTACAAAACTAAATTGCTACAGAGGACCAGAAATTGCAAGCTAGTTAAAAGAATAAATTACAGGCTGGCAGGTAATGGTAGACTCCCACAACGCTGATCACAGTTCAAGTCCTAGACCTGGCAGCTTGCTTTCTCTCTCCTTCCCTCTCTCTCTCCCTCTCTCTCTTTCTTTCTCTCTCTCTCTAGTGAGCACATGTGACTTACAGCAAAATTAAAAAATAATAAGTAAATAAAAATTTTTAAAAAGAATAAATTAGCCTTTTGAGCCATTCACTCTTGTCCACTTAGGTCTGTTCCTACCTCTCAGGAGTGTACTTTTTACTCTTACTTAATAAACTACCTTTTCCGGGACCAGCAGTTGGTGTACTGGCTATGTCGTTCAACTCCCATATAGTCGACTGCAGTTCGAGTCCTGGACCCAGTGGCTTAAACTCATGCTGGGCACGTATGTGTGTGTGCCCAAGATCCCGAGAGGAGAATGGAGGAGAAGGGACTATGGTATGGCCGTCCTCCCTGGGGGGTGATTTCTTGTTTTCTGTCTCTCTGTCTCTCTCTGTGAATGCATGTGCCCTATAGCAAAAACCTCTCCAAAAATAAAAATAAATAAAAATAAACTACCTTTTTCTTACACTATTTGCACGTTTCATTCAATTCTTTCTCTGAACCACCAAGGACCTGGATATCATCACAAAAGCTATCCTGCAACATATATTGTTGTAATCCAGGCCACGAATCTACCTCTTTAGGTTATTCCAGTCCCATAAAGAAGACTCATCTGGGACCAGTGGCTGGCATGATGGCTATCACTGGACTCCCATGTAGTTGATAGCAGTCAAGTCCCAGACCGGGTGGCTTAAACTCATGCTGGGCGTGTGTGTATGCGTGCCCAAGATCCCGAGAGAATGGAGGAGAAGGAATTGTGGCATGGCCATGCCCCCTGGAGGGGGGGTGATTTCTCTCTTTCTGTCTTTCTGTCTTTTGGGTAAGTGCACATGCCCTATAGCAAAAACTTCTCCAAAAAAAAAAAAAAAAAGACTGATGGCTCCTGAACTTCAGCTGTGAACTAGTGCTTTCAGAGACTTAAAATGAAGATTTCTGCTGAGACTTCTTCCTCATTTATTTTCTACCTTTGCTCACTAAAATGTCTAGACATGTACAAGTGAACAGAATCTACACATCTGAATACAGCTAGGGTCAAAATATTCCTCTATTCCCACTGATGCTGATGTACAAAGAGTGAGAATGGAACGGAAGAGAGATTGCAGATCACCTCCTCCTGCATGCCTCTGAAGACTCAGACTGAACTTAGAAGGAACGCACCACCCATCTGATTACTAGAAATCACCACAGGGCCACAAGAAATATAGAAATACAAGAAAATACCTCTCCTCCAAGGAAAAATAAGTCCTCTTCATCCTCAGACAATATGATGAAATTCATGGAAATGTCTGATAAAGAATTTAGAATTTTTATGGTGACAAAGCTCACAGAGATCGAAGACAAGAGAGATAATGAACTGCTGAAGAGGCAGGGGAAAGAAGCCGAGGAGCTTCAGGAGGTGAGGAAATTCTTGCAAGATCTAAAAGAGGAATTACACACTTTAAAGAAGAATCAGATGGAACTGTTAGAGATGAAGACTATAATACAAGAAGTCAAAATCTCCCTTGAAAGTATTAAAAGCAGAC